>NC_072373.2:159709696-160012727 GCF_028885625.2 Pongo pygmaeus | reverse complement strand
ATAAGGATCAATAATAAATAAACAGGAAGAGAGAATCTGTAATGAACTAAGGAAGTGAGTATGCTTCTTATTTTGAGACAATTACAGATTCACAAGCAATTTTAAGAAACAATACAGGCCAGGCACAGTGGCTGACACCTGTAATCCCAGTACTTTGGGAGGCCAAGGTGGACAAATCACTTGAACTCAGGAGTTTGAGACCAGCCTGGGCAACAAAGTGATGAGACCCCATCTGTACAACAAATACAAAAATTAACTGGGTATGGTGGCTCATATCTGTGGTCTCAGCTACTTGGGAGGCTGAGGTGGGAGGATGGCTTGAGACTGGGAAGCGGAAGTTGCAGTGAGCCGAGATCATGCCACTGCATTCTAGCCTGGGCAACAGCGTCAGACCCTGCCTCAAAAAAAAAAAAAAAAAAGAAAAGAAAAGAAAAAGAAAGGAAGGAAGGAAGGAAGGGAGGGAGGGGAAAGAGGATGGAAGGAAGGAGAGAGGGAGGCAGGGAAGAAGGAAGGAAGGAAGGAGCAAGCAAGGGAGATTTCCTGTAGCCTTTATTCAATTTTATCCAATTTCCCCCAATGGTAACATCTTACAAATAATATAATATAAAAATCAGGATATTGACAGTATAGTAAAACATGATGAATATTTCCATAACCACATGTTGTCCTCATGTTGGATCCCACAGTGTTGTCCTTTTATAGCCACAATTGCTTCTCTTATGCCTCACCCCTTCTGTAGTCCCCGGCATCCACTCAACTGTTCACTGCCACAGTTGTTTTCACTTCGAATACTTTACATAAATGGAATCATACAGTATATAATTTTTGGGATTGGCTTTTTTCTACTCAGTATAATTCTCAAGCAATTCATCTAGGTTGTTTCATGTATTAACAGTTCATTCTTTTTATTGGTGAATAGTATATCCCATGGTATAGGTGTATCATTGTTCATTTACCTGTTGAAAATTGTAGTTTTGGGCTATTACAAATAAAGCTGATATAGAATAAACATTTGTGTACTTTTTTTGTGTGTGTGAACATACTCTTCATTTGTCTGATCTAAATGCCTAGCAAACTAACACAGCTATTCTAGCTTTTTTGCCTTTCCATCCAAATTTTAAAATAATCTTGCCTATGTCTATAAAAATATCTTGTTGGGATTTGTCTCTCAGTACTGCTTTATCTATGTTCCACAAATTTTGATATGTTGCAATTTCATTTTCATTCAGTTTAATTTATTGTTTTATTTCCTTTGAGACTTCCCTTTGACATATAGATTATTTAGAAGAGTGCTCTTTAAGTTTCCAAGTGTTTGGACATTCTCTTGTTATTTTTCTAATATTAATTCCTAGTTTAATTCCATTGTAATCAGAGAACATACTTGGTATGATTTTCGGTTCTTTTATATATATTCAGGTTTGTTTATAGCCAACATGGTCTACCTTGGTATATGTTCCATGGGCACTTGAAATGTATGTGTATTCTGCTGTTATTGGGTGGAGTATTCTATAAATGCCAATTAAATCCTTTGGCTTATGATGTTGTTGATTGTTCTACATCCTTGCAAATTTTCTGTCTGTTGTTATATCAACTGTGGAGAGAAGGGTGTTGAGTCTCCAGTTATAATTGTGGATCTATTTTTCCTTTCCATTCTTTCAATTTTTGTTTCATCTATCTTGCAACTGTTACTTGGTATATATACATTTAGAATGGTTACATCTTCTTCATAGATTGACCCTTTTATCGCTAAATAATATCCCTCTCTGTCTCTAATAATTTTCTTTGCTCTGATATCTGCCTTGATTTTAATATGGCCAATCCTGTTTTCCTTTGATTAGTGTTTGCATGATATATCTTTTTCCACTCTTTCACTTCTAATCTGCCTATATCATTATATTTCAAGTGAGTTTATTGAAAATAGCAGACAATTGGATCATGGTTTTTGTTTTTTTTTTTTTTTTTTTATTGAAACAATCCTGCTCTGTCACCCAGGCTGGAGTGAGTGCAGTGGCGTGATCTTGGCTCACTGCAACTTCCGTCAGCCTCCTAGGTTTAAGCAATTCTCCCACCTCAGCCTCCCAAGTAGCTGGGATTACAGGGATGAGCCACTGCATCCAGCCTGGATCATGTTTTTTAATCCACTTTACCAATCACTATCTTTTAATTGGTATATTTAGACCATTTACATTTAATGGCATTATTAATATGTTAGGGCTTAGGTCTGCTATTTTATTTTTTGTTTTCTGTTCATTCTCTCTGTTCTTCATTTCTCTGTTTTCTTTTTCCTGCCATTCTTAGGTTACCTATTTTTTAGAATTTCATTTTAATTTATCTATGGTGTTTTTGAGTTATCTCTTCTTACAGCTTCTATAGTGGCTGCTCTAGGTATACATTATTGTGTGTATGTGTGTGTGTGTCTGTATCACAATTTCCCGGTGTCATAATTTTACCAACTCAAGTGAAGTAAACTTATCTCCCTTTATGTCCCTATACCTTCCCCCCATTTAAAATATAATTGTAAATAGAAAGTAAGAATAGAGAGATAAAAGTAGGCTTTCAAATAGCTTGGCTGTGAAAAGCAAAGATTAAAGCAAGTGCTGGTGGAATTACAGGTGTTTTTTTTGTTTGTTTTTGTTTTTTAGTTTTTTTGTTTGATTTTAAAAGGGGAGAGACCTGAGCAACCCTAACAACTGAGAGGAAAAATGCAGTAGAGACAGGTAGAAGGAAAACGAGAAATATGAAGTGACTCATGCAGCTAGCTTTTTTTGTTTTTCCCCTTGAGACAGAGTCTTGCTCTGGTTGCCCAGGCTGGAGTGCAATGGCATGATCTTGGCTCACTGTAACCTCTGCCTCCTGGGTTCAAGTGATTCTCCTGCCTCAGCCTCCTGAATAGCTGGGATTACAAGCACCCGCCACCACACCTGGCTAATTTTTAGTAAAGACAGAGTTTCACCAAGTTGGCCAGGCTGGTCTCGAACTCCTGACCTCAAGTGATCCACCTGCCTTGGCCTCCCAAAGTGCGAGATTACAGGCGTCAGCCACCGTGCCTGGCGATACAGCTAGCTTTTTAAAAGAGCTGGGAGGAGAATAGATCCATAATACAAATGAAGACATTACTCAAGCTAAGAAGAGGGGCGCCACTTCCAGTGAGATAGGAAGATGAAAGAAAAGGTTGGGCTCGGGGCAGAAAAATCTTTATGGGGTGTTGGAAGTAGTGAGGGAGGTCCCATTTCTGATATTCTCTTTTTGTATCCAAGGAAGTAAAAATCATCTGCGCTTAGGTTGTAGAAGGAAGTGGTGGGGGAGGATGAAGATTTGATGATGAAAGAGGGTCAAATTTAGTCTTTGAGCAAAATGACAGAAGAAGCCAATCAGAGAAAAGACCATTCATAATCAGCACTTAAAGCTCTGGCTGATTCTGAAAACATGTAATTGTGTTAACAATAATTTCCAAATTTTTATAATTTATCCTAGTTGTGTTTTTTATCCTAAACGTAGAAAAAGAAATGGTGAAAGATTAAACATACACAGGAGGAAGTTTTACAGGGTTGGTTCAAAAGAAGGACAGAGAAACAAAAGAGAAATAGTTAAACAAATACGCCATAACTTTAAGTATACAAGCAAAAGATTATTCCTTGTTAAAAATGTGGTTCTACATCAAAGAAATGCCTGCAAAAAAAGGATTGCAGATTTTTTTCTTCTCATATAATGAAAATATTTCCTTTGCATAAAAATAAATGTATTGTGGGGTTTGATTTGGGTTTAGAACTTAAAAATAGATGTGAATACAGAGATAGTTTGAAATTCTCATCTGTTTAACTCCTGTTCTCTATTCTGGTTTGTCATGGGTCTCTTAACAGTACCTAGAAGGGAGTCTAAAACTTGAAATATTTACCTCACCATAGAAAATGGCAATGGAGTTTTAAACTTCTGCAGAAATGCTAACACAAAGATCCCTTATGGCTATGGCACACAGCTCTGAATTGCATTAGTTTTCTAACCATTTCTGCCTAAGATCTTATCACTGATTTCTCCAAGTAGACACTGGATTCCTAGTGCTTTTGAATTGCAAAGGGCAACTAGAGTGACATTTTGAAAATCATTTATTTAAAAGTCATTTTTCATCTAGAAAATGTTTATTTCCAGGTGTGCAAAATTGTGAAGATCAGGTTTAATTTTTAGCAATGAAAACATTTTGGCCTAAGTATTCTGAGATGTGGTTTTAAAAATATTGAATAAAACAAGATACATCTGAAGAATTATAGCACTCATTAAATACTGAGTGGCTGAATTGATGGATAGTGTTAAAGGATCTCCTGAAGCTTGAATTAATGCTAAATCTAAATCTAAACACCCAAAACACCTTTTAATAGTGTCTTCTTCCTTGGTTTCTCATACGTTAGAAAACTATATGCAAAAATGAGTGTACTATTTCTAAAGATCATTGCTTAAGATGAAATTAAACATTTAGGGCTGAAAAATAAAACGTATGAGTATTACTTTATCCATCAACAGTAACTGCTTACTCCAGAAACATTCCCACTACACAGAAACTCGAAGCATAGCTAAAAATCTGGGCTAATATCTAGTCTCCCTATTTCACATGAAAAACAATATTACAGTACATCATTAGTTTACCCACACTTATCTTGTGTGAAATAGATCCCTTACATTTAATTTAAATCAAATAGAGTAAGAATTCTCATCAGGCACTTTAAATATTTGACAAAACATAAATAAATGCATATAATTACTGAAAAACTTTACAAAAATGTAAGCAACTAGGACATCTATTTTCCTTTAAAACAGCAGCCCCCAACCTTTTTGGCACGAGGGATCTGTTTCGTGAAAGATAATTTTTCCACAGACTGGTGGGGGTCGGGGAAGGCTTTGGAATGAAACTGTTCCATCTCAGATCAGGCATTAGATTTCATAAGGAGCATGCAGCCTAGATCCCTCACATGTGCAGTTCACAATAGGGTTCATGTTCCTACAAGAATCTAATGCCACGACTGATCTGACAGGAGGCAGAGCTCAGGTGGCAATGCTCACTAGCCTGCCGCTCAGCTCATCTCCTGCTGTGCATCCCACTCCTAAAAGGTCACGAACCAGCAGAGGTGTTGGGGACCCCTGCTTTAAAAGAAATTGCTTATTAAATGTTAATAAACAGCTCCATATTCCTAATGGACACTAAAATTACATCTAATTTTTTCTCTTACCTAATTTTACAGGAAAGCCTGGAGGAAGCTTCATCTGAACAAATTCTCTAAGCTTGTTAAAGTGCTTGAAGGGAGCTACTACTTCTAAAACATTCAATAATCTGAAAAATGGAAGAAGAAAAAAATGTTTTCATTGTTCAAATTGCCTTGTGTCCTTACGCTTTTTAACTACATGCTTCAAACTTGGACAGTAGTATTGACTTCCAGATACTAAGGATGAGTAAATTACAGACTTTATTCCTCCTTTTTACTCTATAATGGTTTATAACTTTTGATTGTGCAGCCATAATTTTCACAATTGTTTGATTTTAGGTCCATATTTAGATAGACTCAAAACTAATAACTAGATTCACTGTTTGGGTGGCTGATTTCCACTGCCAATTTATTGTGTGTGTAAAAGGCTCTTATGTGCTTAATATTCCTTGATTTCCTGAATATTTGATAAATGATTGCTTCTTATCTTTATATTTAAAGGGAAACTTGACTCACATAAAATTTCAGGTTGTACTATCTTTCCCTCTGAACTATAATTTCATAATATCTCTTAGCATTCTATATCATATTAGTCATTATGCTATAATTTCTTTCATCTTTTGGTTGGATGGATTTCTTTTTTAAGTAGTAGTATTTTTCTTTGAAAAAAATCCTACTACTGCTATGTTTCTTGAATTCTTTTGTGCTTGAGAATATCTTCAGTTGCCTCCATACATAAATGAAAGTTAGAAATACTGACAGATCACACTTTTGTTACTTCAGAAAAGTAAAGATATATGAAAAAATGTAAGGCCAGGCTGATTTTACCCCTTTTCTGCCCGGATGCCTTTGGATTTCTTTATCAACAACTGAAGCCCAATAGTTTGATCAGGATAATTTTTGTTACTAATCATTCTGTATCAATTTTTCGTGGAACCTAATGTCGTCCTATAGATTTAGTTCTTCATTACAGAGAAATTTTCTTCTATCATATTTTGAATATTATTTTGGTTATACTTGGAGGCCTTTTAAGTAAAACATGAATGACTCATATTGAACCATTTTTGTCCTCCATATCTACTGCTTGTGTAATTTCTTTAATCTCTTCTACTGAATTCACCAAGAGTTGTCAAAATTTAATTTTCAGTTACATCTATTCTGTTCATTATTGTTTCTATTGTATTTGTTTTGTAATAGTGCCATTTAGTGCTCAATTTATTTCCTCAGCTTTACAATCTCCTTTTCATTTCATTTTACTGTCTTATATTCTCATCTCAGAAAGATCTACTTTACTGATTTCGTGTTCTTTCTTGTTTTCTATGGCATTTATAGGTAATTTTCTTTTCTTTTTTTTTTTTTTTTTGACCTTTTAGAACAAATTATTTGTCTGGCATTTGTATGCTGTGTTCTGTATTTCTTTTTTTTTTTTTGAGATGGAGTTTCGCTCTTATTGCCCAGGCTGGAGTGCAATGGCGTGATGTTGGCTCAACGCAAACTCTGCCTCCTGGGTTCAAGCGATTGTCTCAGCCTCCTGAGCAGCTGGGATTACAGGTATGCACCACCACACCCGGCCAATTTTGTATTTTTAATA
Organism: Pongo pygmaeus; assembly: GCF_028885625.2. Classification (NCBI taxonomy): domain Eukaryota; kingdom Metazoa; phylum Chordata; class Mammalia; order Primates; family Hominidae; genus Pongo; species Pongo pygmaeus. The sequence goes on along the minus strand of NC_072373.2, from coordinate 160,005,944 downwards.
GAGACGGGGTTTCTTCATGTTGGTCAGGCTGGTCTCAAACTCCCGACCTCAGGTGATCCACCCACCTCAGCCTCCCAAAGTGCCGGGATTACAGGCGTGTGCCACCGTGCCCGGCTCCTTATTTCATTTTCTCTTTCAAGAGTAGTGGTTATAACTGCCACATTTTATAAATTCTAAGATATTCTTTTTTTTTCATGTAACATATATGAAATTAGGATAACTCCTAAAATTGATGACATCTTAATATTAGCTGCAGTTTTCTTCTTTATTAGCAAGTAGAATATAAAATTGGTGAATCTTTGGCCAGGTGTGGTGGCTCACATCTGTAATCCCAGCACTTTAAGAGGCCCAGGTGGACAAATCACCTGAGGTCAGGAGTTTGAGACCAGCCTGGCCAACATGGTGAACCCCATCTCTACTAAAAATACAGAAATTATCCAGGAGTGGTAGCACATGCCTGTAGTCCCAGCTAGTTGGGAGGCTGAGGTGGGAGGATCACTTGAACCTGGGAGGCAGAGGTTGCAGTGAGCCGAGATTGTGCCACTGCACTCCAGCCTTGGCAACAGAGTGAGACTCTGTCTCAAAAAATAAATAAATAAATAAAATAATAAAATAAAATTGGTGCATCATTGAGTCAACTGGGTCCTAGATATGACAAATTTTGGCAGATGTGTATGTGTGGCTAACTCTCCACATTTTCTGAGACTTCTCTCTCTCTGACATAACTTGAGGGCTGTATAGAACAATCTATCTACTTATCTAAAGCCTAGATATGGGTAAAGCTCAGGTATGTATGTACTTTTTTAAAAAATATGCACCCTGCTCTCTTCTCTGATCATTTTTAAAAAATGTATTAGTCCGTTAAAAAAAATTAATGCATTAGGCCAGATTTGAAAGGGAAGGAACTAGTAAGAGAAAATCGCCCAGTGCTTCATCTCCTCCCTCCCACTTTAGTGAGGAGCCTAAAACCACAGTTGTATCAGTCAGCTCTTGCTACCCATCTCTCATTCCAGCCATCTCTCCAAATTGAGTATTTTTAAAAAGGAGCATCCAATGAGTACATGTTTGAGAGGATATATTCAATATGTTTACCATAATATTGTTGAAAATGGTGACAAACTACAAATAACCAAAATGTTTATCAGTAGATGAATGATAAAATAAACAACAGTATATCAACACTACAAAATAACAAGGAAAAAGAATAGACGAAAATATAATCACTGTAAAACTTCAAGACACACTCATTTTTTCTTTTCTTTTCTTTTTTTTTTTGAGATGGAATCCCCAGGCTGGAGTGCAGTGGCACAATCTTGACTCACTGCAACCTCTGCCTCCTTGGTTCAAGCGATTCTCCTGCCTCAGCCTCCCTAGTTGCTGGGATTTCAGGCATGCGCCATATGCCCAGCTAGTTTTTGTATTTTTAGTAGAGATAGGGTTTCACCATGTTGGGCAGGCAGATCTCAAACTCCTGACCTCAGGTGATCCGCCCACCTTGGCCTCCCAAAGTACTGGGATTACAGGCATGAGCCACCACGCCCAGCCAAGATACACTCACTTTTAAATGAAAACAAGGAACACACAGAAGAAAACGTGAACCATTCCCCCATTTTTATTTTAAAAAATGCAAAAACATGGATAACTCTAGACAAAAATACAACAAATAGTCATTAACTATTGATGTGTTAAAATATCACATTTTATTCTGTACATTTCCATACTTTTGGATTTTTTTAAAACAAGCATGTATTCACGTATTACTTTTTATAATTTAAAAACCTACTCGGCTGGGCGTGGTGGCTCACGCCTGTAATCCCAGCACTTTGGGAGGCTGAGGTGGGTGGATCACCTGAGGTCAGGAGTTTGAGGCCAGCCTGGCCAACATGGCAAAACCTCATCTCTACTAAAAATACAAAAATTAGCCAGGCATGGTGGCAAGCACCTATAATCCCAGCTATTCGGGAGGCTGAGGCAGGAGAATCGCTTGAACCTGGGAGGTGGAGGTTGTGGTGAGCCGAGATCGCGCCACTGCACTCCAGCCTGGGCGACAGAGCAAGACTCCATCTCAAAAAAAAAAAAAAAATTCTACTCAAAAATTTATCTGGTGAAAGTAGTAAAAATCAATACCTTTGCGAACCAGAAAATTTCTAGAACAGTACACACACTATCAAGGCAATGGCTATTTGCTTTTCATTTCAAAGGTCTCAAATGCACCACTGGGGTGCAAATATTATTACAGCCTTTAGGGTTTAATAGTTTCATTCATAAACATTTGTAGTTAGTAACAAACTTACAACTCTATCCCTAAGGGAAATTCCTGGCTCATGGCTATCGTAGCTTTAAACGTTTTCTTACTCTCTTTGCACACCAATTCTCTACCCAGATGAGGAGCTCTAAAATGGGAGGAAAACAAAATGTTAGGAAACGTTTTCCATAGTCTATCACCTTCCTAAGAAGCATCTGTCATCTTTCAATGACATTCATTAATATTTCAATTTTTCTTACTCTGTCTACAGAAATAAAATTATGCTAAAAGGGAATAAGATATGTATAAGAAATTAAGACAAGGGCAATAAAAAAGAATAGCAAAGAGTAAAAGTTCAGAAATTATCAGATCTCAACTAATTTCACATTGCATAGAATTTTAATAACCACTATTTTTAGGAATAAAGAAAATCATTAGTAAAAAAATTTTTAAGGTATCACTGTATATCTTTAAAGTCACTTATTCAATTCAATCTTCCTTACTGTCTATTACAGCCTCTGCATTGATCAATAAGAAATATTGTGAAGAATAAGGAATTCTATATTAACTATTATCAAAAGAAAATTATCAATTTAGCATAAAGATCTAATTGGCTTTTATTTGCAATTCTAGCACAGGACAATACCTAATTCTGTAAAATAGAATGCGCGTTCCAATAAGCTGAAAAGAGGAGGTTAGCTTTATAGACTGAAAAGGCTGAAGTGGAAACAGTGGGGAAAAAAGGTGATCTGGTTATTTCAAAGTTGCTTTCCTTATACAGTTAAAAAAACAGAAGACTTAGTTACTATGTTGACTCAGGTTGCCTGGAACGTTCTTTTCTTTTCATTTTAAACTGGCCTATTTCAAAGTTCAGTTTAATTATGTAGTACTTAGCAGAAGTAACTACATTCTGGTTTGGTATGGTCTGCTGGTGCCTAGTGCATGCAGGAGGCTAATCTAATACAATAATACCCTCATAAATTGTGTTTAACACCATAAAATGTTAAGGTCAGGCGCAGTGGCTCATAGCTGTAATCCCAGCATTTGGGAGGCCGAGGCAGGTGGATCATTTGAGCCCATAAGTTTGAGACCAGCCTGGCCAATATGGTGAAACCCTGTCTCTACTAAAAATACAAAAATTAGCTGGGCATGGTGGAGCGCACCTGTATTCCCAGCCACTCAGGAGGCTGAGGTGAGAAAATGGCTTGAACCTGGGAGGCGGAGGTTGCCGTGAGCTGAAATCACGCCCACTGCACTCCAGCCTGGGCGACAGAGCAAGACTCCGTCTCAAAAAAAAAAAAAAAAAAAAACTATAAAAATATTAAGATGGAAACATCTTGGAGAATTTAGAAAAATACAACAAAACTTTCAATAAGAAAAAAAAATGACAACTTCTTCCTAAACAGGAGCAGGAAAGTAATATTTTATATTTTATTCTCCACCAAAAGGAAATAATGGTTGGCCAGGATACGCTTTTTACTTATCTATTTATTAAAAATAAACTCTGTATTCATTCATCATTCTTTTAGTCAATAAATATAAACTGAGTATGAGCTATGTGGTAGGCACTCTACTGTTAGTAATATTACATCAGCAAAAGTCCTATGGAAGGACAGTGAGAAGTAGTCTAGCATAGGTTGAAACTAAAGGATAATGACAGGTGAGGAACTTGGAAAGGCAAAAAGAAGATAAATAATGAATGGCCTTGCACACTATGCTAAAAAATCAGGATAATCACAAAATAGAAAAGCTCATCATACAATGGGAAATCTCAAGTAAGCAACTGTCCTGTGCAATTTCCTACATCATATTTCCTTAGAACAGTGTCCTTTAGTTTTTTAGGTGTGTATAAATTGACAGGAGGGATACAGAAAGATCTACAATCATTTGCAAAGAGGGTACATAATTTGGGACACTTTGCCCTTATCATATTTAATCCATATTTTTAAAAGGTAGAAGAATTGCTTCAGTCAAAGATATACCAATAATTCTCTCCAAAATAATTTACACCAAAATATTCACATACTCAGTTTTTACAAATTATTCTTTCTAAAAACCAAATAATACATAAACAAGAAAAAAACTTACTTTCCATTTTCAGCAGATATATATTCTTCCCATGTAATAGTGTTCTGAGGAGGAGGTGTAAGAGACTGTCTTCGAATCGGCTGCCAAAAAAAAAAAAAAGAAAGAAAGAGGGGTGGGGGAGAAAGAAAAATGTTATTTTTTAAATATAAGATTAAAATACATCGTAAACTATTAAAACTAACAATCTACTTAATCTCTTCAATATAATACTTGAAAAGGTTCCTTCCAAGATCATTCCATGGTGATTTAAGCTCTATTGGTAATATTTATTATCAATTTTTTTTAAATCCCAAAAAGACAAATATCAAAATAATAACACCCATTCATTCAATGTTTCAATCATCTAAAATGTTCCTGGCATTATACTAGCTGCTGAACATGGAACTAAAAAGAAGTGTAAAAACTAACTCTGGGCCAGGCATAGTGGCTCATGCTGGTAATCCCAGCACTTTGGGAGGCCAAGGCGGGTGGATCAGGAAGTCAGGAGTTCAAGATCAGCTTGGCCAAGATGGTGAAACCCTGTCTTTACTAAAAATGCAAAAGAATTAGCCGGGCGTGATGGTGAGTGCCTGTATCCCAGCTACTCAGGAGGCTGAGGCAGAGAATTGCTTGAAATTAGGAGGTGGAGGTTGCAGTGAGCCGAGATTGTGCCACTGTACTCCAGCCTGGGCGACAGAGGGAGCTCTGCCTCAAAAAAAAAAAAAAAACAAAAACTCTGATTCAAGGAATTTACAATTCAGTTGGAAAGAAAAAAAAAAATACAGACATGAACAGTTAACCAGAAATATAAAAGAGCATATTATTAAAGGCCAAATGAGATGATAGAAAATAGAAAATATATCAGAAAAGATAGCACTCTTCTGTGGGTAATGATCAAGACTATGCAATTGGACTTCAGATTTAAATGAAGATGAAACAGAGAAAATTAAAGGTAAAACACACAAGAAGACTGATTTAAACTCAGATGGGAAGTTCAAAATGGAGATCAACAGTAGATGGTAAAAACTGCAAAGGTCATATTTTAAAACTTTCACCCTATCTTTGCTAAATATGAATTTCAATCACTGTAAGATGAACTGGCAATAAGGAACTAAACTCTGGAGCAGAAAAGGAAATTGGAAATTCCTGGGCCAGGTGCAGTGGCTCATGCCTGTAATCCCAACACTTTGGGAGACAAAGACAGGAGAATCACTTGAGCCCACGAGTTTGAGATCAGCCTAAGCAACATAATGAGGCTCTGTTTCTTAAAAAAAAAAAAAAAAAAAAAAAATTAGCTGAGTGTTGTGGTGCGTGCCTGTGGTCTCAGCTACTTGAAAAGCTGAGGCGGGAGGATCACTTGAGCCCAGGAAGTTGATGCTGCAGTAAGCCATGATTATGCCACTGCACTCCAGCCTGGGTAACAGAGTAAGACCCTGCCTCACAGGAAAAAAAAAAAAAAAAAAAGAACTGGCCAGGTATGGTGGCTCATGCCTATAATCCTAGCACTTCGGGAGGTCAAGGCAGGTGGATCACTTGAGGTGAGGGGTTCAAGACCAGCCTGGCCTATATGGTGAAACCCCATCTCTACTAAAAATACAAAAATTAGCCAGGTGTAGTGGCTCGCACCTGTAAACCTAGCCACTCAGGAAGCTGAGGCAGGAGAATCACTTGAACCCAGGAGGCAGAGATTGCAGTGACCTGAGATCACGCCACTGCACTCCAGCCTGGGAAACAGAGCAACTCTCTGTCTCAAGAAAACAAAACAAAAATAAACCTCGTAAATAAAAAAAAAATTTTTTTTTCAATTGCTAATGAAAACCTAACAGGACTATGGAGCAAAAAGACAATAAGTGAAAGACTAATACAAATAATGAGATGTTAATAACATTGAGAGGGTCTCATTCAAGAAACGTGGTTTTACATATAATTAGTGTAAGATGTTAATGAGCTGTATATTAGAGTTGTTAAAATCAAGGATTGTTAAAACATAAAATTGAGTTAGAATCCCAGCTCCAATACCTGGTAGTTGTGTGAATTTGGGCAAGTTACTTTCTATTATGTCAACTTAACTCACTTGCAAAATGGGAATTGGGCCACTAACTCATAGTTAAAAATTAATGGAGATAACGTATGTAAAAATCTTAGTGCAGGTCAGGTGTGGTTGCTCATGCCTATAATCCTGGCACTTTGGGAGGCCAAGGCAGGTTGATCCCTTGAGTTCAGGAGTTCAAGACAAGCCTGGGCAGCATGGCAAAACCCCATCTCTACAAAAAATACAAAAAAAAAAAGTAGCCAGGCATGGTGGCGCACACCTGTGGTCCCAGCTACTTGAAGGGCCGAGGTGGGAGGATTGCTTGAGCCCAGGACATGGAGGCTGCAGTGAGCTGAGATCATGCCACTGCACTCCAGCCTGTAGGACAGAACATGACTCTGTCTCAAGAAAAATAAAAAAAGAGAGAGAGAGAAGCAGTAAATGGAGGAAAAGCTTTTTCTCTACCCTCCGTTTTCTGCCTAACTCCAGAGTATAAATTTTGCTTCACTGGAGATAACTCTATACTCTTACTAGCCCAGTGACAGCACCAGAGGAATTTGCAAACAAACCTTACTCCTTTCCTGTTCTTGGAAACCTAAAATCACTTTCATTTGTCCTGTCATTTCTCTACAAATTTATTGTTCTTTGTTGAAGATGCTATATAAGTAGAGTTCTAAGCCACTATTTTGAGCTACTTTTTTTTTTTTTTTGAGACATAGTCTCGCTCTGTTACCCAGGCTGGAGTGCAGTGGCACAATCTTGGTTCACTGCAACCTCCACCTCCCAGGTTCAAGCAATACTTCTGCCTCAGCCTCCTGCGTTGGGATTACAGGTGTGCATCATCAAGCCCAGCTAATTTTTGTATTTTTAATAGAGATGAGGTTTCATAATGTTGGCCAGGCTGGTCTCAAACTCCTGGCCTCAAGTGATCTACCCAACTCAGCCTTCCAAAGTGCTGGGATTACAGGCATGAGCCACTGTGCCCAGCCCTTGAGTTACTTTTCATTGGGTTTCTTGTGTGGTGTACAGCACGCATTAATAAACTTGTTTGCTTTTCTCTTATAAATCTGTCTTTTGGTATGAGAGTCCATCTCAGCTAAGAACTAAGTTTGGAAGAGGTAAAGTTTAGTTTCCCTTACAGTATAATGGAGGCCAAAAGAAAAGACTGCTTCAATATCACACTACAGAGACTTTGAGGAGAAAGAAGCCTGAAAAAGCCATAAATTTTGATGGTTAGAAGTCATTGATGATCTCTGAGTAGCAGCCGAGGGATGTGGAAAGAAAGGAAACAGAGTTTTTTAGTATCAGACAAGATGAAAGACAATGTTCTTTCCTTGAGAAGCTTATCAAGAGACACAAAAAGTAAATACTTACAATTGAGGGTGACAGGGGCTATGATATAATTGAGGATGACAGGGGCTATGATATAACTGAGGGTGACAGGAGCCACAGAATGATATAAACATGCACAGAAGAGGTTTATGACAGACTAGGGTAGCCAAAAGACGTGGACTGGTTGACTCCTGAGTTGAGGAGTCTAAAAGAGAACAAAAGAACTGGTTGAAGGAACTGGGGAAAGCAGAATGGTGAGAAAGCATGACATACTGGGAAACTGCAAGTGTAGTGTGTCTAGTTGTACGAGTAGTATACATGAAGATTAGTAGTAAGAGACAGAAGTGGCCAGACACAGAAGAGAAAAAGTAGCCTGAAAGGGTTTTACGTATGAAGTAGATCACATTTTACTCAGGAAGCAATGGACAAATATTTTGAGCAATACAATATAGTAGCTAAAACACCAATTGTGGAGCCAGAGTGATCCAATTCTGGCTTCGACAATGACTAGCTGACTTCGAACAAATTATTCAACCTCTTTTGCCTCAGTTCAGTCAACTATATAACCTCAGAGGGTTTACTGTGATGATAAAAATGGGCTGTTAAATGCAAAGTGCTTAAAACAGTGCCTCACGCATAGCAAGTACTGTATACATTTTAGTCACTGAGCATAGCCATTACATGATTCAATCTATTTTCAGGGTGATTACTCTGGTAGCAGTGTATTTAGGAAGCTATTTCAGTAATCCAAATGAGAAATGATAAGGGCATGTTGTTTAAAAATGGAAGGACAGAAAATAGACTAAATAGACCCAAGAGATCCTTAGGATTTTGTGATTGATCAGATATAGAAATAACAGGAAAGCTAAGAAGTCTAAGAAATTTCAGGTTGCCGGCTGGGGTAAATAAGGAGATAATGGTGTTACTACCTAAGACACAGAAAAGAGGAAGGAGGAAAGAAAGCATTATCTGATTTAGACACACTAAATTTTAGACATCTATGTTTATCCAAGTAGAGGTAGGCAAAAGCACTATAGATGTGGTGATATGAAGGAAGACTAGAGTTAAAGGTATATATCTGGTTGACAGTTACGAGTGTTTATGTACTCACTGATGAGATGTCAGAGATTGCTAGTTGTCTCCCCAGTATCTGTTGTCCCATTAGTCTTTGTAAAAGAACCTGTCTTCCAAATTTTTGGATGAGCACATGACTTCCTAGAATAGACTTCTTTTCTAGAAATCCTTGCAGCTAGGTGTTATCATGTGACTAAATTCTTTTTCTTTTTTTTTGAGACAGGGTCTTGCTCTGTCACCTACACTGGAGTGCAGTAACTCAGTCACACCAAACTGCAGCCATGACCTCCTGGACTCAAGTGATCCTCCCACCCCAGCCTCCTGAGGAGCTGGGACTACAGATGCATGCCACCATGTTCAGCTTGTTTTTACTTTTTTTTTGTAGAGACAGAGTCTCACTATGTTGCCCAGGCTGGTCTTGAACTCCTGAGCTCAAGCAATCCTCCCACCTTGGCCTCCCAAAGTGCTGGGATTACAGGCATGAGTCACCATGCCCGGGCTAAATTTTAACCAGTGGGATGTGAGCAGAGTGATGTGTACAACTTCAGAATGGGTTCTCAAACAGAATAGGAATGCCTTCTCCTTTCTAATTAGCACTTTGGGAGGCCAAGGCGGGCAGATCACCTGAGGTCAGGAGTTCGACACCAGCCTGGCCAACATGGTGAAACCCTGTCTCTACTAACTACTCAAGAGGCTGAGGCAGGAGAATCGCTTGAACCCAGGAGGCAGAGGTTGCAGTGAGCTGAGGTCATGCTGCTGCACTCCAGTATTGGGCAACAGAGGGAGACTCCATCTCAAAAAAAAAAAAAAAAAAAAAAAAAAAGAATTACTATTCCTGCTGGCTGGAATATGAAACTGGTACGTATCGTTTTTTTTGAGATGGAGTCTTGCTCTGTCACCCAGGTTGGAGTGCGGTGGCGCAATCTCGGCTCACTGCAAGCTCTGCCTCCCAGGTTCATGCCATTCTCCTGCCTCAGCCTCCTGACTAGCTGGGACTACAGGTGTCTGCCACTACGCCCAGCTAATTTTTTTTATTTTTTAGTAGGGACGGGGTTTCACCATGTTAGCCAGGCTGGTCTCAATCTCCTGACCTCGTGATTTGCCCGCCTCAGCCTCCCAAAGTGCTGGGATTACAGGCATGAGCCACTGTACCCGGCAATATAAATCATCTTATACCATGTGGATGGAAGGCCACATCCTAGGAATGGCAGAGAAAACAAAAGAAAAAAAGCTGTCTGAGCAGAGCAGAGAAAAACCACACAAACTCAGATTTTTACATAAGAGAAAAATAATCTTTTATCTTGTTTAAGTCACTGTTCTTTTGAGATTTCTTATAAGCGCCAAATTTATATCACAACCAATACTAAATTCCAAATTTACAGGGGGAGATTATACATAATACTATGACATGTAGCAATGGCTTATCAGTAGAATGACGAAGAGGCTTAAAAGCTAGTTAATGACCCTCACAAATGCTGTGGCAAAACATTAGGTAAAATAGTATCTAGTGATATGCTAGAAAGCAGAGAGACATGCGTTAATAGAACCTTTAATTTTAGGGGAAACCGTTGGAAACGTTTAAGATTGCTGCTCCAACCTATAACCACAGCAAAGACTAATCCCATACCCAATGAAATCTCTCTATATTAATATTTTTAATATTATATATATAACATTTTCATGGTAAAGACATATTTGTCACATGATTAGATAACATGGCATGTCACATCATTATATTTTTTCAGGTAATAACTTTTCCAAATAAGTTTCTACCATTTCCAAATAAATTCTTTCTAAACAGTACATTATACATTCCCCATCTTAGTAAAAACTGTAATCAATGTAATTTAACCTTTTATTGAGCACTTTATCTCATCATTATAAATATCAATTATCATATTCTAAAAATGTCTTTCTAGTTTAAGTTTATTCTAATTAGTCCTTTATTTTTTTTTCAAGGAATCCCAAGTAGATTCAAAGTCCTTTATTATATACTGACACTTCTAGCTGAATCCTTCAGTGCCTCCTCTATACTGATGCCATGGCTATCTAATGAAACAGGAAGACATAAAGGTTGGTGCGATACCAGATAACCCTTTAATGTTATTTTGCCAAATCAATCGGCTCTGTAATTGAAATGCCTTCAAGCCTTTCCCTCATAATTAAATGTAAAACTTCTGATGACTATTTTCCTTGAAGCATATAGGAAATACTTTATTTCTAGGTTTGTTATTATTCTAATATTTTATATGGCAAAGCTTTCTGAAAGTTTAAGATATTCATGTATTTTATTATGTATTCCTATTTAGATTTTTAAATAAAGAAAAAAAATCCATGCCAGGTGCGGTGACTCATGCCTGTAATCCCAGCACTTTAGGAGGTCAAGGCGGGTGGATACTGAGGTCAGGAGTTTGAGACCAGCCTGACCAATATAATGAAACCCCGTCTCTACTAAAAATACAAAAATTAGCCGGGTGTGGTGCCCGTAATCCCAGCTACTCAGGAGGCTGAGGCAGGAGAATTGCTTGGAGCCGGGAGACGGAGGTTGCAGTGAGGTGAGATCACGCCATTGCACTCCAGCCTGGGCAACAGAACAAGAGCGAGACTCCGTCTCAAAAAAGAAAAAAAAAAATCCATAATCATGAATAGGGCTTAACTCAATATTCTGAACATATAGTTGGCACAGTATAAGTGCTTTTATCAATGACTCCGACTAAGGTATAAACGGAGCATTGTTCCCTACTCCAATGATAACTGGTTACAACAAGGAGCTAAAAATACGAGAGCAAGTACCCATGATTTAAGAATTTCTGAGCACTTAAATTTTGCTATCAAAAATTTTGTCAAAAATATATACTAAACACTAGAACCACATCTGGGAAGGAAGAGAAAAAAAAGCAGAAGAGGCACAGTAAAAGTAGTCAAATGGCAAATAATTCCTTCTAAATACTACCTATAAGCCATTTCTTGCAGAAATCGAAATAAAATTTTGGCTGGGGATGGGGGACAAGAAGAAACCCAAAAGCTATTTATTTATAATAAAGCATATAAATTCATTCCAAAAAGGAGTAGACATTTATTTTTAAGAATGGAAATTCTACTAAAACATGGCTTTAAAATATATAATTTTAATGTATTTTGAAAAAATAATAAATCATATATTTTCTAGATTTTTGAAACTTTTAATAATTCTCCAAAATCAAAAATATATTTTTTACTATTATGTGCTCTACTAGTTTTTACTACATTTACCAATAACATATTCCCAGGATCATTTCTTAAGGTTTTCCCCACTCTTTCCCGACTTCAACTTCCCAGTATTTTGAAAGAATTGCTAAGACGTGTTAATACCTGGATATACAGAAAGAAGAAACTATAACAAAGACAGACTAAGAAGCGAAGAACTTACAGCAAGAACAGGCTTGCAGTCAGGTTCCTAACATAAAAGCCCATCTCTGCTTCTCTATCTTCGTAACTCAGACAAATTAACTTACTTAAACCTCAATTTCTTTTTTATAAAATGGGCAATGGCACTCACTTCTTTAGGTCATTACAATAACTAAACCAGATAATATATGGAAAGTACTTAGTACAAGGCCCATGCTAACAACTTCAATGTTTTAAGCCAATATCAATAAGAAAGAAAACTTTGTTGAGGTGTATATGAATTCAGTTTTTGTTGCTGTTGTTTTCTTTTTTTAGCCAGCTATGAAAGACATCCAATAAATGTCATTTTTAACCTGCAGAAGCTGAAATTGAGCTTATGGCACTCAACTCAGAATAGGCCACTGGAGAATCCTTCATTACTCTCTGATAAAATATAATGCTTTCCACACAACTGTCATTAATTAAATACATCCGAGTTACTAACATACAATTCACCATGACTTGACAATTAATACAGCATATGTCTATTTCTACACTTGATTTGTTCTTATATTGTCAGCTGTGACCTTGAAAGTGTCAATTTTCAACACTGATTTATAATGTCTTTTTTCTTTTGACATGGAGTCTCACTCTGTTGCCCAGGCTGGAGTGCAGTAGCATGATCTCGGCTCACTGCAACCTCTGCCCCTGGGTTCAAGCAATTCTCCTGCCTCAGCCTCCCGAGTAGCTGGGATTACAGGCACGCACCACCATGCCCACGAATTTTATTTGTATATTTAATTGACATGGGGTTTCACCATGTTGGCCAGGCTGGTCTCCAATTCCTGACCTTAAATGAGCTGGTCGCCTCAGCCTCACAAAGTGCTGGGATTACAGGTGTAAGCCACTGCACCCAGCTATAAGGTCTTTTAAAACTTTAAATTTTTAAATCTAGTTCACCATTAAAATGGGAATGTCTCTTGAATTTATTTGATAGGTCTCTCCTCTTTCACCCCCTATTGTTTAACCTCACATTAAATAATAGAGTTAAACACTTTTTTTTTTTTGAGACACAGTCTCGCTCTGTCGCCCAGGCTGGAGTGGGGTGGAGTGATCTCAGCTCACTGCAACCTCCGCCTCCCAGGCTCAAGCAATTCTGCCTCAGCCTCCAGAGTAGCTGGAATTACAGCGTGCCACCACGCCCAGGTAATTTTTGTATTTTCAGTAGAGACAGGGTTTCAGCATGTTGGCTAAGCTGGTCTCGAACTCCTGACCTCAAGTGATCTGCCTGCCACGGCCGTGCCGGCCAAGTTAAACTTATATATACCTTTCTTAAAAAGCTTATTATGTAGGCTTAAAAGAACTGTACTCCTAAAATTATAAGCAAAATGCATACAAACATTTATTTTCTTCTTTAATGCCCACTGTTACATATATATAAACTGCTAACAGTTCCATGCTGCTTTCCAGGTGTTAAATTCTGTGTCTCTGTCTAAGAGAAAAAACAACACACAGCTACCGGTATCTTTCTATAATTAGACCTATCAATTCTATTTTGTTGTTCTTGCATCCTATACCTTACCTAATTAAACCAAATCAAATTATATGTATTGATGAATATCTGATAGAATTACTATTAATATTTTCTTTAAATTTCTTCTAAAAAGATTTATAATTGAACTCTGAGAAGATTCTCAAATGCAATTCTTCGATTCCTCCTTATCAAAAGTCCAAATAACATATAACAAGGCACATTTTCTTTATTCTAAAAAAAATTAAAATATAATCTTAAAAGGATTACTATGCTGACAAATAACAACAAAATCTTGGTTCCTAGTAATTATTAAATGACTTAAGTCAGGTTGAAAAATAAGAGTAATTTTTTTAAAATTATTTTTTTAATTTTTTTAAAATTATTTTTAAAATTAATTTTTTTAAAAAAATTAATGTTAGTATAAAAAGTCCCTTCTAAGATCAAGAAAAAGCCATGTGCACCTGCTCATACCATTTTTATTCACTATTATACTGGTCTTACTTCCCAGTACAGTGAGGTAAGAAAAACAAATAAAAGAAATACGAACAGGCAAGGGAAAAGTAAAACTATCTTAATTATCTGATGACATAAGCATTTGTAGAAAATCTTAAGTAATATACAAAAGACTACAGAATAGGCCAGGCACGGTGGCTCATGCCTATAATCCCAGCACTTTAGGAGGTCGAGGCAGGCAGATCACCTGAGGTCAGGAGTTCTAGACCAGCCTGGCCAACATGGCGAAACCCCGTCTCTACTAAAAATACAAAAACTAGCCGAGCGTGCTGGTGGGTACCTGTAATCTCAGCTACTCCGGAGGCTGAGGCGGGAGAATCGCTTGAACATGGCAGGCAGAGTTGCAGTGAGCTGAGATTGTGCCACTGCACTCCAGCCTGGGGGACAGAACAAGACTCTGTCTCCAAGAAAACAAAAAATAAAAATAAAATAAAGACTATAGAATATATAAATGCAGAAATATAAAAATTACATTTATTTCTATGTATAAAAACAAACTGGGAAATGAAATTTAAAGACAATCTTTTATGATAGCCTCAAAAATATTAAAAATTTACCAGATAAATTTAATAAAATATATGTAAGATTTATACACTGAACACTTCTGAGAGAAATTACAGAGAATCTAAATAAATGAAGAGATACACCATGTTCATCAAACAGAAGATTCAATATTGTTAAGATATCAAGTCTCCCCACATTGATCTATAGATTCAACACCATCCCTATACAAATCTCAGCAGACAATACAATGGAGGAGGAACAGACTTCTCAAAAAATGATGCTGGAGCAACTGGGCATCCAAGGCAAAAAAAATAAATAAACCTTTGACCTAAACCTCATACTTTCCACAAAATTAATTCAAAATGGTCATTTCCTTAAATGTAAAATATAAAGATATAAAACTTTTAGAAAAAAAACACAGGAGAAAATTCTAGGAACCTGGTGCTAGGCAAAAAGTTCTCAGATTTGGCATGTGACATAAGATAAAAAATGATATATTGGATGTCATCAAAATGATAAACTTTTTTTCAATGAAAGCCCACTTTGAGAAGATGAAAAGACAAGCTACGGAGTGAGAGGAAATATTTGCAAAACACCTATCTGATGAAGAATTAACATCTGGAAAATATAAAGAACTTTGGGCCAGGCATAATGGCTCATGCCTATAATCCCAGCACTTTGGGAAGCTGAGGTAGGAGGATCCCTTGAGCCCAGGAGTTTGAGACCAGTCTGGGCAACACGGTGAGACCTTGTCTCTACAAAAAAATAAAAAATAAAAATAAAAAGTTAACTGGGCTTGGTGATGCATGCATGTAATCTCAGCTACTTAGGAGACTGAGTGGGAGGATTATTTGAGTTGAGGCGGTCAAGGCTGCAGTGAACCAAGATCGTGCCACTGCACCCCCGGTCTGACCAAAACAGTGAGACCCTGTCTCGGAAACAACAACTTTGAAAACTCAACAGTAATGAAAAAAAGAAAATCCAATTAGGAAAAGAGCAAAAGGCATGAAGAGACATGCTACAGAAGAGGATATACAGATAGCAAATAAGCCATGAAGAGATGGCCATTCAATATCATTAGCCATTAGGAAAATGCAATTAAATCAAAATGGGATTGCATTGAACACTACAGAATGAGTAACATAGAAAATAATGACAATACCAAAAGCTGGCCAGGATGTAGAAAAACTGGATCATTCATACACTGCTGATAGGAATGTAAAATGAAAAACACTTTGGCAGTCTCTTACAAAACTAAACATTCAACTAACTACCACATGACATAGAAACAACACTCTTGGGCATTTATCCTAGAGAAATGAAGACTTATATTACATTCATACAAAAACCTATATGTGAATGTTTTTTGCAGCTTAATTCATTATGGCCCAAAACAACCCAGATGTTCTTCAACATGTGAATGGTTAAACAAACTGTGACTAATACCATGAAATACTACTCAACAAAAAAAAGAACAAACTATTGATACATACAACTTAGATAAATCACCAGGGAATTATGCTAAGTGAAAAAAAAAAGCCAATTTCAAAAGGCTAAGTACTATATGATTCCATTTATAGAACATCCTTGAAACAGCAACACTAAAGAAATGGAAGAACAGATTAGTGATTGCCAGGCATAAAGGACAGAGAGAGGCTAAGGGGCAGCAAATGTGCCTATAAAAGAGGAACATGAGGGACTGTATGGTGGCAGACATCTTCTGTGTCTTGAATACAAATGCCAATATCCTCGCCATGATACTGTTCTACACTTTGGTAAGACATTATCATTGGGGGAAACTGGGTGAGGCATACATGGAATCCCTGTATGATTTCATACAACTGTATGTGAATTTACAATATTTCAAAATAAAAAGCTTAATTTAAAAAAATTCAAACAGGCTTTTATGTTGAAATTGATTTATCTACAGATTCAACATTATCCCAATCAAAATCCCACCACGTTTTTTATCTTCTGTAGAAACTGACAAATTGAATTTAAATATTCATCAACTATAAAGTTCAAAATCCTATGGTTCATATGGGAAGTGTTTCCTTTAATTTCTGATTAGAAGTTGAAAGCTTAATTATTTAATTTAATATTAATTTGTTTCCATTATGTAGCTATCTGGCATTAAACTATGTTTTAATTTCAACTTCCAAAGTACAGCTGCTTAAAATGTTACTTAAAGACCTCTTTAACTATCCAAATACATCCGGTTACAACCTCTGCCCTTAAGAAAATCAAGTTGTCTATCGTAAGTTTAAATGTACATAAATCAGACCAGAAGAGGCAACTGGCAAACAGTCCATGAAACAGCATTCTATAAAGTCTTATTTCCATATCTTATCCCAGATTAGTTTGTTGCCCAAATTATTATTATTATTTTTTTGAGACAGTCTTACTCTGTCACCCAGGCTGGAGTGCAGTGGCACGATCTCGGCTCACTGCAAGCTCTGCCTCCCGGGGGTTCATGCCATTCTTCTGCCTCAGCCTCCTGAGTAGCTGGGACTACAGGCGCCCGCCACCACGCCCAGCTTTTTTTTTTTTTGTATTTTTAGTAGAGATGGGGTTTCACCATGTTAGCCAGGATGGTCTCGATCTCCTGACCTCATGATCCACCCACCTCAGCTTCCCAAAGTGCTGGGATTATAGGCCTGAGCCACCTCGCCCAGCCTGTGTTGCCCAAATTTTTAAAAAAGTAGCAATAACCACCAACACAACAAAATCACTTTTTTCAAAAGAACTTTAATAAAATTTAAATCACAATATAAGTCCAAAGAGATGGGCTTTTGTCTGGTCAACAATGGGAGAAGATAGCAGCCCTGTCAAAGACTGAGCTCAGCATTCCCGCTATTAATTCATCTCCACTTCTATTTCCCGACTGCATTTTATCCAGTATTTCCTACTGACCAAGAGATCAGTAAATACTAGCAGGTCCTGGAAAAATGAAGTCTGGTGAAGCTTTATCCCAAAGTCAGAAGAAAAATGAGGAGCACAAATGAGATGTGGCAGGAAGGGGATAAGATCACACTAAAGTGGCATGATCACAATTTTAAACATTTTACATAATGTACTCAACTAAACTATGGCTGATTCACTCAATATATGATCTTTCTAAATATTAAAATGTTTTACTGACAAACATAGTATTACCATGAATTAGTTGAAATCTGCCATACTATTCTGGAAACTCTGATCACCACTAAAACATAGAATCCAGGACAATACTATAGGGAAAGGACTAAACATTCCAGCAACTCAAGCCTCTTTGTAGTATGTAGTAGCCTTTTAACCTTTTTATAACTGTGACTCACAATTTATATTACAATCCGGCACTCACACATGTGCATGTTTATACAACACACACACTCTTGAAACTATTGTTTCATGAAGTAGTAATGACTCTCATTATGTGTAATGTGCTCTGATTTTTCTTTCTTTTTTTTTTTTTTTGTGACAGGATCTCACTGTGTCATCCAAGCTGGAATGCAGTGGCAGTGGCATGATTATAGCTCATTGTAGCCTCAGTCTTCTGGGCTCAAGTGATCGTCCTGCCTCAGCCTCCCAAGTAGTTGGAACTACAGACTCATGCCACTGTGCACAGCTGATTTTTAATTTTTTTAATTTTTATTTTTTTGGTAGAGGCAGGGTCTTGCTCTGTTGCCCAGGCTGGTTTCCACCTCCTGGACTCAAGCAATCCTCCCACTTTGGCCTCCCAAAGTGCTGGGATTCCAGGTGTGAGCCACTGTGCCTGGCCTACCATTTTTATTTAGATACTAATTTTTTTAAGTATTGCCAACAACTGAGGGGAGAAAAGGAAAAAAAAGTAGTCATGGACCACTAAATTAATTTCTTATAACCTACTAAAGGATCCCTATATTGCAGTTTGAAAAACAGTGCTATACAAATGGCAGTAAAATGTTAACATCTGGGAAATTTTTTCTTTTTTTTGAGATGGAGTTTCGCTCTTGTTGCCCAGGATGGAGCGCAATGGCGCAATCTCGGCTCCACAACCTCCACCTCCCAGTTTCAAGTGATTCTCCTGCCTCAGCCTCCTGAGTAGCTGGGATTACAAGCATGTGTCACCATGCCTAGCTAATTTTGTAGAGGCGGGATTTCACCATGTTGGCCAAGCTGGTCTTGAACTCCTGACCTCAGGTGATCTGCCCACCTTGGCCTCCCAAAGTGCTGGGATTACAGGTGTGAGCCACCGCACCCAGGCCCATCTGGGAAATCTTGATGAAGGTGTCCAAGAATTCTTTGTATGACTCTAGTATTTTTTTGGAATTATAAAATTATACAAATAAAAAATAAATTTAAGAATGCATCTAATTCACTTCACAGAGGAATAAGATTTAAGAAGCAATTACCATGTCTCATACATCTTTTATTTCCTAATTTCTCCTCCCCTTTCCTTACTGTCACACAATTCTTTGCATATAGCATGCTTTCAGTAAACATATGCTAAACAACAAATATATGGGAAGGTATAAGTCAGAGATGACACCATGAAGTAGGTGGATCTTTAGCTGGGCCTTCAAAGCAGCGGATTTTGATTAGCAAAGCAGAAAGAATTAAGCACCTGTAATCCCAGCTACTTGCGAGTCTGAGGCAGGAGAATCGCTTGAACCCAGGAGGCGGAAGTTGCAGTGAGCCAAGATCTTGCCACTGCACTCCAGCCAGGGCGACAGAGGGAGACTCCGTCTCTAAATAAATAAATAAATAAATAACACTAGGGGCCAGGCACAGTGGCTCACATCTGTAATCCTAGCACTTTGGGAGGCTGAGGCAGGAAGATCACTTGAGGTCAGGAGTTTGAGACCAGCCTGGCCAACATGGTAAAACCCTGTCTCTACCAAAAATACAAAAATTAGCCAGGCCTGGTGGCAGCGCCTGTAATCCCAGCTACCTGGGGGGGATGAGGCAGGAGAATC
This sequence comes from Pongo pygmaeus, assembly GCF_028885625.2. Taxonomy (NCBI): domain Eukaryota; kingdom Metazoa; phylum Chordata; class Mammalia; order Primates; family Hominidae; genus Pongo; species Pongo pygmaeus. Next base: position 159,986,340 of record NC_072373.2, on the reverse strand, counting down.
ACTTGAACCCAGGAGGCAGAGGTTGCAGTGAGCCGAGATCGAGCCACTGCACTCCAGCCTGGGCAACACAGCAAGAATCTGTCTCAAAACAATAATAATAACATTAGGTTTCACGCTTTTAATCTATTTATTAATGAAGACTCAAAGATAAAGTACAGATTCACAAAAAAATCCCAAAAGACATTTTTTTCTTTTTCGTCGTCTTCATAATAATGACATCAACGAAATGAAGATTCACAGAAAAAGGAAACACATAGTAAATAAAAGCTGTGAGTATATTTATATACTCACCAAGAGTGAATGCCACCAAGAATGAAATCTATCCCCTCTCTTCTTAGAAAAACTACAAATTAGGAGAATTAAAAATTATACCTCAAAATTCTGTTCCATTATGTTTCCACCTTTACTCAAACTCTCCATGATGGCCTTATTTCGAAGAATATCCTCTTCACTGAGATGTTCTCTTCTTTTCCTTGATTCTAAAACAAGTCCATTCACCAGATAAAAGTCTGCCAAAAAGTTTCCTACTCTTTCCTAAAACAAAAGCAAATATTTAAAAGTAAAATTTTTAGGTTAAAAAAAGTGTCAAGGTAATATATTTTCCATAAATATGTAACATGTAGGTGAAAATCAATATTCCTTTGGTACTTGAAATTATCAAATTATTTTACATTTTCTAGGTTTATACAATATATACATCTAAGTTATTCAATAAGTTAAAAAATACACAAAAGCATACACTTCAAATCAGTAAAGAGAAATTTAAAATACACAAAAATGTATGGTAGTTAATTTGCAAATGATTTTAAATAAAATTGCCATATAGCATTTCTTTAGATCCTACTCCCAAGTAGCACAAAGCTATCTCAAAACTATTGAGCTGGCAGTCAAATATCACGAGTAACAAGGAGGGGTCAGGGATAACACTGTTCCCATTTTATAGATAGAAAAAAAGTGGAATAAAAAGAAATAAATAGTCCACGTCACATAAGAATCTCTAGTACAACCAGAATTAATGACCTATTCAAATTCTCTATTCTCTAACAGGCACCAAACTTCAAGTTACAGCTGCTTGTTTTCAACAAAGAAAAGAGTACCCTTGCTCACCAATACAATTAAAGTGTTTTAGGGAAACTCAAGTGGTATAAAGGACATCAAGAAAAGTCATTACTTTCTTTCAATAAAGTCCTCTTAAACCTTCAACATTAACTTTTACCTTTTTCAGACCCACAGGTATTCAGAGTTTGACATACCTTCCTTAAAAAAAACAAAAAAAAGATAAATAACTTACTGAAAACAAGCTTCCCATTTCTATCTGCATGTAAATCACATGTCTCCACCCTGCTGCTGTTTACTGACATTCCAAAACTACATGTTCAGAGTTGTGTTCCAGTCCACCTTGCAAAAAAAGCAAAGCATTCTGCACCTGTTTCTACCTACAAAATGGGAACCATAAGTATTAACTGACTCCCTCCTTACCTGTCAAAGATTTAAGAAGATCACCTAGATGCTTCAAGAGCTTTGAGCTGCTTAGCAGTAGTACTAGATGATTAGCAGTTTCAATTTTTATCTTCTCTTGAAGTGATCCATCTAATGCTGCCCAGAAGAACAAAGTACAAACAAATAAGACTTTAAAGCCAACAAATGGACTGCAATGTAGGACCTCACAACTGAGAATGCTATAATGCCATTAGGCTTAGAGAGGAAAATCAGTGAGCTTAGATTTCCTAACAGATTTCTGTGGCTGGGAAATAACCAGGTGGTAATTATCAGTTTTTGAAACCTTATAATGAAAAACCACTTAGTAAATGTAAATTATCATATCAACAAAATGTTAAGTGTGTATTCCCCATTATCCAGCCACTTAATTTCTTGCTACTTATAATAGGCAAAGGCATGTAAAAGGATGATAAACACGTCATTTATAATAGCAGAAAACTGGACACAAATATGTGTCTATTCATTTAAATGTCCAAAAACAAGACTGAATAAGTTACAGTATATCCATCATATAGAATACTATGCAATTGCTAAAAAGAGTGAACTAGCACTACATGTACTGATAAGAGAAGACTTCTACAACATACTAAAGAATGAGGAAAAAAAGCTAGCTGCAAAACAGTAGATGCGATATGACATGACACTTTATGAACAAGTAAGCATCAACAACAAAAGACTATTATTATGAGCTCATATTTATGTATGGAGACCATAAAAAAGGTCTGGAGGATATAATAACTGGTGACATTCTGCAAGGGGATGTGGGATGTGGGCAGTGGTCAAGGAGGGCTTTTTAGCTTTATGTATAAAGTTACATGATAATTTTACGTGTCAGCGTGGCTATGCTATGATGCCAGGTGTTTGGTCAAACACCAGTCTAGATGTTGCTGTGAAGGTATGTTTTAGATGTGATTAACAATCAATGGACTTTAAGTAGAGCTAATTACTCTGCATAATGTGGGTGGGCCTAATCTAATCAGTTTGAAGGCCTTAAGAACAAAAACTGAGGTTTCCAGGAAAAAAAAAGCAATTCTCCCTCAAAACTGCAACACAGAAACCCTGCTTGAGTTTCCAGCCTGCAGATTTCTTTTTCTCTCTTTTTTTTTTTTTTGGACAGAGGTTCACTCTGTCACCCGGGCTAGAGTGCAGTAGTGTGATCACTCACTGTGGCCTCAACCTTCTGGGCTCAAGTAATCGTCTCACCTCATCCTTCCAAGTACCTGCGACTATAGCCTTGTGCCACCTCAGCCATCTACTTTTTAAATTTTTTGTAGAGTCAGGGTCTTGCTATGTTGCCCAGGAGGCCAAGCCTGAACATTTCTAACTCAAGAGCACAATATCCACTCTTCACTAAATTTCCAGCCTGCTAGATTGCTCTACATTTCAGATTTGCCAACTCCTACAATTTCATGAACCACTCCTCAAAATAAATCAATTTCTCCCTCCTTCTCCTCTCCCCCTTACTCTTTTTTTCTTCCTCTCTCCACTCCCCTTCTCTCTATCTATTGGTTTTGTTTCTCAGAGAACCCTAATAATGCTATTTTTCTTATTTCTCCAGCGAGAATATATTCATTTCACTGTGTATAATAAAAATAAATATAATTTTTAACAGAAGTCAATCTTGAACCTGACTTGATGTGGTCACTTACTGCTAAATTTAAAATTTTATGAACATGCTTCTTCATACAGCTCATTCAATTTTTTTTAATTTTTTCATTTTTTTTTTTGAGACGGAGTCTCACTCTGTCTCAGGCTGGAGAGCAGTGGTGCCATCTCAGCTCACTGCAACCTCCATCTCCTGGGTTCAAGCGATTCTCCTGCCTCAGCCTTCCGAGTAGCTGGGATTACAGGTATGCACCACCACGCCCGGGTAATTTTTGTATTTTTAGTAGAGACAGGTTTTCACCGTGTTGGCCAGGCTGGTCTCGAACTCCTGACCTCGTGATCTGCCGGCCTTGGCCTCCCAAAGTGCCGGGATTACATGCATGAGCCACCACGCCTAGCCTCAAAATTTTTCGAATATATATTTGAATAGTCTTATATAACCTCTTGCTGACAGATACAATGGGAATTATGGAAATAATTTACACTAATGGGGGAACTTCCACTGAGATTTGATTTAACATTTCTACAGTGTTGCAGAAATGTAAGGTTATTTAATCTTAGTCATATGTATAGAATACAAGAAACAAATATTAAGTCAATGAGAAGTCTAAAGTAGGGAGAAAAACAGGTTCAGGGAAATAGAGTCAAGTTTATCCCTTTTTGTAGTCTTCTTATCGAATAAAGCACTAGAAATAGAATGGAATCATGTGAAAACATTGTTCCCTGTATAGTAACAAGACAGCTAGCAATAAGAGTCCTTCCTGACACAGAATTCAAATGAGCTCAGCTTTCTTTCCTGAATTCTCCAAGGACACATTCTGACTCTAACCATCCATTATAATTCCTTATCGGGATTCAAGGAAGGGAGAAAAAAACTACTTGGAGACAATTCTGTTAAGCTACTTCTTGCATTTCCATCACATTATTTTGGAAATATTAAATACCGAACAATGCTTAAAGTTTAAAAATCTAGATTTACACATACTGTTTTATCTTCCCGAAAAAGCCATCCTGTCTGGGCACGCGTGAAAGAAATTGATTTTGTTGATAAAGTTGCAGAGTAAATATCACTGCTCATTAAAATATCCACCTCTTCTTCTGTTTCCATCTCTGATTCCTGGGATGGGAGCAAAAGTTAAATATAAAAATCTAGGTTTTTCAAAAGTTCGTAGTGCTACATATTAAAATATCAACAATTATAATGTTACCAATTTTTAAAGACAAAAAGGATAGTTTCTAAATAATGTGAAGTGTTACTTACTCTAAAAAGAATTAATGTTTAAATTGTACATATTAATATCTTCTCTAAGTATTATGACTAATTATGAATCTATAAAAGCAGGACACATGAAATACAGTACTATTACCCTGTTACAGATATGTAACGGAAGCAGTACTAGATCACCCATTATAAAACTGTATAGTCCATAGAGCAATTTTTAAAAACAACTTTAAGAATTAAGTTGACAGATCTGAGAAAAAAGCCCAGATAAAGGATATTTTTCTTTCAACATAGATTAATCTTACTTTAGTTCTTTTTAATGCAAAGATCCATCACTGTCATTTGAGCCTTTCTTTCCCAATAAATTGTAAGTGGAAGAAGGGAAGGAGAGAACAGAAGGGAGGGATAGAAGAAGGGAAGCAGCAGAGAGAGAAGGAAGGAAAAGAAGTAAGAAGGGATCTTTTCTGTATTCCTTATAAAATGGAAAGGAATCCATAAATATCAACCGTGATTTCTAAACTTAATGAGTAGTCATGCTTCAGGTTTTATCCTGTACACATTCCCTAGTGCTGGTATATAATAATTGAGCAATAATTATTTTTTATATGAGAAAAAAGGAAAGTTTTGTGCTTGCTTCAGGGACAGAAGACTAAACGATCAAGTATAGAAGAGTAAGTGAGCAGGTATAAGATGAGATTCTATTCCATAATACTCCAAGAGAGATACCCTAACTAATATTTAAGACGTTATAAGGAAGAAAAAAGGCAAAACCTAGGGAGTTGTCTGGAGAATAATAACTGTCCCTAGGGTTTACAATAGTTAGAGGCTCCATTCTCCAAACCTCCTTATTTCTAGGTTCCCAAGAGGCCCATTTTCTATTCTTCACCATCTAACTTTAACCTACATAGAGTCCCTTTCTGTTTTTTTGTTGTGGTTGTTGTTTTTTGAGACGGAGTCCTGCTTTGTCGCCCAGGCTGGAGTGCAGTGGCACAATCTCGGCTCACTGCAAGCTCCTCCTTCCGGGTTCACACCATTCTCCTGCCTCAGCCTCCCGAGTAGCTGGGACTACAGGTGCCCACCACCATGCCCGGCTAATTTTTTTATTTTTAGCAGAGACGGGGTTTCACCGTGTTAGCCAGGATGGTCTCAATCTCCTGACCTCATGATCCACCCACCTCGGCCTTCCAAAGTGCTGGGATTACAGGCATGAGCCACCGCGCCCGGCCCTTTCTGAATTTCCAAAAACAATACCATTGGCGACCGGGCTAAGTGGCTCATGCCTGTAATCCCAGCACTTTGGGAGGCAGAGGCAGGCAGATCATGAGGTCAGAAGATAGAAACCATTCTGGCTAACATGGTGAAACCCTGTCTCTGCTAAAAATACAAAAAAATAGCCGGGCATGGTGGCACACGCCTGTAGTCCCAGCTACTCGGGAGGCTGAGGCAGGAGAATCACTTGAACCCGGGAGGTGGAGGTTGCAGTGAGCCGAGATCAATCACGCCACTGCACTCTAGCCTGGAGACAGAGAGAGACTCCGTCTCAAAAAAACAAAAAACAAACAAACAAAAAAATAGCAATGGCTTGGGCCTGGGACAGTACCATTTCCTCTACCCCTACAAGTAAAGAATGCAAAATCTTGGTGTTACTGCTAAAGCCGTAATAGGTGAAAATGTATTCCTGGTAACCCAAATTAATTCTGAACACAATTTTCTTTAAAAAAAAGTTAGGTTGCAGTAGTTAAACAGAACTGTTAAACACTATACTTCAAATATATTATGAATCAACTAGAATTTTATATATTAGCTTGGAAACTGAACACTGTATAACCCATTGTCTATGAGCAAATTTGCCTTACATTTCAAACATCCTATTTTCAATAAACTTTTGGAACAGAATTCTTATATAAATCATAGACTATCTCTTAACCACATCACTGAAAAAGATCTGCTGTTTTAATTAATTACATTGCTTCAACATTTAATGAAGTTATTACTTATACATACATACATATTAGGATAAACAACAAGTATTCTCTGCCCTAAGGAATACTGCTCAAAATCTATCTTTCCTGTATTGTAGGCATTATAAAATACATAATACATATATGTATGTATACATACATACCTTAATACCAGTACATACATACCTTAATACCTTAAAACTGGTACCCTTAATACCAGTTCTTTGGTAATACTATGACATTCACAAATACTTATGGACTACTAGCCTTAACTTCTAGCTTCTCTTTCAAGACCCTATTTCCAATTCACTTATTGCCTAGTTGGCTAACCTGTTGTCATTTCATAAGTAAGAGGTCAAATTATTTAATAAATATTTGAGAGTCTCACATATGAGTAAGCAAACTATAATCAGCTGCCTATTTTTATGAATAAAATCATAATGGAATATACTCATTTATTTACATATTGTCTGTGGCTGCTTTTAACAACAGCAGAGTTGAGTAGTTGTGACAGAGGCCATATGGCCCACAAATATATTTTAATATCTAAAAATATTTATTATCTCTTCCTTCACAGAAAGAGTTTAGCAACCTATAGCGTAGAATGTACTGATGCTGTATTAGATACCAGGGAATACAACAAAAAGAACCCCATGCCCTTGAGGAGCTTAGACCAATAGAAGGGAAAAAAGCCATGTCAGTAAATGTAACATTAGAAGCTTTACGGTTCCAGATTTAATAGGAGCATAAGGACAACAAAAGTCATTTGGTGGGAGAGAAAGTAACACCAAGTGCATGCCCTACAGGTGTGAGGGTGCAAAAAGAAAAGCATTCCAGGAAGTGGAAAGAACATGAACAAAGGAATAAAGCCCCAAATAGCCTGGCACATCTGACAAACTGCCAAGAGTGCAGTATGAGGGTATCTAAAATAGCAAGGTAAGAAAAAGGCTAGAAAGGTGAGCAAAACTCAGGTGACAAAAGGAACCATGCCATGCTAAGGAGATTAGATTTCACTCTTTAGGTAATGGGGAACTTTTTAAGTATCTCTAAGTAAGTAAGGTTTCATAAATGTGTTTCTAAAGTTTAATGTATCTCCAACATGTAGGATAATTTAGAAGCAGATGAGAAGGGAGCCAGGAAGATCATTTATAAGACTTTCCAATGGTCCAGTTGAGAAATAATGAATATTTAAATTACAGTAGTGACAGTGTGAATAAAAGAGGAATAATAATGAGACATTAAGGAGAAAAAAATGACCAGATATGTGCTCTGATGAGAAAACATAGAGTACAAGAAAAGATATCAAAAATAACTCCTAGGTTTCTGACTGAATAGAGAATGACATCATTCTTCAAAAGAGGAAAAACAGGAAAAAGAGCAGGTTTGGAGGAAAAGTAGTAAGGTTAGTTTTAAATAAGGTGAATTTTGAGGTACCTGGGAGACACACATGATATCCATTAGGCATTTAAACAGATAAGCCTCTACTCAGAACTGTACGGACACAAACATGTATTTGTAAATCATCAACCTATAGGACTGTGGGAATGGAAGGGATTATTCTGGCAGTTTGTAAAAATGAGAACCACATCAAGGGCATATCAATGGTTTTTTTAACACAAAGATATGGCATGAGAGAAGGAAAATCATGTCATACTCGAAGAGGGAAAGGACAGAGAAAGGAAAGGCAGCCAAAGAGTTAGGAAAAGTAAGACTGCAGACAGAGCCAAAAGAAGTATTCATATTAAGGAGATAAAATGAAGATGGTCAACAACATTAAAAGAAGGTAAGATAAAAAGATAATACATGGTAAAGGTCCAGCACAGGTTCAACAAATGAAAAGAAGCTGGAGTTCATTGATCTAGGAGATAATCAGTTGAATTCTCAGCAGCCTCAATGGACTGGTCAAGATGGAGACCAGAGGATAGAAATATAAAAAATGAAAACAGGCCAGGCACAGTGGCTCACGCCTGTAATCCCAGCTCTTTGGGAGACCGAGGTGGGTGGATCGTTTGAGGTCAGGAGTTTGAGACCAACCTAGCCAACATGGTGAAACCAAGCCTCTACTAAAAATACAAATACAAAAATTAGCCGGGCTTGGTGGCGGGCGCTGGTAGTCTCAGCTATCCTGGAGGCTGAGGCTGAAGAATTGCTTGAACCTGGGAGGCAGAGGTTGCAGTGAGCCTAGATCACGCCACTGCATTTCAGCCTGGGTGACAGAGCAAGACTCCAGTCTCAAAAAAAAAAAAAAAAAAAGAAAGAAAGAAAAAGAAGAAAGAAAAGAAAGCTAGTGGTCAGGAAACTATAGCTTTAGGAACAAACCATCTCAATTACACCTTAAGCTTTTAAGCAAATTATACTGAGGTTTGGCTAAAAACCTATACTTTTTTTTTAACGATTTAAAGGAATATTGATAAGACAACATGCTCACCTCATGATGTATTCGCTGATAAACTTTTTGTTCATTGTCTAATACTACAAAAGACTCAGAGGGCGCCGCATCCCCATTGAAAATGAAGCTTAGATCCCCTCGTTGGCACTTCATGTCAGTAAAGTCTATGAGAGTTGTGTCAAGCCTGTGAAACGTGGGTAGATGAGAAACTCTGACAAATATAATTTTGATAAAACTTCACTAATAATTAAATAAGCTGTTCCTTTTAAACTCAAACCAAGATGCTAATACCATATTGCAAAGTCAAATTTATAGATAAAAACAAATTTATAGATAAAAACTAAACAAAATATTCTATTAAAAAACAAAACTACTTAAAGATATAATCCATTTTAGCTATATTTCACTTTTCTGAATATATATATTTTCTGAACATATATATATACACACATATATCTATATATCTATATATATATACACACATATATCTATCTATCTATATATATATATATACACACACACATACACACACATATTTCACTGACCCAGAAAAAAAGATGTTTCCCCATATTTGGGGTATTTCCCTTTCTGCTCCCTTGTTTCCTACCATTTCCCTTACTGTAGCTACTCAATAAAAGTGAACAGGGAAGGAAGAAAAGGAATGCAGACCTGTCTGACACTATTCGATCCCTTTAAGACCAGGTTGCTAGCTCAGCAGAGTATTTAAGACCAGACAGCAATGGATGGACCACATTCTTGGAATTGAGAACTCCTCTTTTGATATACACCCATACGTTATGCCTAACCATCTGATACCAAACCTTGCTTTATCCTTCAACTTGATAAACCATTTAAATTCTTGGCCTCTGTATTTGACTTCTCAGATTTGGACTAATACTCTCTTTCCCAGCCAATATCTCCACACCCTGGAAACCTTACAGATCATTCTGTATCTAATACTCATGGATTCACACATTTGTGTGTTTACTGTGCTCTTTAGTAACCTGGACCTGTCATGGTCTAGCCTAATGCGCTGGTCTCAAACAGTATTCCACAAAGCACTACTTGCCGAAATTAGGAAAAATACTGAAAATAAAAAGTTTACAATACACTGACGTGCTTCAATCTTGCACATGGCTTTATAAATCACCAGATCAGGATCACCCCAGCTAATGGCTGCTCAAAACACACAGTCCTAAAGCCAAGAAACTGGTTGGCCCTGCAGTCAAGAGATGCTGATCACATCCCCAGGAAGATCCTTTAAGGCTCCGTGAAAAATCCACCCTGGCTACTGAATTTCTAATGCAACTGTAAGAATTCATTACTCTGTAGGTTTTTCAGTTCTCATCACAGACAAGGCAAAGTGAGTTGGTACTCTTGGTTTCCCTAGACAGGAAAAACAGAAATAAAACATGCCTCACATGCTGCATGAAAATAACTAGGGTTACATAGAATTTATCATCAAAATAAATAAATCTAAGAATGAAAGTGACTCTATTGATAATTCTGCCAGGAAAACAGGGGTGAGCCAGAGCAAAGAGGGAAGTATGGTTGCCTTATGTATCAAGAAGCCCTAAAAAAGTAACTCATCAACTCACATGGGGGTGGCACGGGGGGGGGCCTGCCTGTTGCTTTATAGCTGAATTTTAGATTTTAGTCCACTCCCAGAAGCTAGAATTCAGCTTTACTATTAAATAACACCTATCATTGCTTGAGCATGTGTCCTAAAAGAAAACAGTATTAAAAGGGACTCTTCCCCTATCTCTATAAGATGTGGGCTCCTGATAATACCAAAAAGGAACAGATCATTTTATATGTAAGTGCACTATTTTGGCTCCAAGCTTCAGCTATCAGGGAATGTTATGCTCTACATAAAAGAAGAAATGGGCTAAAATAGTCTTCTGCCTCCATTCCCTGCTTGCCCATCGTAGGTGAAAGTGGTAGTGGGTTGCCAAGAGTGGGGATGAAAAGGTGAGTAAAGAGATGCACAGAAAGACAGACAAAGAAAGACAAAGACAGACTGACATGGTGACCTTTGAGATTTTAGGTCTAGCGATATGTAAAATTAGTTATAGAAACTTCCCAGTTATATAAATTGATACAGCCTATTTTTATTTCATCTGTGTTTCTACAATTTTGCAATAAAAACGGTAATACATTTTCTGTATATCCCTGATATATTAGATGACCTGGTAAGCTGCATCACATATGCCTCAATAAATAATGTTAATTATCACAATGACATTTTAAAGTCCTCACTAGTCCTTGGCTTTAAGCCTATGAACCTAAATATTTTTAATTTTTCCCATGTAATTAGCCATGAAGAACAATAAGTTCTTCATACAAATGCAAAGATTTGAATAGAAAGTATTATTTTTAAGAAGAAAGCCTGAAAAAATGCCAAATAACACTGAAAAAAGGAACTAAAGGCTTCACTTCAAACAAGAAAATCCTGAAGTAAGACAAAGTGTGCAAATATACTTTCAATCGGTGATTACAGATTACCTCTTAATTATTTGTATTTATGGTCAAAATCTTTGTTAGTACTCTCAAGAATAATGTTGCTCACACTTTCCTATTTCTACTAAAGTATTAGTTTCTCTTTGATACCAGAGAAGACATTTCAAATGATTACATGGCTGCCATGAAATAAAAGTCAACTTAAAGATTTCTCTTTGAATATATTTTAAAATTTAGCTTTATTAAAATGGTGTTAAAAAATTGTCTTATGACATTTAAAATAGCAAGTTTTTATTTAATGTTAACAGATTTTTTCCTTTAGATTTTTATCACCTAGGCAAAAAACCTTTTGTCATACATCCTAAAAGCTATCCTCTCCATTAATCTGGTAAGCCTTGTTTGACGAGAGCTTTAGAACCTATCACATTTGTCCTTCATCCTTAGTTACTAGTAAGCCCCATGTCTAGTATCTTGCTAAGTTACTAACTTCTCCTTAACCTACAATCTTTCTCACAATTTTTCTCAACCAGGCTTTTCCCTCATGTTCCTGTTTTAACTTTTGTGTGTGTGTGACAGGGACTCACTCTGTCACCCAGGTTGGAATACAGTGGCACAATCTCGGCTCACTGTAGCCTCAACCTGCCGGGCTCAGGTGATCCTCCCACCTCAGCCTCCTGAGGAGCAGGGACTACAAGTGCGTGCCACCATGCCCAGCTAATATTTTGTATTTTTTGTATCGACAAGATTTCATCATATTGCCCAGGTTGTGTTTTAACCTTTTTGGTTTTATTACCTATAGTTATTATATAATGTGTACTAAAACATTTACTTTAAAAAGTCATATATAAATGTGAAACAATTTTTTTCAAAGAGATTCCTTCTTGCCTTAACCTAGGACTCAAACAGAATAAAAACTTTATTTTTTCTGAGACAAGATCTTACTCTGTTGCCCAGGCTAAAGTGCAGTGTCGTGATTACGGCTCACTGCAGCCTCAACTTCCTGGGGTCAGGTGATTCTCCCACCTCAGCCTCCCAGGTAGCTGGGACTATAGGCACGTGTCACCATGCCCAGCTAATTTTTAATATTTTTTTGTAAAGACGGGGTTTTGCCATGTTGCCCAGGCTGGTCTCGAACTCCAGGACTCAAATGATCTACCTGCCTCAACCTCCCAAAGTGCTGGGATTACAGGCATGAGTTACCACACCCGGCCTAAAACTAACTTTTTAAACTATCACATGGAAGATAATAGTATCCTCCAAAATTGCCTACCATCTTTGGCAAGCACCTATATTAAAAATGTCTAAGTTAATGAAACCATAATAATTGCTAACAAAAGGCTGCTGAATTAAATCCACATCAAAAATCCTTTCCTACTTAATTTTTCTTCTATTTTTCTGTATTTTCCAAGTTTTCTGTAATGACAATGCATTTAAGGTACATGAGCACTTTTATAATTAAAACACCTGAGGAGGTTTTTTTTAAAAAACACACTGGGTGTGATGGCTCACACTGTAATCTCAGCACTTTGTGAGGCCAAAGTGGAAGAATCACTTGAGCCTGTATGTTCAAGACCAGCCTGGGCAATATAGTGAGACCCTATCTTTATTATCTAAAAAAAGAAAAAAAAAAAAAAAAAAAAAAAAACCGAAACATCTACCTTAACCAAATTCTATTGCTTAAGGATAATTACCCTAGAACTTACTTCCAACTAAAAGTTATTGCTTCACTAATTCAAAATACTAAACAATGAATTTCTCAGAAATAGCTGATTTTTTAAAACTTCTGCTTTGTGTCATGGTGAGAAGAACAACGAACAAGAAGTCAGAAGTCCTGGTTCAGCCATTAATTTGTAAAATGCTCTTGCAAAAAAAAAATCACTTAACTTCTCTGAGCTTTCTCATCTCTAAATGAAGACTTTATATGAGATAATCCTTCAAGTTATTTCTAGTTCTAGACCCTTAAACATTCAAATTAATATTCTGGAGATATACAGACACACACATACACAAAATTATATATATATACATGTATACTATTTATAAATATACCAATATATGCACATATATATAAAAGTTGGCATATTAACTAGCATTATATATACTCTACAAATAGATAATTTATAAATATGGCTATATTATTATAAAGCAAAATAAAGAATGATAAATGTAAAATTCTCATGTAAGTTAAATAGATGTATGTTCCATCAGATTCAAACATTAATCTTAGTTATAAAAGGAACAGAATAGAAGGAAATTAAAATTAGCCTCAAAGTATTCACTGGAATGGATAGATCAATGAATGAACAGATGAACGGATGCACGGATGAGTAAACAGGGGAAGGAAAGATATGAAAGAGATGGAGAAAAAGGCAAGAATTGGGTCTCCCTTATGTGTCCCTTATTCCTTAATAAATCCAGGATCAGGAAGGTAACCACTGTAAATCTTCTTAATATTACATCAAGATCCTCACTGTTTGCCTTCTAGATAGTCTGTAGTTAAATAAGAATAGTATCTATGCTTTATTCAAGATTTTATGTATTTTCCACTTTGAGTTTGTTCTCTAAGTAATAAAAAAATAAAAAAAGGTTCTATGTATTTGGTTTTTTATCTATTATGTCTCAAACGAGATAAAATATTATGACTCTGTTACAGCATTTTAACGTCATAAAACACATGTAAATTATGATTAAAGGGGAAAAAATCTTCCTCTAAATCTCAACTTTCTTTTACTGAGAAAAAAATCAAATCACCTTACCTGATATTGATACCTTGTTTGTATATTTTACATGCATCAGAAGGCAGAATTCGGGAAAGTAAAGGCACTGTATTTTTAAAAACAAAAGGTAAAAAATAACTACTAAATTTTGAGATATTTACAAACTTTTAAATTAAAAGAGTAATGTGACATTGTTATCAAATTATAATAATTTCCTTTCAAATAGTATTTTTTCATTTAAAAATAAATAAAATACAAAAGGCAATTTTGAGCAACTTCAAATATCTACTATTTACTTGTAATTTCTGTATAGTTTACTATACTCCCATCCCACCCACAAACAAGGGTAGCAGAGTCAATATGGTGCCACTCAGGTACAGATTGCATATTATAGATGAGTAAACAATACCCTATAGTAACTAAACCCTCCTGAATGGGTAACCAGATAGACCTGAACCTTATCTAATTTTGTAAATATAATTTGCAAAAATTGCAGTAAAGTAATGTGTATAATAGAAAGAGACATCTTTGAAGTGAGACAGTTAAATTTGAGTTTGAATCCCAAATATGTGCCTAGGTTATTTAGACTCAATGTACCTGAGTTTCAAAATCTGTAAAATGGGAATCATACTATTTATCTATAGATTTCTACATTCCTACGTTGCTATCTATAGCTCATATACATGCCACAAGCCATATTCTGATAGTTTTTTATTATTTATTATCTGCTATTTTGGGGAGATAGGAGTTATTCTATGGATAAATAAAGCTGCATAACAGGCTATAATAAACTACCATGTACAAAGAAATTAAAAAAATGTGAAGCTCAAAATTCTTGAAATTAAGACCATATCAGAGGTACATGTGTACATAAGTGTGTGTGTATCTGTCTGTGTGTAAGATATAGCAGATATATCTTACAAAATTTAGTGTTTTTAAAATGGGCGATAAATTAACCTGAGTTAGAAACAAAGATTGTAGAGAAAATTAAAGGCTAATTTCTTAGTTAATTCTTTCAAAAGCATCAACATTTTCTAATTAACATTAAAGATAAATATCTAATGCAGGCCCGGTATGGTAGCTCACACCTGTAATCCCAGCACTTTCAGAGGCCAAAGCGGATAAATTGCTTGAGCCCAGGAGTTCAAGACCGGCCTGGGCAACATGGCGAAACCCCATCTCTATCAAACATACAAAAATTAGCCAGTCTCATAAACCAGTCTCAAAAAAATAAATAAATAAATAAAATTTTTAAATAAAAAAAAAATTTAAATGCTGTAAAAGAAAAAAGTACCTAATGCTTCATGACTCCTTTAGATCCTTAGAAACCATTTAATCCAAAATGACTTCCAGCACTGAAAACTGTTTTCTGAATTTTAGTGCAAAAATAAGAAAAGTTTATTGTCCAGAGAGAATATCAACGAGTTGTTGCCCTAGTGAAAGAATATAAGAAATCTTCTTCTGACAAAGATTTTCCTTTCTCAGCTGGGCACGGTTTGGCTATAACTGCAGCCATATGGGAGGCCAAGGCAGGAGGACTGCTTGAGCCCAGGAGCTTGAGGCTAGCCTGGGCAACATAGCAAGACCCTGTCTCTACAAAAATAAAAATAGAAAAATTAGCCAGGTGTGGTGGCAGGTACCTGTAGTCCTAGCTACCTGGGAGACTGAAGCAGGAGGATCACCTGAGGCCAGGAGTTGAAGGCTGAAGTGGGCTATGATCGTGCCACTGCACTCCAGCCCAGGTGACACAGCAAAACCCTATCTCTTTGAAAAAAAAAAGAAAGAAAGAAAAAACTTTTTTGAAACAAAAATTGAGAAGAGCAATAATAGTGTAATTCTATAAATGATCAAAGTTCTTTCATGCTCATTAATTGAGATCCATCCTGAATTAAGTATTTGGTGTAGCATGAACCAAAGATGATTAAAAGTAGATAGCACTCCAACTTAAGTTAATTTAACTTCATTAGATCTCATTATTTATTTTTTTTTTTAAAGACGGGGTCTCCCTATATTGGCCACGTTGGTCTTGAACTCCTAGCCTCAAGCGATCCCACCTCAGCCTCCCAAAGTGCTAGGATTACATGCACAAGCCACCATACCCAGCCAACTTTATTATATCTTTTGAAGTAATTGTAACACCCTACAAAAACAGAATTTAATATCATACACTAATACTTTTATTAAAAATCAGGAAAGGAGGAAAACGGTAAGGCAGAGAGAAAACAAGTTGAGGACTGAGAGCAAAAGCTAAGAAAAAAAAAGAAAAGGGCCAGGCGCGGTGGCTCAGAGGCCTGTAATCCCAGCACTTTGGGAGGCCGAGGCGGGCAGATCACGAGGTCAGGAGATGAAGACCGTCCTGGCTAACACGGTGAAACCCCGTCTCTACTAAAAATAGAAAAAATTAGCCGGGCGTGGTGGCGGGCGCCTGTAGTCCCAGCTACTCGGGAGGCTGAGGCAGGAGAATGGCGTGAACCCAGGAGGCGGAGCTTGCAGTGAGCCGAGATTGCGCCACTGTGCTCCAGCATGGGCGACAGAGCGAGACTCCGTCTCAAAAAAAAGAAAAAAAAAAATTAAAGAAGTTAAATTATTGAGAAAAAAAAAAAGATTTCTGATAGATTTTAATGCATTCCAAAACATAGCGATTTATATTTTCCCAAGTCTGAAACAACTCTTTTTCTTCCCCACGTTAAGTTAAACAACCAACCTATTTCCTAAGTTACCTCAGTATAAGTTTAAGCACAGTATTCCAAGAGTAGCATAATTCACTAAACAGAAAATAAAAAGAGAGTTTTTAAATTTAAATTTTCATTTGGCTACCACTTACTCCCCAATTTTTTTTTTTTTTTTTTTTGAGACAGAGTCTCGCTCTGTCACCCAGGCTGGAGTGCAGTGGCGCAATCTCAGCTTACTGCAAACTCCGCCTCCCAGGTTCAAGTGATTCTCATGCCTCAGCCTCCTGAGTAGCTGGGATTACAGGCGCCCGCCACCACGCCCAGCTAATTTTTGTATTTTTAGCAGAGACGGGGTTTCACCATGTTGGCCAGGTTGGTCTCAAACTCCTGACCTAAGGTGATCCACCCTCCTCGGCCTCCCAAAGTGCCGGGATTACAGGCGTGAGCCACTGCGCCCAAACTACTCCACAATTTTCATAAGAGTTTCTAAGCTTAATGTTTTCTATCTATAATATACAAATAATAGGCCGGGCGGATCGCGAGGTCAGGAGATCGAGACCATCCTGGCTAACACGGTGAAACCCCATCTCTACTAAAAAAAAAAAAAATACAAAAAATTAGCCGGGCGTGGTGGCGGGCGCCTGTAGTCCCAGCTACTCGGAAGGCTGAGGCAGGAGAATGGGGTGAACCCAGGAGGTGGAGCTTGCAGTGAGCGGAGATCCCGCCACTGCACTCCAGCCTGGGCGACAGAGCCAGACTCCGTCTAAAAAAAAATAAAATAAAATAATAATAATAATATAATAATATACAAATAGTCTCAAATGCAGGATAGATTGATTCTGTAGACAACAAATAAAAATAGAAAATTAGTTTTTTAGTTAAAATGTGATATATGCATAATGCAAAATTTAAAGTAGTGATCATATTATAAATTATTTGACACTTTATAGTATACAAAGGCCTTTCTTCAAAAAAATGATTTTATTTCATATACACCAAAAGAAAGTTTGCAACAGGTGGGGTAGTTAGTATTATCCTCATTTTAAAAATGAAGAATCAAGCTCAGAAAACATATAAAATATGTGATTTGCAATGTCAAATACTTAGGGGCCGGTATTTCTGATTCTAATTCAAAGCTTTTCTATACCTAAAAACCCAGGCTGGAATATTTCAGTTACCTTCAAACTTGTTACTAAGTCTGTGGCTATTTTCTCCGAAGTCTGAATATAAGTAACAGCATAAAAAAGAGTGTGCTCTACTATCTCAAAAGTAAACTCACCCTGATTTCAGTATTTCTTGGCTTCCCCTTATTTTTCGCTTGCCTTTTTAAAAAATATTCTGTGTTTTGACAAGGGAAAGAAATATGCCAAAACTCTAATTAAAGTTTGATCATAAAATCTAATAAAAGATCTAGGCTATCTATAAGCCAATGGGTTTTGTTTTAGAATTATACGTGACATCTAATCATCACGTATTAATAGCTGTGACTTTAAATCAGTATAATCCTTTATTAGCAATGAAACAGATGTGCTGACTTTTTGCATCAAAGTCAAGTTCTCAAAGAAGAAATACTTTGGACAACTGTCTCAGTGGTTACTTGAGGAACTCAATTATGCAACATTTATAATGTATTGTTTATAACTGTAGATATATACACAATTTTAGAAGTGATTGCATGTATTTATATTTTAGCATAATTAAAATATCACTTTTAAAATATTTTATAACATTTTGTTCAGCAATATACATTGACTATTTTAGAATTCAAACCACTAATGATTACTAAGAGAATCAGTTAAAGAGCCAAAATACTCAAGGGACAACCCAGTTTAGGAACACAAAGCAGCATTGGGGTCTCCCCAGATGGGAAAAAAATGGGGTAAAAAAGATAGTGTTCAGGTTTTAGACCAATCTAACTTGGAGCTCCTTTACTACACAAGTCTACTATAAACCTGTTTTTCTATGTGTTCTAGGACACCAGGACTCCTGAATGATATATAAGGCATAAAAGCAAGATAGGACTATTAGAGTAACAAGACTCCATAATCTTTAATAGAGACAAACTAGCCTGATGAGCTAGAGTTATAAAAATGTGAGAAAAAACTGATTAAATTTAGAATTTAAAATTCTCTATACAAGGATTAAACACACTAGAAAAACCTTAATCATCCATGCCATAAAGTATTATGCAGCTGTTAAAATTAGTGAAGTATTTCCACCTGAAATATGGTAAGATGCTTACTATGGGTTGAATAAAAATGATGGCTGGGTGTAGTAGCTCACGCCTGTAATCCCTATACTTTGGGAGGCCGAGGCGGGTGGATCATCAGAGGTCAGGAGTTCGACACCAGCCCGGCCAACACGGTGAAACCCTGTTTCTACTAAAAACATAAGGCGCACGCATGTAATCCCAGCTACTCGGGAGGCTGAGGTATTAGGATCACTTGAACCCAGGAGGTGGAGGTTGCAGTGAGCTGAGATCGCGTGACTGCACTCCAGCCTGGGTGACAGAGTGAGACTCCCTCTCAATAAATAAATAAATAAATAAATATGTCAATTTGCATAATGATATAACAATATGATTCCACGGCAGAAAAAAAACATAATTCTGAGGGGTTGTGTGTGCATAGATATATACACAAACACTTTAGTAAGCACTGAAAAGCATTTGAAAATAGTCATACGAAATGTTAACAATGGTCACCTCTGGGAAGTGGTAACAGGGAAACTTAAAAATACCTGATTAATTTTCTATAATGTTCAAAACTTTTACAGTGAATATTCTATTAAAAAGATTAAAATCTTAGTAAACTCAGGATAATTTTAGTATTAAATGATAATGTGTATTAGTCAAAGCTAACTAAAAAGCATAATACAATTTTTAGAAATGTATACAGATGTTATAAAATCAATGTATAAAATTTACATAAGCTGTAATTTACATAAGCTGGGGAGGAAGTCTGATTTGTATCTAAAAGCTCCAAATAAAGAAGGCAGTTTATCAAAAATATAATTGGTAGAAAATTATTACTTGTTGAAAAGAGGCCAGATTCTTAAGACAGTAAAAAACTACTATTTTTTCATACAGTAGAGAGAAATAAGCGTTAATGGACT
Organism: Pongo pygmaeus; assembly: GCF_028885625.2. Classification (NCBI taxonomy): domain Eukaryota; kingdom Metazoa; phylum Chordata; class Mammalia; order Primates; family Hominidae; genus Pongo; species Pongo pygmaeus. The sequence goes on along the minus strand of NC_072373.2, from coordinate 159,966,700 downwards.
TCAGATTTATGGCTGTTTTTACTTTTTCAGAAGAAATCAGAAGATGTAAAGGAATTAGAAGAAATAACAAGTATAATTGTTAATTAAAGTTTAAATCTGGTAACTTCCTAGGCATTTTACTGCTATATGGTATATTGTATAACCTATTTTCTTACTGACGAGTTGAAGCTGAATTTGCAAACCCAAGTGTATTGTGAGAATATCATAACTTCCTCAAGGTTAACAAATGTCAGAATGTAATGTTTTAAATTAAGTTGCATTTATTGACCTCCCATAGATCAGGCCTAAAACTGTGAAATTTCTATTACTTTTTTTTTTTTTTTGAGACAGAGCCTTGCTCTGGAAATCCCACTACAAATTGCCTGGGAAGAGCAGTAGCAGCACTGGCTGGGGCTAAGTACTGTAAGTAATTTTCATTTCACAGTCTAGAATTTGTTTTTAAATGTATAGAGAAAACTATAGAGCCACAGAATGTAGAACTAAAAAGAAACAGATTTGCTAGTTCAAAATTCCTATTCTACTGACTTTGAATTCTTTGCCCAAAGTTCCTCATTTGGTATAATATGCATACGTGCCTGAGCGACAGAGTGAGACTCTGTCTCCAAAAAAAAAAAAAATTAATTTAGATGCTTTAACAAAAACTCACATAAGCTCATTATGTCTAAACCTTTAGAGATTACATTTTTTTTAAATCTTTAAAAACAACAAAATTTAGTTGTTTAGTTAGTAAAATAAAGGTCACTAGACTCAAACTTCATATTTGGATATGAAAATTTTCTCTCCAGTGGACTCATGTTTAAAATGAGGAGGAGAAAAACCTTGTTAAGGTAAGTCAACAAATGACTGCAAAAAAATCTAGGGCAAAATTAGCGTCTTTCATAAGTCACTGGAATCAACGTTCAACCAAATAGTATGTAAAGAAAGTGCCTATAAAGTATGCAAAAAGCAAAATAATGGAAAGACAACAAAATATACATAAACAAAAAATGTTAACTAAATTCTCTACATTCAGAGATCTAAGTACTAGATTTCAAATGTCCTTAAATTCAGTAGTCCCATAATCCCATAATTAATTTTCTTTTCTGAAAACTCCTTGCATTCTATTATTAAATTTTAAATGCTGTTTGTAAAACAAAATTCTTAAAACTAAAAGTACCATTTTCAACCTTAAAAATATAAACTATTGGCCAGATGTGGTGGCTCACTTCTGTAATCCCAGCACTTTGAGAGGCCGAGGTAAGAGGATCGCTTGAGCCCAGGTGTTCTAGACCAGCCTGGGAAACACAGTGAGATTCCATCTCTACAAAACATAAAAATAATTAGCCAGGTGTGATGGCATGTGCCTGTGGTCCTAGCTACTCAGGAGGCTGAGCGGGGAGGATTGCCTGAGCCCAGGAGTTCGAGGCTGTAGTAAGCTATGATCGTAACACTGCACTCCAGCCTAGGCAACAGTGAGAACTTGTCTCAAAAAAAAAAAAAGATTTATTAAAGTTACTAATCAAGTTGGAATAACTAAATATTATAGGGCTTTATAACGATTACAGTCAATGTCATGAAAAATACTTTTCCTCACAGCAAGTATTAAATTTGTTATCCTAACATTTCTATATGATAGGTATTTTTGTGCTTGCATTTCTGCATGAGTACATATTTTATAGTAAAACATAGCATACTCTTACCCCAGCTTTGAAAATCCCAGTGAAGTTCTAGATAAAAGTCACCTAGCTGAAAAATGAAATATGAATAATTACTAAATGCACCTTAGTTAAAAGTTCTTATGCTTTAAAAATATGGCTATTCCTTAAAACATTATAATACATACATTACTATACTTAATTACAAAGGAAAATATGCACCTGTATATTTTATAAGAATATTTTAATTACATAGTAACATATCTGAAACTGGTAAGCATTTAAATTTGTATCAATAAATATTACACTTCCCAGTATAAACAAAATAACAATAATAATAAATATTATTTTTTAAATAGTTGACTTTAGAAGTGTTATTAAAAATTACTACCAAAATGATTATTTGTATAACCTCATAATGGCATTTAAAACATGGCCCTTTGTAATAGAAAATATTTTTCTGTAAAGGGATAATACAAGTTTATTAAACCTGAAACATGTCATCATACAATATGTATGAAAAAAAAATTTTTTTTTTTTTTTTGAGATGCAGTCTCACTCCATCGCCCAAGTTGGAATGCAGTGGCATGATCTCAGCTCACTGCAACCTCTGCCTCCTAGGTTCAAGCAATTCTCCTGTCCCAGCCTCCCAAGTAGCTGCGACTACAGGCACCTGCCACCATGCCTGGCTAATTTTTTCTTTTTAATTTTTAGTAGAGACGGAGTTTCACCTTTTTGGTCAGGCTAGTCTCGAACTCCTGACCTCAGGTGATCCGCACACTTCGGCCTCCCAAAGTGCTGGGATTACAGGCGTGAGTCACCATGCCTGGCCGAAAAAAAATTTTATTTTGCAAATTAGAAGCTAGACACCAAAGATTATAACTGTTAAGAGTATATATTCTAAATATAAGTAGAGCATTACAAATACAGCAACATCAACAAGTTAGTCTTTCTTTTTCAAAAAGTGATAAAAGTGAATGTTAATAGTAGATATCATTGCAATATGAGTAAAACATTTTTCTGGCTTTTTCTATATTTCTTCAGATCTTAAAAAAAAAAAAAAAGCACCATTAACAGAGACAAGCTGTCATCATATCATCATGACAGGTCTATCTTTTTCCCACAGTTCTTTCAGGCAGCAGAAATACAGAGACGAGAGTAACAATAGAAAACAAACCACTCTCTTTTGTGTGCCAGCATACCCAACCTTACCACGAGGAGGTAGGACAGATAAAAAGAGTTTTTGTTACATAAAGAATATACAGGCCGGGCACGGTGGCTTACGCCTATAATCCCAGCACTCTAGGAGGCTGAGGCAGGCGGATTGCTTGAGCCTCAGGAGTTTGAGACCAGCCTGGGCAATATGGTGAAACCCCATCTCTACTAAAAATACAAAAAATTAGCTGGGCGACAGAGTGAGGCGCTGTCTCCAAAACAAACAAACAAACAAAACTGCCACTTCTAGTAGCAATGGCTTTAGCTGTAGAGAATCTTCTAATTCAAAGGCAAAGGAAAATTATTGCCATTAACTGACTTCCCTCCTTTTTTTTTCTTTAGAGCTCTTATCTAATTTATTGAAAGTAATAAATCTTTATCTTCCTAGTTCAAAGTGAGGTGTTTCTACTAAGATCACATTCATACACTGTAATTATTGCTTAATTTAAGCATGATTTTTACCATTTTTTGGCCCTTAATAAGTGAGAATTTAAATTGTATTAAGAAAAAAATGCTTAAAACTACACTTATAATTACTCCCAAGGTGCAAAATTAACAAAGAAATATAGCTTACCTCTTTCAGGGCTTTTAATAATCGAGGTCGTTTTTCTTCAACACTTTCCCTGGATTGCTGCTTAAGCTTCCTCAAAAGAGCTGTAACTAAAGTTTAAATTTTAAAAATAACTAATTTAAATTTTCATCATGCAGTAAAAACACCACTGGCTTATTATACAGATAGACAGATAATACATGTACACATATGTGCACGTGCATGTGTGTGTGTATGTGCGTGCATGTGTGTGTGTGTGTGTGTGTGTATCTACATCTACAATATATTTTGAAAGGCCAAAAATCAAAGAGCAATGTTTAAATTACTGAAGGCCTCTTGGAACAGTAAAAGAAGCTGAGACATAGAAGTCAGAGAACATGGGACCTATATAGATAGAATAAGTTAGTAAGCAAGTTTAATAAAACTGGTATGATCCCCAAAGAATGAGAAGAGATATTTCAACATCAACCTACACCATATTCACACTAGCTTTTACTAGTTTTTTAATTATCAGTAACGATTTACCTAACTGTGCCAAGATAAGCAAACTCATTCAAATGATGCAATGTCCTAATAGAACACTGACCTCAAGGAAGATCTCAAAAACAACAGATCTCAAAAATCCCACTGGAAGCCACTTTTCTAAAAACATATAATTACCTGCAATTGTTACCAGGTGTATCTGTTCTTTTATCACTGGAGGATATACCTTCACATACTACCAGCACAGTATAAAAAATACAAAAATGAATATTATTGTACCTGGAAAAAGAACTTCTGAATCTAAGAAAACCTAAAGTACTCCATAGTGTATTTTCAATTACTGAGATTTAAGCACATTGCTGAAGTTCAAACCCCAGCTTTACCACTTAGTGGTTGTGTGTAAACTTGGACAAGTTACTACTTAATTTCTCTAAACTTCCTTTTTTTTCCTCTCCTTTGTCAAGTAAGAATAGAAGTAAGGGCACAGTGGTCTGCACCTGTAGTCCCAGCTACTCAGGAGGTTAAGGTGAGAGGATCACTTGAGCTCAGGAGTTCGAGACCAGCCTGGGAAATATAGTGAGACCCCCCCATCTTTATTTAAAAAAAAAAAAAAAAATTAGCCAGGGCTTGATGGTGTGTACCTGTGGTCCTAGCTACTTGGGAGGCTGAGGACAGGAGGACTGGTTGTGCCCAAGAGTTTAAGGCTGCAGTGAGCTATGACCACTGCACTCCAGCCTGGGTGACAGAGCAAGACCCTGTGCCTATAATTAACTAAATACAATTTTTATCTATTAGAATGAAGGTCTAAAATTCACTGGCAAAATCAATCAATTAATCCTTAATATTTATCAAAATAAGAAAAAATATTAGACTTGAATGAAATAAGCACAGGAAAAAATAAGAACATGGAAAAATGTGCATCAGGGGAAATATATACATCTATATATGCTAGTTTCCTCCTGATTCTAACATGTTTTTCATATACATACATATACATATGCGTTGAGGGCTTTTTAAAAATCAGTAAATTATTTTTACTATTTCACAGCGTGCATTCTTATAAACCACTTCAAGTCCCATGTGGAATGCAGAAGCAGAAGGCGAATAAAAAAAGAAGGTAGTGAAAGCCTGGACTAGATTTTTTTTTTCCACATAGGCCCAAAATTAGGAAAAATCTAGGCAAGCATGTAAAAATAGTAGGAGCTATTCTTATTTTTAACCACAGGTCTAACTAAATTCCAATATATTTTAAAAAGCCAAAAATCAAAGAACAATGTTTATATTACTGAAGGTGTCTCAAAATAATCAAAACTAAGACACAGAAATCAGGAACGCAGGACCTAGTTTCAGTTCTACCATTTACTAGCTCGGTGACCTAAATCAATAATTCCCAAATATGAACCTACATTTCTGTGCTCAATTGTTTCAGTTTCCAATGATATACAGAAAATGAGAAAAAATGTGTACTAGAATGAGTTTTTTCTTAATAAATTTTTTTAAAGACTATTCTTCCTACTTTTGGTTTCAAATATCTTTTTTAAAAAATAAAATGTGGATCACAAAAGACAGTAGTTATCGTCTATTTTATAAAGTTCTGATAGTCTAAAATGAAAAAGTTAGATTCCCTATATCAATCACCAGTAAAAAAATTTTTTCTGGTCTGTGAGATCCAAAAAGTCTGAGACTCAATGACTTAGATAATCATTTAAAGATTCAAGTATGAATCTGACAAACTTTCCTGTTCATTATAATTTAACTTTAATGTCAAAGTTATATTACCCAAATGTAGTACAATTCTTTTTAATGGTCATTGTTTTCCACTATAAGCTCAAGTACCTTAATAAATCTTATTCAATCTACCTTGCCTTCAGATTGAAATGGACCTCAGTTGAATGCAGAGAATGAGAAGAATTCAATTCCTAGATAGAAAGGGTCTTTCAATAAAAAGCAGAGGCTACATATTTTTTTATCAGCCTGATTTTATTAACTAAATATAATTCTAACTGACTGAAGGCATTCAGTAAATAATGACCAAACATCATTAAAAAAGCTGAAGGCATTCAATAAATAATGACCAAACATCATTAAAAAGGTAATGGCAACCACTGTATATACATAGTATAATAACATACGCAAAGAGATTCCCTTTTCTATATAAGACTTCATATTGAAAAATACCATAAACTCAAACTTCTTATGGATGCACATTCAGAAAGCAATTACACAAAATTACCAGTATCCTTTTTAGGGATCAGTATTTGTATTCCCATATTGTAAGAATTTTACTAATACTGATTAATAATGAAGATTAAAATTAGCTTTAGGGGATTTAGGTGATAAGAGAATTCATACAAAGACTCAAATGCAAAAGTCCATAAACCACAACTAATTTTACTTTCTCCTTCCTCCTTCTCCGACTGAAGTTTACGGTTTGACCTAAAGCTTTTGGAACTATGCCCTACTGCTCCAAGTATTACTTAAATCTGTTACCTTTTGCGCTTCTCTTCCTTCTAAGCTCCAATCTATTTCCTGCTTCCCACTTGGACAATTCTACATGATGTACTACAGTTGATTCAAACCCAACAAATCTAACACAAATTAAAGACCATACTGCTCTTGCTCCTATAGTCTATATATCAATTAAGTAATGAAATCACCATCAATCCATAATAGAGACCTTAGAGTTACTCTGAATCATTCTATCATTACCCATATCCAAGAGATAATCCATTCTGTTAAATCAATCTTTTTTTTTTTTTTTTTTGAGACGGAGTCTCGCTGTGTCGCCAGGCTGGAATGCAATGGTGCAAATCTCGGCTCACTGCAACCTCTGCCTCTTGGGTTCAAGCTATTCTCCTGCCTCAGTCTCCAGAGTAGCTGGGACCACAGGTGCGCGCCACCATGCCCAGCTAATTTTTGTATTTTTAGTAGAAACGGGGTTTCACCATGTTGGCCAGGATGGTCTCGATCTCTTGAAACCATGATCCACCTGCCTCAGCCTCCCAAAGTTCTGGGATTACAGGCATGAGCCACCACGCCAGCTAAATCTTTCTTTTAATTACTTTCTGATCTATCCCTTCCTTCTCTAAAAACACTATGTCTTTAAGTCAAGCTTATCTCATTTGTTCCAAAAATGTTTTTTTCTAAATATCTCTTGCCTCCCTGACTCCACTGTGTTAATTAGAAAGTCTTCTCACTTATCTAATAATATCAATCCCTGCTTTGAAGTCTTCTGGGGTTTTGCAGAGACTGGAAATTGGGATTAAAATCTTGAATAGCACATAAAGCTGATATCAGTGTGGTCCTTTTATCATTACAACTTCATTTCCCAACACTGGTCTTTGCCCCTTCATCCATCTTTGCCATGTATCATTAAGAAGCCAAATACAGGGGCACGGTGGCTCACAACTGTAATCTCAGCACTTTGGGAGGCCGAGCCGGATGGATCGCCTGAGGTCAGGAGTTCGAGACCAGCCTGGCGAACATAGTGAAACCCCGTCTCTACTAAAAATACAAAAAATTAGCTGGGTGTGGTGGCGGGTGCCTGTAATCTCAGCTACTCGGGAGACTGGGGCAGGAGAATTGCTTGAACCTGAGAGGCAGAGGCTGCAGAGAGCCAAGATCGCGCCATTGCACTCCAGCCTGAGCAACAAGAGCGAAACTCCATCTCAAAAAAAAAAAAAGAAAGCAAATACATATTGTTCCCTAGCATATGCCTTGTTTTTTTATATTTCCATGCTTTATACACATTCCACTCTCGCACAGTAGAATGCCTTTACCCACCTTTTTAACTTCTAAAATCCTTTGAGACAGCTTTAATAACCAAACACCTTGCTAAGAACCTGAATAACTTTTCCACTCATCTGTTTCCCCCAGGACTTTGTAAATAAATACTTCAGAATGCCACAGAATATTCACTGGTCTCTCTCCCTAAAGTAGGATGACTTCCTCAATACCAAAGTTAATGGCACTTCCTGACTATGTTTCTGACCCATGTAGTAGGTATTCAGAACACAAACAGACAATTCCTGGCCTCATACACTCTGCCTAAAGGGAATGGGCAGAGTTCTGACACAGTATATGAGCAGAGAAAACTTCCTTGTACTTGAGCTGAGATCTGAACAATCTTAAGGAGCTGTGACAAAAAGAGGGGGATATATAAGTATGAGGAGTATGAGAAACCAAAAAGCCGGCAGAGCTGACACACAGAAAGCCAGATGGAAAGAACAAGATGAGGAAGGAGACAAGGAAGTGATACTATCATACTGGACCTTATAAACAAAGTTAGCAATTTTGGTCTTTATCCTCGGAACAGGAGGTTTTAAAGAATTTTACGTAGAGAATAATATGACCAGAAGACGAAACTAAAATATAACAAAATATTAACAGTGGTTGTCTTTTTTTTTTTTTCTTGAGACAGGGTCTCGCTTTGTCCCAGGCTCCAGTCTGGAGTGCAGTGGCACAATGTCGGCTCACCACAGCCTCCCAGGCTCAAGTGGATCCTCCCATCTCAGCTCCCAAGTAGCTGGGGCCACACGCGCACATCGCCATGCCTGGCTAATTTTTGTATTTTTTTGTAGACACAGGTTTTTGCCATGCTGCTTAGGCTGGTCTGGAACTCCCGGGCTCAAGCAACCCACCTGTCTCGGCCTCCCAAAGTGCTGGGATTATAGGCATGCCCCACCACACCTGACCCAACAATGGTTATCTTTGAGTGATATTATTTTCTTTTTTTCCCCTATAATTCCTAATTTTCTACGATGAATGTCATCATTTTCTTATAAGAAAAAACATTACAAAGTTTTGAAAACTCAGAGTTGTGATAAATAAAAGTCCTACTATAATACTTTACTTTTTCCTTTTTTTTTTAGACAGGGTTTCACTCTGTCACCCAGGTTGGAGTGCAGTGGCGTGATCTCAGCTCACTGCTACCTCCACCTCCCAGGGTCAAGCAATCCTCCCACCTCAGGCTCCCACATAGCCGGGACTACAAGCACACACTACCACACCAGCTAATTTTTGTATTTTTTGTAGTGTTGGGGTCCCCCTATGTTTCCCAGGCTCAAGCAATCTGCCTGCTTCAGCCTCCCAAAGTGCTGGGATTACTGGCATCTAATATAATACTTTTAAGAAAAATTTTGATTCTTGATACACAGTCTCGAATTTTCTTTGCAGTTTTTATTCATCTCTTCATTAATTCATTAAACAAATATTGTACCAGAGATAAAGGGGTGAATAAGACAACATATGCATGACTTGAAGTCTCACAAAGCTTATATTATCAAGATACACAGAGTAGGGAACACATACTGAAAAATTAATTAGAAGTATGCAACATATTGTAAAGGAAAAGACCAAACCACTTTGAAAATGTACAAGAACTTAACCTACTCTAGAAGTTGAGGAACGCCTTCTCTCAAAAAGAAATATAAAATTGAAGGCTAAATGAAGACTTCTAGTTCAATGTAAGATGGCAAACCAATAGGAACTGCTGTCTCTCCCTCCACATTAACACCTTTGATGTGCCACAAAACAAGACACAGGCCGATAGAATTCCCAAAACTACCATAACGTAAGTATACCATGACATAAGTCTGCACAAACTGTGAGCAACTTCTGGAGAGACAAAAGACAACTAGATCCCAGAGTGCATAAAGAAAACAGAGCTGTCTAGATCAGAGAAAGCTAGGAACCATGGGTGAGGGATAAATTGTGGGAAAAAAAGGCTTTTTAGTTGTATCCATATCTCTATCTCATACCGGTCTGGGCTGATCACTGTTTACCAGGTAACCACTGTAAGGCAGAAAAGCAACATTATCTTGAAATTTTATTATTAATTAGTGAAATGATTCTAAACAGTCTCTGACAAGTAGTTTGCATTGTCTGTTTTGTGGTACAAGAATGTTAGCAAAATTATCAGAAATCAGAAAAAATGGACGAATAGGTCACAAAGTTTTTGCCAATAATTAATAATATTAGATTATCTCTGATTTTTCAAAAAACATAAAATGTTAATGTAACACAAGCCAAAAAATCAAAAACTTAAATCACAGTGCTTAAGATAATTTCAAAGTACAGACACAGCCGGGCATGGTGGCTCGCGCCTGTAATCCCAGCACTTTGGGAGGCCGAGGCAAGTAGATTACCTGAGGTCAGAAGTTCGAGACCAGCCTGGCCAACATGGTGAAACCCCATCTCTACTAAAAATACAATAATTAGCTGGGCACTGTGGCAGGCGCCTGTAGTCCCAGCTACTCAGGAGAATCACTTGAACTCAGTCTCAAAAAAAATAAATAAATAAAAATAAGTACAGACATATGTTTAACACCATTATATATTTATATTAATATTTCTAATAAACTGTAAGAGATATTCAATTAATTATCCTTTAAGTTAGCAGTTAAGTATTTGTTTCATGTGATGGAAAGTAATGAAAATATAAGCACTGAGCAATTATGGTTATATAATTACATAATAATGAACAATAGGATATTATTTAGAATGGCTAAGATATCACTCTACATAAGAAAATCACTTTAAGAACAGACCTCAACTATCTAAGCCTCAATCTTTTACCTTTAAATTGACTGTTAAATATCCTTTAACTAATTTTCCATGAAAATTTTGTTTATTGGCCTTCCCAATAATTATGAATTCTTAAACAGAAGAGACCAGGTCTTTTATTTTCCACATCTTAATACACGCACATGCTTTATAGTAAGGACTCAGTAAATACTGATTCTGAGTAAAAGAATCCTTGAGGCCGGGCGCAGTGGCTCACACCTGTAACCCCAGCATTTTGGGAGGCGGAGGCTGGTGGATCACCTGAGGTCAGGAGTCCAAAACCAGCCTGACCAATGTGGAGAAACCCCACCAGCCTGACCAACATGGAGAAACCCCATCTACACTAAAACTACAAGATTAGCCGGGCGTGGTGATGTGTGCCTGTAATCCCAGCTACTTGGGAGGCTGGGGCAGGAGAATCGCCTCAACCCGGGAGGCAGAGGTTGCAGGTGAGCCTAGATTGTGCCATTGCACTCCAGCCTGGGCAACAAGGGTGGAATTCCGTCTCAAAAAAATAAATAAATAAAAGAATAATTGAAAGTCACAAAAGTCACACTAGACAGAAACCTAGAAGCCAATCTCGTTTCCTCTCCATTCTGTTAATTAGTTAGAAAAATCAGAGGAAGTTTCTTCAGACCAGTTGTTGCAACTCTTATTATCAGTTTCTTTCTTTTTTTTTTTTTTTTGAATGGTTTTATTTTTTTATTTATTTATTCTTTTTTTTTTTTTCTTTTATTATTATTATTATTATACTTTAGGTTTTATGGTACATGTGCGCAATGTGCAGGTAAGTTACATATGTATACATGTGCCATGCTGGTGCGCTGCACCCACCAACTCGTCATCTAGCATTAGGTATATCTCCCAATGCTATCCCTCCCCCCTCCCCCCACCCCACAACAGTCCCCGAAGTGTGATGTTCCCCTTCCTGTGTCCATGTGTTCTCATTGTTCAATTCCCACCTATGAATGAGAATATGCGGTGTTTGGTTTTTTGTTCTTGCGATAGTTTACTGAGAATGATGATTTCCAATTTCACCCATGTCCTATTATCAGTTTCTTTTGGATTTGCACATTTTTTATCTTTTCCTTGAAATAATTCTAGGATTGGTATTGTTTCTTGCTCTCATGAGGGTCTCCTGATATTTGTCCAGAAAGGACAACTGTCAATGTATAACAAATAAAAAAAAAACACTCATTTTAGTTGTTAAAATATTACAATTTTATCTCAGTAAATCTTAGACCCAAATATAACTTCACCATTAAAAGTTGTTTATAGGCTGAGCACGGTGGCTCATGCCTGTAATCCTAGCACTTTGGGAGGCCGAGGCGGGTGGATCACGAGGTCAGGAGTTTTAAGACCAGCCTGACCAACATGGTGAAACCCCGTCTCTGCTAAAAATACAAAAATTAGCCAGGCAAGGTGGCAGGCGCCTGTGATCCCAGCTACTTGAGAGACTGAGGCAGGAGAACCCCTTGAACGCAGGAGGCGGAGGTTGCAGTGAGCCAAGATTGTGTCATTGCATTCCATCCAGCCTGGGTGACGGGGCGAGACTCTGTCTCAAAAAAAAAAAATTTTTGTTTATAAAGTTCAGGAAGGTCCACAAAAATGTATGTGTGGTACAATATATAGCTAAATAATTTTTTTTTTTTTTTTTTTTTGAGACAAAGTCTTGCTCTTGTTGCCCGGGCTGGAGTGCAAGGGTGCGATCTCGGCTCACTGCAACCTCCGCCTCCCAGGCTCAGGCGATTCTCCTGCCTCAGCCTCCCGAGTAGCTGAGATTATAGGCGCCCACCACCATGCCTGGCAATATTTTTGTATTTTTAGTAGAGACGGGGTTTTACCACGTTGGCCAGGCTGGTGGTGAACTCCTGACCTCAGGTGATCTGCCCACCTCGGCTTCCCAAAGTGCTGGGATTACAGGCGTGAGCCACCGTGCCCAGCCTGCCAAATCTTAAGCGCCCAGAAGAGCCCAAAACGTAGCATCAAATTAAGACTGAATCTATGTAACATCCTAAGAGAGTTCCACATTATGCATTTCTTTAATAAAACTGCCAACGTTTTTTATTTCCTTCCACAAAGTTAGATTTAATTGATCATTTTCAGCCTAAAACTATAAAGATAATATTATCAGCAAGATAATATTCCTATTCATCCAGATTAAGTTTTGTAAAATTTTCCACTATTGAGATATACTTGACAAAAATAAGATCTGTATGTGAAGTTGAAAAAAATTATGGGTAGGAGGAGGGAGAGTGGAATAACTCAAAATTCAGCATATTATCAAAAAGAATATGACATGTTTTAGAAATACTCTTTTAATGACTAAAACAAAATAGAGCCAGTCTTCTTCCTTGCTTCCAGCAAAATCTATACCTACCAACTAAAGCAGATAACTATTGTAACACTATGGTTACTTTTAGTTCCAATAATGGCCTATATAATTAAGCAGTTGCCAAAAAGGACAGTCAGGTATCAATTTTTTTTTAAAGTCCTGTATTATGGATAAATTAAAAAAAACAGAGAACATCAGTAAGGTAGAATGCTGCAAAAGAAAAAAAATTCCTAATTTTAAATGTGATTCTTCAATTCTTTCTGTGTTCCACTCAATGTTCAAGTTCCTAAGTCATGAATAATTCACATGTAAGCTTACACATAATTGCAAAAGTTCATATTATGGAAAGTTACAATGAATGAAGAATATTTCAAATGCATCACTTCATATTCTTAGAAGATATATCAACAACAATAATTCATATTGCTTACTCATCTGTCTATCTCCATAGCTGATGGCTTCCGCCAGAGGGCTCCATCCCTGAGCATTTTTCACCTTGACTGGAGCATTGTGAGCCAAAAGTAAATGGGCACATTCTGCAATATAAAGCAGTAATAATATCAAACATCATGCAATTTTTAGAATCTCTAAATATAAATACATAAAAGTTTAATATACCAAATTAACATAAATAGATGAAATAAACACTGTACCATGTAGAATTATGTAATTTGAAAAATTTCTATGTATCTAACTAAACCAGGTAATTTCAGATCCCTAGATTTAAAAAGTATCCATTCTACTGCCTAAAAATAAATTGGATCTCTCTGCAAAGAAGGTATCATGTTCCCTAATAATTATTCCCAAGAGTATTTTTTTAATGTTTTCATACTCTAAAAGATAACCCAAGAACTTCACGAGTGATTTACATGCAAATACCTATCAGCTAGTAAGACCCAAAAGAGGATTTGTATGTCCATAATGTCAAATAGAAAGTTCATTTTTTATTTCAGAAACAAAAGTGCTTTCAAAAAGAGTCAGTAATGTTTCCAATAAACATTTATTTTTCAAATTTTATAATTGTTATGGTTTGGAAAAATGTTCAGAAAAAGGGCAGAACTTGGCTTATGATACAACGACAAATCTAGATAGTTTTTCAAATAATCAAAAGAAGTCTCAGGTATAGACCTTTCTATAGGTTAAGAAAACTTTTTCTTTAATTAAAAAAAAAAAGTTGGCCAGGCGCGGTGGTTCACGCCTGTAATCCCAGCACTTTGGGAGGCCGAGGCAGGCAGATCACAAGGTCAGGAGATCGAGACCCTCCTGGCTAACACAGTGAAACCCCATCTCTACTAAAAAATACAAAAAATTAGCCAGGCATGGTGGTATGTGCCTGTAGTCCCAGCTAAATGGAAGGCTGAGGCAGGAGAATCACTTGAACCCGGGAGGCAGAGGCTGCAGTGAGCCAAGATTGAGTCACTGCATTCCAGCCTGGATGACACAGCGAGATTACATCTTGAAATAAAATAAAATAAAAATTAAAAAATAAAAAGTTTATTTAACAGGAAAAAAGTTAAAACTGAGGCCCACGCCGGGCACAGTGGCTCATGCCTGTAATCCCAACTCTTTGGGAGGCTGAAGTGGGCCGATCACCTGAGGTCGGGAGTTCCAGACCAGCCTAACCAACATGGAGAAACCCCATCTCTACTAAAAATACAAAATTAGCCGAGCATGGTGGCACATGACTGTAATCCCAGCTACTTGGTAAGCTGAGGCAGGAGAATTGCTTGAACCCGGGAGGTGGAGGTTGCAGTGAGCCGAGATTGCACCATTGCACTCCAGCCTGGGCAACAAGAGCCAAACTCTGTCTCAAAAAAAAAAAAAAAAAAAAGACAGCCATCCATCCATTCATTCAATCAATAATTCAGCAAATATTTACCAAATGTCCATTATATGCAATTTCTAAATACCAGATACTAGATAAGGTATTGCTATCGAAGAGCATAATTCCTATGTTGGAATATAACATGTAAATTAATAACTAGAAAAGAAAAATAATGCAAGATCATGATAAGTGCTTTAAAGAAATGAGTGTTAAGACAGTGTAATGTGGGTTGGCTAAGGTGGAGAACAAATGGCACTACTTTAGCACTATTACTAGTGATAGAAGAAATAAATATACTAGCAGGGAACTTTATTACAATAATGTAAAATAAATACAGAAATTTCATAGCAGTTTTCAATCCGGTAACAGTATATAAGAATATATGTACGCGAATGTTTATTTTAGTGTTGTTTGTATGGCAATTATACTGGAAACAAAGTGAATGTCCGCAGTAGGGTAATAATAGACATGTTGTATCTACATTACAGTAATAATATACAGTCATTTTTTAAGACTAGAGTCATATCAAAAGTACAGAGAAGCCAGCTTGAATGGTTAGCCAAATTTGGGAAATTTAGCATCAAAAAGAATAATGGCTAACTAGTTATAACACATTGAAAAAAAAAAACTGATAAGCCCATAACAACATCAAGAAATAAAAGGGTGGGCAATAAGTTCTTACTTACAGAATAATGCAACACTACCTAATAAATGTAGAAGAAATGATAAAATTAGAAAATTTAACATAATACCCCATGTAATAACTGGTTTAGGCAAAGGTCTTTATTGAATGCTAAAGCCACTAGGTAAAAAGCTTTATGCTGGGAATAGGATATTCACATGGAACCAAAGTATTGTCCCAAGAATATTTACTAATAACAAACAGAAAAATGTTCCTTTACAATGGATATATTTGAAGATTATGACTTAAACGATCTAACTTAGTGGCAATTAATAATGAAATAATCTGATACTGTGTGTTTCCAATGTGCTATATGTAAAGTTCCTAATATCACCTATGAAATATTCTATCCAGAAATGTTTAACCTGAATCTAATAAAGCCTCTATAGCTGATTTTCAATTCACAGAAAAAACAAAAGATAAAGAACAGGTTAAGAAACATGGAGAGAAAATGATTAGGCAAATCTGAGAGAAAGGACATTCTACAAGTTAACTGGTCAAGACTTTTCAAAAAGTTGGACACGAAGGTGGGGAAAAGGTGAGCAAATTGCTCTAGATTATGAGACATAACAACCAAATGCAGTGAGTGACCCTCAACTGGGTCATGTTTCAGTATAAAAAACCTATAAATGACATTCTGGGAACAATTGGAGAAATCTCAATATGCATTGGGTATGAGATGATATTTTAACAATATCATTAATTTTCCTTGGTGTGATCATGATAATGTGGTTATGAAGGAGAATATCTGTATTCTTAGAGGTGCATGCTGAAGTATTTGCGGGTAAAATGTCATGATATCTACATTTAGTATTCAAATGGTATAACAAAAACAATATATATAAATAAAGGCCAGGTGCAGTGGCTCATGACTGTAATCCCAACACTTTGGGAGGCCAAGGGGGGCGGATCATCTGAGGTCAGGAGTTTGAGACCAACGTGGCCAACATGGTGAAACCTGTCTCTACGAAAATACAAAAAAATTAGCCAGGCATGTTGGAACTAGCCTGTAATCCCAGCTACTACGGAGGCTGAGGCAGGGGAGCTGCTTGAACCCAGAAGGCGGAGGTTGCAGTGAGCCGAGATTGTGCCACTGAGCAAGACTCCAACTCAAAAACACAAACAAATAAAACAAACAAATAACAACAAAAAAATTTATATATATAAAACATACAAAGATAAAATATGAAACAATGTTAATTATTGAGTCTATGTGGAAAGCATTTGAGTGTTTGTTGTGATAATCTTTCAATTTGGGGGCTATATTTAAAATTTTTTATAATAAAATATTGAGAAGGATAAAGGAATTAAATAAATCAAGAAAAGGAATCAATTAGAGCCATCCCAACAGGCTTAAAGGAATTTTCACGGTGTACTGCTAAGTGATACAATTCATCTGCTCAACACAGAAGTATACAATGATTGCATTGTTTAAAAAGGAATGAGTAAGCCTAGGTGCAGTGGCTCACACCTATAATCCCAGCACTTTGGGAGGCCAAAGTGGGCAGATCACCTGAAGTCGGGAGTTCAAGATCAGCCTGGCCAACATGGTGAAACCCCATCTCTACTAAAAATACACAAAGTAGCCAGGTGTGGTGGCACACGCCTGTAATCCCAGCTACTTGGAGGCTGAGTCAGGAGAATCGTTTGAACCCCGGAGGCAGAGGCTGCAGTGAGCCGAGATAGCGCCATTATACTCCGGCCTGCACAACAGAGAGAGACTCTGACTCAATAAATAAATAAATAAATAAAAGGAATGAGTAAAAAACTACATACATGAGTGTGTATGTTCAGACACATGCACAAGTATTTCTATATAATAATAAGCATAGAGAAATGTATGTAAGAATATCCAGCAGGTTTTAACATGTGTTACCATATTTATTGGGAAGGGGATTAGTAAGAAGAGGGGATGATAGCCAAGATAAAAAGAAATTTTTTTTTAAAAGAATAAAAACGAATGGACCCATCTCCCAAAAAACCATTGGGTTTTGTAAATATGTTTGTATGTATACATGCATAGGGGAATGTAAACATGTAAGATATCTACAAATTTCTATAGCTATTTCATGGTAGACTTTTGAAAGAAAAGAAAAATATGGCAAATTACTATCTGTAGGGATTCTACTTCCATGAAAACAAAGTCTCTGTGTTGTAAGAGTACGATATGAAAGGATATCCATGAGGCTGTAAATGTTAACTACTTCAAGAAAAAAAAAAGTAGAGAGATGATGCTTTTATGTATCTATGTATTGTATGATTTCAACTGTTTCAACATGCATGTATCAGCAACCAAAAAAATCATTAAAGAAAAAAATAGGCCAGGAGCAGTGGCTCACACTTGTAATCCCAGCACTTTGGGAGGCTGAGGCAGGTGGATCACGAGTTCGAGACCAGCCTGGCCAACATAGTGAAACCCTGTCTTTACTAAAAATACAAAAATTAGCTGGGCATGGTGGCCCACGCCTGTAGTCCCAGCTACTCATGAGGCTGAGGCAGGAGAATTGCTTGAACCCAGGAGGCGGAGGTTGTGATGAGCCAAGATTGCATCACTGCACTCCAGCCTGGGCAACAAAGGGAGACTCTGTCTCAAAAAAAAAAAAAAAAAAAAGAAAAAGAAAAAAAGATAATATAAAAATATTAAAAAGCAGGTTGCACAACAATATCTAAAGGAATACCTCAGAATTCATGTAAGATTTATACATTGTGCTAGACACATATCAACATTGTTTCTGATATGCCACAGACCCAGCAGAAAAGATGCCCTTCACTCACTAGTCACAACTCAACTGAAGTAGAGATTAGCAACTAACAAAAAATCAGATAATCATAGATATGCTAATAACCTATGACACAGTCTTATAATTTAAAAAAAAAGAACTGGTGGCCAGGCGCGGTGGCTCACACCTGTAATCCCAGCACTTTGGGAGGCTGAGGCAGGCGGATCAGGAGGTCAGGAGTTTGAGACCAGCCTAACCAACATGGTGAAACCCCAGCTCTACTAAACATACAAAAATTAGCCAGGGGTGGTGGTGCACACCTGCAATCCCAGCTACTCAGGAGGCTGAGGCAGGAGAATCGCTTGAAACCAGGGAGCAGAGGTTGCAATCAGCTGAGATCGCACCACTGCACTCCAGCCTGGGTGGCAGGGTGATATTCTGTCTCAAAAAATAAAAAACAACCAGATCAATCGAATGTCTTCTCTCAGTAATGTTAACAATGCATAATAAGAAAAGAAGGTAGTTAACAACTAGGCACTAAGGCTTAAAGAATGCATAAATCCGCCAGGAAGAACTCAAGACAAGGACTATGAAAAATGCAAATTATGAGGAATAGAAATCACACATTTAGACCGGGAACAGTGGCTCATGCCTACAATCCCAGCACTTTGGGAGGCCAAGGTGGGCGGATCACCTGAGGTACGGGGTTTGAGACCTGTCTGGCCAACATGGCAAAACCCTGTCTCTACTAAAAATAAAAAACTTAGCTGGACATGGTGGCATGCGCCTGTAATCCCGACTGCTCAGGAGGCTGAGGCAGGAGAATTGCTTGAACCTGGGAGGCGGAGTTCAGTGAGTGGAGATCATGCCACTGCACTCCAGGCTGGGTGACAGAGTGAGCCTCCGTCTCAAAAAAACAAACAAACCAAAAAAAAAAAAAAAAAAAGAAAAAGAAATCACACATTAATAAGTAAGAACTATAAAGATGATCAAATATAGATAGAACCAGTGAGAAAAATAGGACAGTTGGAAACAACAGAATATCTACAGTTATTAAAGTTAGAAACCATATTAATTCTAAAGTTACTTTAAGAAAAAATAAAAAAATGCAGATCCAAAAAAGACTGAAAATGAATTAAAAGTTGCAGCAACTGGTTTGAAAAACCTTTCTCTCATATTTTCAACCAAAAGGATAAGAATTAAAGATTAGTTTTTCTATATCATCTCATAAAACTTCCTGAAACCTTCCTTAATTAAGTATAATATTCTTCATTTCCATCCAAATCCACAGTTCAATAACCTCCCACGTGACATCACTAATATCAGTCAATGGACTCAGAAATTCAGAAAAAAATCAGTCTTCTGTGGTGAAAAACTAACGTTATTCAGTAGGTTAAGATGAGTGAGAGAAGGAAAGCATGTAGAAGTATAAAAGATTCTCTTTACCTCAGTCAAAATATTATGTGAACGCCCTGGGAAATTTTGTTGTGTTTACAGACAAGTGCAGAAACAGAATGTGCCCTTCAACAATGAAATCACTAAAGGTACAGTGTATCTTAAAAGAAGATAAAAGGGAATAGACTATCTAGGCTGAACAATGATATAATGTAAAAGCAATGTATAGAACACTAAGTAGGCCAGGCACAGTGACTCACACCTGTAATCTCAGCACTTTGGGAGGCCGAGGTGGGTAAATCATCTGAGGTCAGGAGTTTGAGACCAGCCTGGCCAATATGGTGAAACCCCATCTCTACTAACAATACAAAAATTAGCCGGGCATGGTAACACACACCTGTAATCCCAGCTACTACTAAATGAAATCACTAAAGGTACAGTGTATCTTAAAAGAAGATAAAAGGGAATAGACTATCTAGGCTGAACAATGATATAATATAAAAGCAATGTATAGAACACTAAGTAGGCCAAGCACAGTGGATCTGTAATCTCAGCACTTTGGGAGGCTGAGGTGGGTAAATCATCCGAGGTCAGGAGTTCGAGACCAGCCTGGCCAACATGGTGAAACCCTGTCTCTACTAACAATACAAAAAATAGCCTGTAATCCCAGCTACTACTAGGGAGGCTGAGGTGGGAGAATCGCTTGAACTCAGGAGGCGGAGGTTGCAGCCGAGATCATCCCACTGCACTCCAGCCTGGGCAACGGAGCGAGACTCTGACTCAAAAAAAAAAAAAAACACACACAAAGTATAAAGTAGATGTTTTATTTTCCACTACATATTCCAATCTCACTCTTGTGCAACCAAATATAAAAAATATCAACAGACTTTCAAGTTTGTTTGAGTTATTTTAAAAAGAGAATTATACAAACACATACATAAAGATCATAAGAAAAAAAGCAAAAAAAGGGTGCACAACTGGAAAAATGTTAATGGATCAGTATGTAATCAGTTGTGTCTACTCTATTTGAAAAGGATTCAGAAACAACAAATACCAACATTATTTGCAGATCCTGAATCATCTAACCAAGTGTTTCCCAAAATACATCCCACAGAACTCTAATCTGTCAAGATACTTGTAAAAAAGAGCAAACATCAAATAACTGTGGGGAACTCTGACCACTATGTCCAACACGTGCCCCAACTTGAAACATTACAATGCATATTAGCATATCAAATTTCTAACAAGTTCCACAACGAAGAAAACTTTTTAACTTTTATTTACCTAATATTTTTCAAATTGATTTGCTCTGGAAACTCTATTTTCTTCTAAATACCTTTCGATATCCCATAAAACTAATGTGGTTTTTCTCCTGTACTTCAATGGATGCAAAGAAACTAATGTTTTATAAAATATATTTTAATTTGTTGTTGTTGTTGAAACAGAGTTTCACTCTGTTATCCAGGCTGCAGTGCTGTGGTATGATCTCGGCTCACTGCAACCTCTGCCTCCCAGGTTCAAGTGATTCTCCTTTCTCAGCCTCCCAAATATCTGGGATTACAGGCATATGCCACCATGCCTGGCTAATTTTTGTATTTTTAGTAGAGATGGGTTCTTGCCATGGTGCCCAGGCTGGTCTCAAACTCCTGGCCCTAAGTGATCTGCCCGCCTCGGCCCCCCAAAGTGCGAGGATTAACAGACGTGAGCCACCACGCCTGGCTGAAATACACTTTAAAACAGGCTGATATAAACCTATGATGAAGCATAATAGTACATCTATCTAAAATTAGAATACCCTCTGTGAGAATATATTTGAGTGGAAAAATAAAATAAAATTAGAACCCTAAAACAGAGATGGCAGATAGGCTTCATTTCACATTCAAATCCTGGTAAATCCATATTAACTACTAAAGTGCTAAATTAGGAAGGATTCCAGAATAGCAATCAGATTTGGCAAGTTGCATGTTGGCCAACTTTGATAGAGACCATAACCTTTCTGAATGGTTCTTAGTGAAAAAGAGGGCAAAACAATACACCATTAAAACAGATTTTAGAGCCAGGCACTCCCAAATCGAAATTAAAACTTGGCTACTTTACTCTGGGCAAGTTTTGGGGCTAATGTTTTTCTTCCATAAAATGGAGATAATAATAGTACTTCACTCACATGGTTGTTGTAAGAGTTAAATGAGTAAATACGTGTAAAGTACTAGGAAAAGCATCTGGTATATTGAAAATAATAAATTCTAGTTATTTTTTAAAGTTCCAATCCAATGTTCTTTGAAAAAAAAAAGCGTAAGTTTTTATTGATCAAATTCAGCTGACTATATCTGACATATTTTCACCAAGGTTGCCAGAGATGTCAATCATGGCCTGCCCTATCCACATTCCTGCTAAAGTAAACATACTTCCTCTGTATTCCTGATTCCCTCTCCTACCCCCAAATCTCACCCAAGTCAGTCTAGCTAAAGCTAATTTCACAGAAGCAAATACCTATCTTAAAGACAGATAATTCATAAGTCTGCCATCACCCATCACTTGTGGCTTGGCTTGAGATAAACTGGACCAATCAAACTTTTTGCTCAGAAATTTGGGAACCTAAGAAACCCATCTAGTTAGCAGTGAACACCAGAAAGTCATTAAAACTTAGGATCCTAAAAGAATTATTTTAGGTCTGTTCAATTTCAGTAAACAGAAAAAGTCAATCACGAAAAAGGAGAATACCGCAGATATAAAGAACAGCAGACACACCATAAGAGATTGAAAGATGATAAGGACATAGACAGGAGAATGACTGATTCCTCCAAACATCTTGGTTCCCACTCTTCCTGAGACCTGGCTGGTCCCTACTTCTTGAGTTTCTCTAATGTGTAGCCTTTTAATGAATACTTCTTTACTTAGAAGTTACTCTAGTTAATCTTCCTTGTTAAGAAGAAAAAAAAAAGCCATAACTATAACATTGAAGATACAGATTTGAATCACCAATTATATAGAATTAAAATAAAAATTAAGGTCAGGTACAGTGACTCACATCTGTAATCCCAGTGTTCTGGGAGGCCCAGGAGGGAGGATTGCTTGAGGCCAGGAGTTTGAGAATAGCCTGGGCAACATAGCGAGACCTCATTTCTAAAAATAAATTTAAAAGTTAGTTAGGTATGGTGGCATGTGCCTCTAGTCCTTGCTACTTGGGAGGCTGGAGACGAGAGGATCACTTGAGCCCAGGAGTTTGAAGCCGCAGTGAGCTAGGATCGCACCACTATATCCCAGTCTGGGCAACAGAGCAAGACCCTGTCTCTAAAATAAAAATTATATTATCCTGTGGATCATATGCTTCATTTAAACATTTGAACTTAAAAGTCAAACTAGCAAAAGAACTTTGTTTTTCAACAAAACAAGTTCAAGCCAGGGCAACACAGTGAGAACCTGTCTTTACATAAAATGAAAAAATTAGCCGGGCATGGTGGCATGTGCCTACAGTCCCAGCCACCCTGAAGGCTGAGACAGGAGGATCACTTGAGCTCAGGAGTTCTCAAGACTGCAGTGACCCATGATTGCATCATTGCACTCCAGCCTGGGGAACAGAACGAGACCATGTTTCAAAAATAAAATAAAGGCCAGGCACGGTGGCTCATGCCTGTAATCCCAGCACTTTGTGAGGTCAAGGCGGGCGGATCACCTGAGGTTGGGAGTTCGAGACTAGCCTGACCAACATGGAAAAATCCCATCTCTACTAAAAATACAAAATTAGCCCTATAATCCCAGCTACTCCGGAGGCTGAGGCAGGAGAATCGCTTGAACTCTGGTGGCAGAGATTGTGGTGAGCCAAGATTGCACCATTGCACTCCAGCCTAGGCAATAAGAGTGAAATTCTGTCTCAAAATAAATAAATAAATAAAATAAAATCAAAACAAGTTCTAGCAATATCCCTAGGCCCATACATTCAGATCAAATGTTTACACTGACAGATACATTATACCATATAACAACAACAGATGTTCATAATGATACTTCTAGATCATTGAAAAAAAAATCTTAACAGAAGTTCATTAGCCTGTCTAAAAATATACAATTATATTTCTTTAAAAAATTGTATCAGCTGGGCGCGGTGGCTCACACCTGTAATCCCAGCACTTTGGGAGGCCGAGGCAGGCGGATCATGAGGTCAGGAGATCGAGACCAGCCTGGCCAACATGGTGAAGCCCTGTCTCTACTAAAAACTCAAAAAATTAGCCAGGCGTGGTGGCACGCGCCTGTAGTCCCAGCTACTCAGGAGGCTGAGGCAGGAGAATTGCTTAAACCTGGGAGGCAGAGGTTGCAGTGAGCTGAGACTGCACCACTGTACTCCAGCCTGGGCAATAGAGCGAGACTCCGTCTCAAAAAAAAAAAAAAAAAAAAAAATTTTTTTTACCTAACACATTTAAAATATAAAAATCTAGTACTCAAAGGATTGCTATTCAGCTATCTAAAATTCTCACTTTCCAGAATAACCGGGGATCTAAATAACTAAAGTTTTACTGCACTTAGGAATAACCTACAAAAGTAGGTATCTTTTAAATCACCTGCCTATAAGGTTTTTTAATTAAATAATGAATACTTTAATAAATAATAAACAAGTATTAAGTTTTTGCAATTATCTACCACACAAAAGGCTCAACTTATGACTTTATATATATAAAATATTATATATTAAAAATCATATAAAACTCTAATATGAAAAGTATAATAATAAATCTTAATATTTAGAAATAAGTCTTCTAAAATTACAAATTCCTGCTTGATAAAACAACCAAGTGAGGGGAAAATAACATAGTTTCAAAAGACATAAAAGTTAGTACAGGATTTCCACCAATACTTTTTAAAAAGGGCTATGGAAAACAAGAAAATATTTACTAATTTCAATATACTAAATTCTAAGTTCAATTAACAAATAAAATGAGTTTTTAAAAACTCAAAAGACAAAATTGATCTTAAAAATTTTAAACTGACTATATATAAATGAAGTTAAACATAAAAAAGAAAATATTTACTAACCTTTATTTCCTAACATCACAGCAAGGTGTAAAGGAGTATTTCCTAAAAAAAAAATAAAATAAATAAATTAGAAGGTGTAAAAACATAACAACATTTACTTAAAAGTGGTTTCAGCTCCTTCAGAAATTTCACTGGCAGATTTTAAGCAAAAATACTGTGACTGCAAAATAATATTGCTTATAAAGCAAATTTAAAGTCAGAAGATACCATGATTTCTGAGTACAATGTACTCTCCAACCCCTCCAAAAAAAGGATATCCATTTTGAGATTTATTTTTCAAACAGATTTCACAGATTCCTTTTGTTGCTAATTTCTCTTTCACATTATTCTTTGTTCATTTAGCAAACAATTTAAATATCTAGTCATCCTTGGGGACAAAAATCAGTAAGACAGAATCCCAGTCTTCAAGTTGTTCAGAAAGTCTTCTGTTAGAGACAAATATGAAAATAAATAATAATTATTATTTATTAAATAGGAGTATAGCCTGACCGTGGAACACAGGGCAGAGCTCATAACTTTGCAGAGAGTTAAATATTGAAGAAGGGACTACACTGAAATGAGCCTTAAAGAATTTGTTAGAAATCTGTAGGCAAACAAAAGCAACACTGCCTAACATTCCAGATTTTTTTTTTTAAGTTATCCAAATCACCACTCAAGTGCAGAAACAATTTATATTTGGGAAACAAACAAACAAAAAGTTATTATTAGTGGGGGTGAAGAAGTTACAGAAAACAGTAAAGAATGATATTGGAATGATGAGCAAAAGACAAAGACTTGAAAGCTGTGCTATGAAGTTTGGACTACATCCTATAGTTGATGTTATAGAATGACAAATTTAATTTCAAAATGATACCCTAAGCCATACTTATGATCTAAATATTAAACCAACAGTAATATTTGAAATTAAAAAGTCAGTAAATAAAATTTGCTAAATTTCACATATTAGCAATTTTACAAAAGTCATCACATTAATAATTATGACCAAAATGATAAGTGAAACATTACCAAGGGATCACATGCAGGACATAAGAGATGTGCATGTGATAAATTTCAGTCTCAGCTTGACAAGAGATCAGCCATGATTCAAACACACACACACACACACACACACACTTACTTTTGCTCAATAAAGGCAGAATGGAATGGGAATTGTTGGCAAAGTCAGCAAAATACTATTTTGAGCAAAATTTAGAAAACAGCACAAATAAATTCACTACACTAAAGTCATCTCCATGGCCGGGCACAGTGGCTCACGCCTGTAATCCCAGCACTTTGGGGATGTGGCAGGCAGATCACCTGAGGTCAGGAGTTCAAGACCAGCCTGGCCAACATGGTGAAACCCCATCTCTACTAAAAATGCAAAAATTAACCAGGCGTGGTGGCACCCGCCTGTGATCCCAGCTACTTGGGAGGCTGAGGCAGGAGAATTGCTTGAACCATGGGAGACAGAGGTTGCCGTGAGCCAAGGTCACTCCATTGCACTGCAGCCTGGGCGACAAGAGTGAAACTCTGTCTCAAAATAAATAAATAAAATAAAATAAAATAAAGTCATCTCTGTAAGTAATTTTACCAAAAACAAAACAAAACCCTGGATTACAGAAAATCTCTTGATCTTAACTAGGGACAAAAAAACAAGACAGATTTGGAGATATAAGTGACATTATGTTTTTCAGAAACAAGAACTGGAGGTACAAATTTCCGTTGGTACTTGGTACTTTAATATGAAAATATGCAATGAAGAAAGCATCTTTCAGCCAGGCGCGGTGGCTCACGCCTGTAATCCCAACACTTTGGGAGGCCAAAGGGGGCAGATCACCCAAGTTCGGGAGTTCAAGACCAGCCTGACCAACATGGAGAAACCCCATCTCTACTAAAAATACAAATTAGCCAGGGGTGGTGGCGCATGCCTGTAATCCCAGCTACTCAGGAGGCTGAGGCAGGAGAATCGCTTGAACCTGGGAGGCGAAGGTTGCGGTGAACCGAGATTGCGCCATTGCACTCCAGCCAGGGCAAGAAGAGCGAAACTCCGTCTCACAAAAAAAAGAAAAGCATCTTTCATTATAGGCAGTTTTATATATGAATTTAGTAAAATTGATTTCTCTCTCCTCCCACGAAGAAATTGCATACCTATCTCATGAAGACATTAAAGAAACCACCCCTCCCCTCACAAACAACTCTATGTCTGCAAGTTTTCAATTTTATCCACAGGACGTATAAAGTTAGAGACACTCAAGTGAATTTTCCGCATTAGGAACTCCCAGTAAAGCACAGTTTTCCTCCTACTACTAACGAATATGTTCAGTTCAAATAAAATGAAAATGTTTAAGAACAATTTTTTTTTTTTTTGTGAGACAGAGTCTCCTTCTGTTGTCCAGGCTGGAGTGCAGAGGCCGATCTGGGCTCACTGCAACCTCTGCTCCCGGGTTCAGGTGGTTCTCCTGCTTCAGCCTCCCAAGTAGCTGGGATTACAGGCGAGTGCCACTACGCCCGGCTACTTTTTATGTTTTTAGTAGAGATGAGGTTTCATCATGTTGGCCAGGCTGATCTCAAACACCTGACCTCAGGTGACCCACCCGCCTCGGCCTCCCAAAGTGCTGGGATTACAGGCATGAGCCACCACGCCCGGCCCTTAAGAACAATTTTAAACACAGTTATACACTGATAGATTAGGAGCCGTCTGTGGGTCAGATTCATAAACTATTCAGTGCCTTCAGTCTTCAGCGTAACACAAGGTTAAAAAAATCAACATGAGCAAGTAACAATTTCCAATTTGATTAGTCTAGAATAAGGTCCTCTTCCTTCTTTTCAAAATATTGAACTAAATTTCCTAAGTTTGCATTTACATTCGATGATAATTTACCAAGACCTAAAAGTAGTCCTAAAAAGCAAACTAACTTGCCCGGGCGCGGTGGCTCACGCCTACAGTCACTGTACTTTGGAAAGCTGAAGTGAACATCTCACTTGAGGCCAGGAGTTCAGAACAGCCTGGCCAACATGGCAAAACCCCGTCTCTACTAAAAATAGCCGGGCGTGGTAGCGCACACCTGTAATCCAGCTGCTTGGGAAGCCGAAGTAGAAGAATTGCTTGAGTCCGGGTGGCAGAGGTTGCAGTGAGCCGAGATGGCGGCATTGCACTCCAGCCTAGGAAACAAAATGAGACCCTGTCTCAAAAAAAAAAAAAAAAAGCAAACAAACTTGTTGACAATTTGGTGCTAGAAACAAAAGGTCAACACCAACTATGCCAAAACCAAAGCTTTACTTTGAGCTATCATTCTTTTTTTTTTTTTTTTTTTGAGACGGAGTCTCCCTCTTGTCACCCAGGCTAGAGTGCAGTGGCACGATCTCGGCTCACTGGAACCTCCGCCTCCCGGGTTTCAAGCAATTCTCCTGCCTCAGCCTCCCAAGTAGCTGGGATTACAGGTGCCCACCAACATACCTGGCTAATTTTTGGATTTTTAGTAGGGACGGGGTTTCACCATGTTGCCCAGGCTGGTCTCGAATTCCTGGCCTCAAGTGATCCGCCCACCTTGGCCTCCCAAAATGCTAGGATTACAGGAGTGAGCCACCGCACTAGGCCTTCTAATTCCTTTTTATGTGCATTTTGACAAACCAAATTTTTCTAGCATTGTTTATCACTTTTCATTTATTGGCATAAAATTTGTTCAAAATATCCATTAATGATATACTATGACATTTGAATTTATACTGATGTAACACTTCTGATTCCTAATATCTGTTATTTGTGCCTTCTTTTTCTCTTGATCAGTCTATTATTATTATTATTATTATTTTGAAACAGGGTCTTGCTCTGTCACCCAGGGTGGAGTACAGTGGCAAAATCATGGCTCACTGCAGCCTCAACCTTCCAGGCTCAAGTGATCCCCCCATCTCAGCCTCCCAAGTAGCTGGGATTACAGGCACACACCACCACACCCAACTAATTTTTTTTTTAATTTTCAGTAGAGATGTCTCACTATGCTGCCCAAGCTGGTCTCAAACTCCTGGACTCAAGCAATCCTCCCACCTTGCCCTTCCAAAATATTGGGATTACAGGCATGAGTCACTCACTGTGCCTGGCCTATTAATTTTATTCATCTTTTCAAAGAACAAAGTGTTGGCTTTGTTGCTCTATTTTTCTAATTTAATCATTCCTGCTCTTTTATTACTTCTATTTTATTTGGGTAAAATAAACTCAAATTGGGAAACTAAGCAACTTAAAATTGTTCTTCTAATTTCTTAAAACAGATTTGATGATTGATATTTCAGCCTTTTTCCTAACATATCTACCTTCTGAAAAATGTCTAGCTTATCTGCACTGCGATCAGAGAATGGGCAGTGTAATTTCAATCATCTGAAAT
Organism: Pongo pygmaeus; assembly: GCF_028885625.2. NCBI lineage: Eukaryota > Metazoa > Chordata > Mammalia > Primates > Hominidae > Pongo > Pongo pygmaeus. Next base: position 159,937,911 of record NC_072373.2, on the reverse strand, counting down.
ATGTTGAAATTTGCTTTATGGTTGAGTCTGACCAAGTTTTGTAAATGCTGTCTATATCCTGAAAAAAAAAAAACTTTTTAATCTGCAGTTGTTGGGTTCAGCATTTCATAAAGATCCATTTTAATGGTGTTGTTCATATTTTTTATATCCTTATTGATTTGTGGTTGTTGTTGTTGGCTTGTTTGGTTACAAAGAGAGGAATGTTAAAAATCTCCCACTATAATTGGGGGTTTCTATGTCTTCTTGTAATTCTAGCAAGTTTTGCTCGATATATTTTGAAGCCATGTTATCAAGTGCAATCAAACTTAAAATCTTCATAGATTTTTGGTTAATTGAACCACTTTTCATTGTGAGACATGCACCTTTTTCTCAGATAATGTTTTCTGTTTTAAAACCTATTGGAGGCGGCCACGGTCGCTCATGCCTGTAATCCCAGCACTTTCGGAGGCCGAGGCAGGTGGATCACGAGGTCAGGAGCTCAAGACAAGCCTAGCCAATATGGTGAAACCCCGTCTCTACTAAAAATACAAAAATTAGCCAGGTGTGGTGGCGCACGCCTGTAGTCCCAGCTACTCAGGAGGCTGAGGCAGGAGAATCACTTGAACCCAGGAGGCGGAGGATGCAGTCAGCCAAGATCACGCCACTTCACTCCAGCCTGGGCGACAGAGCGAGACTCCATCTCAAAAAACAACTATCAGGATATTAACACCATTAAACCAACTTTTTTGAATTGGTATTTGCATGGAATATATTTTTCAATCCTCTTACTTACAACTTTCTAACATCCTGATGTTTTAGATATGCCTCCAACTGCATGCAGTTGGGTGTTTTTATCCTACAGTAATACAATATTTGTCTTTTTAACTGAAGCATTTAATCCAGTTTCACATATACTTACTGATATATCAGGGTCTAAATCTACCATCCTTTTGTGTTTTCTCTTTTTTATTTTTTTTTGAGAAGTTTTCATTCTGTCACCCAGGCTGGAGTGGAGTGGTACAATCTCGGCTCACTGCACCCTCCGCCTCCCAGGTTCAAGCGATTCTCCTGCCTCAGCCTCCTGAGTAGCTGCGATTACAGGCGTGCACCACCACACCAGCTAATTTTTGTATTTTAGTAGAGACAGGGTTTCACCATGTTGGCAAGGCTGGTCTTGAACTCCTGACCTCAAGTGATCTGCCTGCCTCAGCCTCCCAAAGTGCTGGGATTACAGGCGTGAGCCACCGCCAGCCCAGCCCCTTTTTGTGTTTTCTATTTGTTCTGCCTGTTCTATATCCCTTTTGCTTGTCTTTCTTACCTTCTTCTAGATTGACTATTTTTATTATTCCATTTTGTTTTTTAATCTATCTGGAAGGTATACATATTTTATTTTACTATAGCAGGAAAGTGGCATGATACAAATTACATTTTAAAATCATTCTTGTTCTCATATAAAGAATGGATTGGAGGGGGACATAGGGAGACCAGTTATGAGTCTGGTGCAATATTCCCAGGAAAAAAATATAATTAAAATTGGTCAGTTTCAATGTGGTGGCAGAGACAGAAGTAGACTGGTTCAAAATAACTTGCTAATTATATGTGTATGGGGAGTAAGAAGTGGTGAAACAAAGAATGATCTCAGTGACTGGCTTCAGCAACTAGATAGTTAACGATGTAATTTAAAAGAATGGGTGGCCAGGTGAAAGGGGAGGAGGCAGAAAATGATAACTCCATTTTGGACAAGTTAATTTTAAAATAACTCTGAGATTCCAAGTGAAGACAAATACAAAATCTAGAACTCAAAGAAGAAGTATAGGCTGGAGATAACACATTTGGCAGTAAAAAAGAAGAGACAGGCCTGGAGCAGTGGCTCATGCATGTAATCCCAGCACTTTCGGAGGCAGAAGTGGGCAGATCATGAGGTCAGGAGTTCGAGATCAGCCTGACCAACATGTTGAAACCCCATCTCTACTAAAAATACAAAAATTAGCTGGGCGTGGTGGCGCATGCCTGTAATCCCAGCTACTCAGGAGGATGAGGCAGGAGAATCACTTGAACCCGGGAGGCAGAGGTTGTAGTGAGCCGAGATCACCCATTGCACTCCAGCCTAGGTGACAGAGCGAGACTCCAACTCGGTGGAGGGGGGAATAAAAAAAAGAAGAGACGTTTATAATCAAATGTATAAATTCCTGAATATCCCTTTTTGCCTCTCAATAGTGGAAGAGGTAGCAATAGTTCCCTTTCTTCACTTCTCTATCTTTCAGAGAGAAAAAGAAGTACCATGCTCCAAATGGTAAAGAAAGAAAAAGAAACACAAACACACACACACACACACACACACACACACACACACACACACACGGAACTGATAACACTTGCTGCTGCCCAGGAGGGGAACTCGATAGGTAGACATGGGTGAAAGGGAAACTTTTAACAATGTATCCTTTTATTTTTAAGAATTCTAAAGCATGTGAATGTTATATCTATTCAAAAAAATTTTAAATTTAGGTTAAGGAGAGTCCACCAGAGTCTAGACAGATAACCTAGGTGAAGAAGTCAAGGTGTCCATGCTCCTGGATAATTATCCTTTGTTTTCTTAACCACTCAAGAACATAGAGAAAAGCGGGGGTAAAAGCATCAGTACCTACTGAAGTTACAAATGAAACCTTCCATTACAAGTCCAAATTTTAATCATATTATCACAAGATTTATGAACTAGAAGTCAGTTCAACAATTCAATCCCTCTTTTTACAGATAAGAATATAAACAGAAATACCTTCTACTATGATGCCAAATATTATGCTGTGCTAATTCAATATTTTAAATGGCAAAATCATCATCATGATCACCTGGCTAACAGTGAATTTACTGGATTCACCAAGTATATCATAAAACTAAAACTAAGTGCTCCAACATTCTAGTTACTTCCATCTACTATCTCCTCAGTTTTCTATGTCCTCAACCTGCTGCTTAAGCTAATTTATTACACAAAGGATAATAAAAACATAAAATAAATTTTGCTATCCACTTTTCATAATGTACTTTTTAAATCTGAACTTGAACACCTTCATTCTAACTTGGTAAACTAAATCGAATTGTTTTGTCGAACAAGTGAAAAACATCCAGTAATATTAAGACCACTTTAGCTTTTAGGTATGTTTGTTTGTTTGTGACAAAGTCTCTCTATTGCCCAGGGTGGAGTGCAGTGATGCCATCTCGGCTAACTGCAGCCTCCACCTCCTGTGCCTCAGCCTCCTGAATAGCTGGGATTATAGGCGTGCACCACCATGCCCGACTAATTTTTGTATTTTTAGTAAGGATGGAGTTTAGCAAAACTATGTTGGCCAGGCAGGTCTCAAAATTCCTAGCCTCAAGTGATCCGCCCACCTCAGCCTCCCAAAGTGCTGGGATTACAGGCATGAGCCACCGCACCAGGCTAACTTTAGTTTTAAAATATGTAAAAAACACTGGCCGGTACAGTGGCTGGAGCCTGTATTCCCAACAGTTTGGAACACTGAGGCGGGAGGATTGCTTGAGCCCAAGGAATTCAACACCAGTCCATGCACCATAGGGAGATCTTGTCTCTACAAACAATAATTTTTAAAAATTAGCTGGGGGCTGGGCATGGTGGCTCACGCCTGTAATTCCAGCACTTTCAGAGGCCGAGGCGGGTAGATCACCTGAGGTCAGGAGTTCAAGACCAGCCTGACAAACAAGGTGAAACCCCGTCTCTACTAAAAATACAAAAATTAGCTAGGTGTGGTGGCAGGCGCCTGTAGTCCCAGTTACTTGGGAGGCTGAGACACAAGAATTGCTTGAACCCAGGAGGCGGGGGTTGCAGTGAGCCGAGATCGTGCCACTGCACTCCAGCCTGGGTGACAGAGCAAGAGTCCATCTCAAAAAAAAAAAAAAAAATTAGCTGGGCATGGTAGTGTGGTATGCCTGTGGTCCCACCTACTCAAGAGGGTGAGGTGGGAGGATTGCCTGAGTGTGGGAGGTCAAGGCTGCAGAGTCGTGGTCACACTATTGCACTCCAGCCAGGATGACAAAGCGAGACCTTATCTCAAAAAAAAATGAATAAATGCAAATAATCAATAGAATGGCTGGCATTTAATGGGTATCTATTAAATGTGTTGGGCACTATGCTGGATACTTCTGATACCTTATTCATTTAATTTGCTCAATAATCCTATGAAACAAATATTATTCCTATTTCTCAAGAAGAAAAATAGACCTAATAATAGTTATTTTCCAAAATTACATACCTAGAAACTGGGACAGTTCATGACACAAAAATTTATATTCTTTTTACTGTATTAACAGTTTTCAAGCTTTTGAATCTCAGGACTCCTTTATACTTCTAAAAATTATTAAGGATCCCAAAACGTTTTGTATAGATATATCTATTGATATTTACCATATTAGAAATTAAGATTTTTAAAATTTTAAATGTATTAATTTTAGAACTATAATACTCATTACCTGTTAATATAAAATTTCTTATGAAAAAATTAACTACATTTTCCAAAACAAATAAGTGACATGAGCAGTCTATTTATAATTAAATTATTTAATTAAAAATAAAAATAAATTACGTTTCTTTAATGTCTGGCTTAACAGAAGACAGCAGCTAGGTTTTTATATATGCTTCACACAAATTCACAGTTGATAAGAGTAGCAGTATTTTAATACCCTTTTCTGATATTTTTCTTTGCTACTACACCAAAATTCACTTCTTAAAAGTTGGTTGCACAGCTGGGCGCGGTGGCTCATGCCTGTAATCCCAATACTTTGGGAGGACAAGGCAAGCGGATCACCTGAGGTAGGGAGTTTGAGACCAGCCTGACCAATATGGAGAAACTCTGTCTCTACTAAAAATACGAAATTAGCCGGGCGTGGTGGTGCATGCCTGAAATCCCAGCTAATCGGGAGGCTGAGGCAGGAGAATCGCTTGAACCCAGGAGGCAGAGGTTACGGTGAGCCGAAATCGTGCCATTGCACTCCAACCTGAGCAAGAAGAGCGATACTCTGTCTCAAAAAAAAAAGATTGCAATGTGAAATCTAAAATTATATAAGTAAGTTTTTTGTACTGTGTTACACTGAAATATATTGGTCTGTCTTGTGCTTTGAATGGATCTTGTACCGATGCATGATTCTGTAACACCATGCATTGATCATCTGAAAAACACCGGTTGACCAGGTTATGGAAATCTTCAAAGGTTGACATATTTCACTGTACAATAGCAAAAAAACCGTATTTGGCAATATCACCTCCAATCTGACTAGAACAGTCTTTTATGTACTGGGAATCCATCAAGCTTACCATGGTAGAGATAAGTTCTTCAAATTTCTACTTTTCATTTGAAAGCTTCAAATTTTCATTCACAACAAATAACTGTCACTTGTTTTCCCTGCAGTCATAGGTTTACTTCATTATTTTCCAAAAAATATTTGCCATATATTCAAACTGTGATTAACTGTCGTTTGTCTGTAAACTGTTCTTTAAAGTAAAAATGGTGTTCCATGAAAAAGGTGGCTAGCTCAGCTTACACTCAAATACCCCTCAAACTTTTTTCTAATACTTTTTTTTCTATTTTTCTTTTCTTTCTTTTTAATAGAGACGGGGATCTCACTATGTTGACCAGGCTGGTCTCGAACTTCTGACCTCAAGTGATCCTCCCATCTCGTCCTCCCAAAGTGCTGGGATTACAGGTGTGAGCCACTGTGCCTGGCTTCCCCACTCAGTTTTGCAATGTTTTCCCTTATTTACCCAGTCAGTATGCAGCAGAGGAGCAAAAGGCACAATCCCAATTATGTCACAAATACCAAAAAAGCATGTACTCAAGATTAGGATGTAATAAAATTCATAATTTTTACAGTTTCATCAAAAACATTAAGTCAAATTGGCTTGTTTTAATTTTTAAAAATTAAAAATTAATTTGCATGGCAGTGAACAATACAATGACTACCAGCCCAGTTTGGTACTTTGACTTGCACTAAGATGTCAACAATTTTACTCACCAATGCTTTTGAACCACCAATGAAAATGTCTGCAGTGAAAAAGGCAAGCAATGACTAGATATTATAAAAATAGTTTTGACTTTGTGCACCCCCTAACTATAGAACAAAGCAGGAAATTACAAGTACTAGTACAGAGCTCCAGATTCTACAGACTCCTTCAAGTCTCATCCAAGCAAGCAGTAAAAGGGGATAATTTCTGCATTTTCTTTCAAAAATGCTAATATACTACTAAAATATACACACCGTATCATCTGACATCAAATCCAGCATCAACTTCTACCGGCTCTATCTTCTTATCACCCTCACAGTTTCCCCCCAACTATAGTAGCTTTTTATACTGACCCTTGCCTCACACAACAGCCCGAGTAAGCCTTTTAAAATCAAATTGTGTCAGCCGGGCGCGGTGGCTGACGCCTGTAATCCCAGCACTTTGGGAGGCCGAGGCGGGCAGATCATGAGGTCAAGAGATCGAGACCATCCTGGCTAACATGGTGAAACCCCTTCTGTACTAAAAATACAAAAAAATTAGCTGGGCGTGGTGGCGGGCACCTGTAGTCCCAGCTGCCCCGGAGGCTGAGGCAGGAGAATGGCGTGACACCGGGAGTTGGAGCTGGCAGTAAGCCAAGATCGCGCCACTGCACTCCAGGCTTGGCAACAGAGCGAGGCTCCGTCTCAAAAAAAAAAAGGCAGTTCATAGAGAAGCACGGTCTCAAACTCAGATCTGACTCTGATCTGATCAGTACAGAAAAGGCAAAAGACTTTTTCCCTTTTTCCTATCCCTATTTTACATACTTCAGTGTTGCTCTAAAACTGATCACCCAGCTCTCCCTCAAGAAAATAAATGGTATAGGAACAGAACCATATTGTTTGTCTGCCTGGCCCCCATCCAAATCTCTAGGAACTGCACTCATTTTCTGGAACCCAAGCATTCTGATAATTACATTGCACTCTGAGTTAAAGTAGATTTCTATGACTTAAGAATGGCATTAACTTGGGGCAGCTATCCTACCGAAAACTCAATTTTCCAATGAGTCCTCTAGAATTCAGGATGCCCAGGACCCAACATCACAAATCATCACCCATTTCTGCTACCTTTTTTGCGAAAGCTAAGAATTTCTATTCCTATTGCAGCCCAGTGTAGAAAAGGGGAGAAGAGGATCCTCCCTCCCTTTTAAGACACAGCTCTGCAGATGTGTTCTTATCACAACATTTGTAAGCAGTGGGTGAAGTTCTATAGTACTAATGGTGACACCATCAGGAAACACAGCCACTTAACCCAAGGACAGTCCTACTCTGTTGGAGATGCACATGGGGAAGAAAGACAAGAAAGAAGGAAGATGACATTCATCTAATAATGAAGATCAACTAAATCAACCCTGATCAATGGAGTAACATTTCACCACCAAATCACCCCCACACCCAGGTAAGGTGTATAACACACTTTAATGTGTTATAAACTTGAGCCTCTAGACACCACTTTCTTCCTAGGGGAAACTGAGGTCTGTCCTACAAAACATAAAGCAAACAAACAAACATAAAACTACTAATGTTCTTTTAAACACAAGCCATCATTTTAACCCTCTCCTGGTTAAAATTGTTCACCAGTAGCTAAAATTTTTTTTTCCATGCAGAGATTAGCTTTATAGTCACCTCTTCTAAAAGAGATCTATTACGTATTATTCTTTTGTATCACCCATCATGAAGGTTTTAGTGACTAAAAGTAGAGAAAAAAAATCAAAAGGAAGATATGAGATTTATACAGAATAAACCAAAATAAACATACTGTATGGCCATCAAATAGATTATTCTATCTTCTCAATCCTCAAATGCACATTTTTTTTTTTTTTTTGAGACGGAGTTTAGCTCTTGTTGGCCAAGCTGGAATGCAATGGTGCAACCTCAGCTCATCCAAACCTCCACCTCCCGGGTTCAAGCGATTCTCCTGCCTCAGCCTCCCGAGTAGCTAGGATTACAGGTGCGCGCCACCATGCCCGGCTAATGTTTTGTATTTTTAGTAGAGACGGGGTTTCACCATGTTAGCCAGGCTGGTCTTGAACTCCCGACCTCAGGTGATCCACCTGCCTTGGCCTCCCAAAGTGCTGAGATTACAGGCGTGGTGAGCCACCACGCCCAGCCTGCACCTTCTTAATCTTTCTGAAATTGAGATTTTTTCCAATCGCTGGCTAAAGAAATCTGCCAGCCATGAGGCAGAGATTTTACACATTAATCATTTCACTGTCACTTCCCTGAGGTACCTGCATCAGCAGGAATATTCTCAACTGAATTTTAACTTAAATTCGAAATCTCTAACATTGTGTGAAATAGCTTCAAGAACATATTACAATGAAAATATTACAAGTAAATATGAAAATTAACAAGGAAAAATGAAAATTAACCATATATAGAGAAGATGGCTTGTCACCTGCCAGGCAATGTAATTAAAGGCAGGAGAAACTGCCAAATTTCTCAGAATAAATCAGAAATTTTTCACATCTAGGAAAGGCTGGCTTGAGCAATTCATATGTTCAGGACTTTCATCACTTTGGCACCTAAAAGCTTCTGACTAGCATCCAAGAGAAGCTGCTTAGCTTAAGGACATTTAACTCAAGGGAAAAAACAAAATTACAAGTCTAACCAATTGGAAGTACAGTCAAACCAAGAAAATCTTCTATATGTTTCATAATCTCAGTTCTCAATAAGTAAAATTATTATCAATTATAAAAAATGTCTTGTCATCATGATCCTTTGCCAAACTATCAATGGCAAAAATTGATTCAGAAAAATCCTTACCCTCTGACTGTGGAAAAAGGCTTAGATTCAATCTTTCAATTCTACACTAAAGAAAAAAGTGGTATATAACCAGACACAGAGTTCCATAATTTTGTGTACTTTTAATATTTCTTCCCCACCCAAAAAACAGCTGTTATTAAGTGATGAGTCACAATCATTTAGCATATTTGAATACAACGTATACATGATTTTATAGCTGTTACTGTACTTAAACGTACCTCAAGAAATATGTTTGGACCCAGAATACAATACTTCACAAAATAATTGATGACTCAAAAAAAAAATTCCTACTCAACCAATATTTTACCACAAAAGTAAAAGCTCTATCCTTTCTTTTATTCAAGTCAGTAACTTGCAAATGCACACACACACCAAAAAATTTTACCAAATCAGAGATAGTTTAAACTGAAATAGCTTATGAACTGAACTAAATAGTGACCAAATTAGGATTCAACAAGTTCTCCAGGTACAATAAAGGACCAAAACTAACAAAATAAAATGTAATAGATCTAAAGTCCTGCGTTGAGGTTAAAAAAATAAATACAAGAAAGGACAAAATGGAAAGACAGCAGATCACTTGAGAAAAAAACATAATTAAAAAATTAACATACTCTTGGCCAGGCATGGTGGCTCATGCCTGTAATCCCAGCACTTTGGTAGGCTGAGGTGGGCAGATCACTTGAGGTCAGGCGTTCCAGACCAGCCTGGCCAACATGGTGAAACCCTGTCTCTACTAAAAATACAAAAATACAAAAATTAGCTGGTGTGGTGGTGCATGCCTGTAGTCCTAGCTACTCAGGAGGCTGAGACAGGAGAATTGCTTGAACCCAGGAGATGGAGGTTGCAGTGAGCCAAGATTGCACCACTGCACTCCAGCCTGGGTGACAGAGTGAGATTCCATCACAAAAAATAATAACTAAATTAACATACTCTTGCACTGCATAACTAAGTATGTGCTGATTTACAGCAATATAGTCTCCCTGTTGTCTTTGCTCACAAGGCTAATATATCTCCAGCAACAAGGTTAGTTCTGGGCACCATCTTCTAAGGGAAGAATTAACAAACAAGTTCTACTAAACGATGATGATGAAGATTTTCATTTACTTATTTAACACACATATAGTATTCACTATGTTTCAGGGACTATTCTAAATACTTCACAAACAATGTGATGAGGAATGGATACAAAAGTTAGGAATATTTAACCTGAAGGTAATCTTGCCAAATATCTAAAGGGCTATCATGTGGACAAAGTAGCCCATTTATTTGGGCCGTTATATAAAAAAGAAATAACAAACAGGGCTAAGAGATCTGGGCTCCACAGAAAAACCGGAGCTGTCCAATGGTAGAATCTCTTTACAAGGCTCTTGTAAGGAACAAATGAGAAACAAATATATTAAAAAAAATACATTAAAGAACTTTGCTATAAAACACCAACGCACATTATGAGAACTGACTTCCGTGCAATATAGTGGGTCCTAATCAATAGAAATACTTACAAAGAGGTTCATGATATGCTTTGGAGTCCTTGCTATGATTCATAGCTTTGAGATTTATACTATATAACTTTAGTGACGTTTCCTTGCCTCTCTAGGCTTTACTTTTCTTATTTTTAAAATGAGTATAAAACTATCTGCTTTGGGCTTGGCACGGTGGCTCACGCCTGTAATCCCAGCACTTTGGAAGGCTGAGGTGGGTGGATTACCTGAGGCCAGGAGTTTGAGATAGGCCTGGACAACACAGTGAAACCTAGTCTCTACTCAAAATACAAAAATTAGCCAGGCATGGTGGCACATGCCTGTGGTCCTAGCTACTCAGGAGGCTGAGGCAGAAGAATCGCTTGAACCCAGGAGGCAGAGACTACAGCAAGAGCAGATCATTCCACTGCACTCCTTTGCAGGGCTGCTGTGAGGATTAAATGTTACAATGTATGTAAACACTTAGCACCCTGCTGACCCACTAGATAAATTGTATCTATAATAAGGACAATAATCATCACTGTCATCATCATCATGTTGTGAAAGGAATCCTTATGGTGAACATAAAACTATGTAATACATGGTATAATTGTCTGGCTCTATTATGTACCTGTATGAGTGTCTTATTCTGCTATGCACTTATGTTAAAACAATCCAAAGAGAATATACAGCATTTATTATTTTATTTTATTTATTTATTGAGACGGAGTCTCACTCTGTTACCCAGGCTGGAGTGCAACGGAGCGATCTGGGCTCACTGCAACCTCAGCCTCCAAGGTTCAAGTGATCCTCCTGCCTCAGCTTCCCAAATAGCTGGGATTACAGGCATGCACCACCATGCCAGGCTAATTTTCGTATTTTCAGTAGAGACGGTGTTTCGCTATGTTGGTCAAGCTGGTCTTGAACTCCTGACCTCAGGTAATCCACCCACCTCGGCCTCCCAAACTGCTGGGATTACAGGTGTGAGCCACCGCACCTGGCCAAGCTTGCTTTTGTTTAAGTGATTTTATAAGTATTTATCTTCTATAATTTTAAAGGAAAAATATCCTAAAAATCTAAAAGCATCCAGGTTAGTAAAATGTCAAGACTAAAAGTAATAATGTATCAGAAAAATCTACTAGGCTATGGGAGAAAAAAAGACTTAATAAGAAGCACACTAAATCGAAGCCACAGTTCCTAGGACACCTCACTGTAGGAGATGAGCATGTACACATTGCAGGGGGGAAAGCAATTATATTTACCCCAGGTATGTGAACCACTGGTTACATTAATCAGAAACATCAACGATATAAGGTCAGCTAAACATAATAAAAACCTTCCTTTAAAAAAGTGAATTTCAGGGCCGGGTGCTGTGGCTCAGGCCTGTAATCCCAGCACTCTGGGAGGCCGAGGCGGGCGGATCACAAGGTCAGGAGATGGAGACCATCCCGGCTCACACAGTGAAACCCCGTCTCTACTAAAATTACAAAAAAAAAATAGCCTGGCGTGGTGGCGGGCGCCTGTAGTCCCAGCTGCTCGGGAGGCTAAGGCAGGAGAATGGCGTGAACCCGGGAGGCGGAGCTTGCAGTGAGCGGAGATTGCACCACTGCACTCCAGCCTGGGCGACAGAGCAAGACTCCGTCTCAAAAAAAAAAAAAAAAAAAAAAAAGTGAATTTCAGTAGGCTAAGGACAAGCGTTTAAGAGTATACAGGATTCTAATTACTTTGAACAGAATTTGAACTTAAACAAATGTACTCCTAAATGTTGAGTTGAAGAAGACATGGAAGCCCAACAATCCTGTAATTCAATACCTTCAGGGATATTCATCCATCTCTTCTTTCAAAGGGAGTTAACTCTCAAACCTTTTATCTGTTTCAGGGATATTTCAATGTAATGTAACTATGGCTACTATGTAGACGAAATTTGAAAAACTTCCTAATAATTGACTAATAAACTGAAGCTACAACCCATCTCCCACTAACAACTGTTTTCTAAAGCGTTAGTAAAGAATTACCATCATCAACAAACAACATTATCCTTCTACTATAATAGTAAAATGATTAAGTAATTTAAATGTAGGAATGAAAAACTGGCTGCAACTTTAACATCCTTTTTTGGGGATTTACAATAAATGATAGGTGGCGATTTTATTACAATTACAACATTGTAAATTCTGAAAACAAATGCAGTTGTTGGAGAATTATACAGCCAAGAGAAATCTTACTCGTTTTTTTAATCTGAATTTTTGTCCTAAAAAGCCTACGATCCAATGGAATTAAGGGAGCTTATTTCACAGGCAAATATTTCATTGATACGTATATCATTTTGAGCACAAAGTTGGTTGAGTGTGTTCTAACTGAATGTATACAATTTTCATATTAATAGCAGAGCGATCAACAATATTTGCCAACTACCCAGTTTAAAACGGCCTATTAAATGTTAAAATGTCAGTGTTCACATTAGTCTTCAATAATAAATTTACTGTTGCTTAAAAGTCAACTCAGTCACATTACTTTTTAGAATTAAACAAAAAATTCAGCTGACAAGGCAAAAAGAAATGGTCAATATAGACTAAGATAAAATTACTATAAAAATCATAATACTATTTTTAGTCACAGTCATCAAGATGAGACATTACTATTAGCAATTATCTACTTAAAACAAGCAAAAAATCGAATATCTACTCCAACAAAAATCGGCTGTTGAGAAGTCACTTTAACTGTTCTAGGTATCAAATACCAACAAATTTCTACTGTGTGGCTTTCAGAAATCAAACATTCTAAGTTTACTGAAAGCAGACAAAAAAGAAAACCTGGTGGCAGGCAGAATCACAACCAGTTGCAGTCAAGATGGGATCTCTACGTGAGCAATGAAGGGAGGAGGGCAATTTATGTGTTCAAAATTTAAAATGCCAAGGTGGGGGGAAGGGAGAGAAATAAACATATATAGCTCCATAAACAAAGGGAGAAAACCAGGTTGGGTGAGAGGCAACCTAAAATTTCTGACAGTCCAGAATCAGCAAATCGAAGGCCTGTCTCAAACAAAACAGCTTCTCACCACAAACTCTGAAGTGGGCAAGGAGGATACATTCCTTTGCACCCACAAGAACCAACCCCCTGACCACTGGCACGCTAGTACTGAGTCGATCATGATTTACCGAATGGCCCGGATGATGGGCAAAAAGAAGAGTCTGCTGGAGGGGGCCTAGGATTCCAGAAGCTTGGGGAGGCACACCCTAGGCTCGGGGAAGGAGAGAGGTGGAGAGGGGCTAGCACTCCTCACCGTGATTATCTTTCTGCCCGATATTGTGCGTGCGGATGAGAGAGGAGAGTCTCCTCACATCCCCCTTGAAGACGCACTCGTGCACCGGGTAGTGTGCGGGGCAACTGCCTCCATCCGCGACGACAGCAACGGGGTTGGTGCCGGCCAGAAGGGCCGGGGACTGGGAGGTGGCAGTCACGGAGGAATTGTGCAGCGGCAGAGCCGGGGCGCCGGGGGGATTGGATGAGGCCGGAGCTGCCTTCAGCTGTAGCCGGTGGTGATGGTTACTGAAGATCTTATGACAAGCTTTGCCGCCTTTGCCAATCCTGCTTCTGGTAAAGGTGCCGCCGAGGGCAGCCGCCGCTTCCTCATCCCCGGGCTCCAGCAGGTCTCCTTCTTCTTTGCTGGGCTTGTGGTCCCTCCGCAGTGAGCGGATCTTCTCCCCAGTCATCGCCGCCGCCAGGGGCAAGGGGGGGAATCGGGAGGCTCACCGCTGGCGACGGAGCTGGCGCTGCGGCGGCACAAGGCGATTAGAGCGGTGGCCAAGAGCCTCCAGCGCAGCATGAACTCCCACTGAGCCCCCGAGCCTGGGACAAACGCATCTCCCGGGGAAGAGCCGGCTCTCGCCTAGGCACGAAGGGACGCGCGCTCGCTGGGGGGAGCTAGAGCTCAGGTGCCCACGACACCAGGATCTCAGTCTCGCCGTCGCAGCCGCCGTCGCTGCCTCACACCGAAAAACAGGGCACGGCCATCTTCCTCTTGCTCCTCTCGCGAGAGCTCCCCCGGGAGTGAAGACAGAGGAAACACCGCGATAAGTGAGCCACCCGCTCCCTCCCTCGCACCTTCTATTCCCGGAATCACTAGGCGCCGGCGCCTCCGAGGCAGCGTGTTTCCGCCCAGAGCTGGAGTCTCCCAACTGCCAGCCGACCCCGAACCCGCACTCCCGCCAACCGCTCTTTTTGTGGGCGGTCGGAAACCACAGTCTGCGTTGGATATGTTCGGTGCATGTTGTAAACAACCACTTAAACCCTCCGGATCTGAGCCTCCCGCAGAGGAATGCAGAATGACGCCACGGCACGCAGGATGTGATGTCACTGAGATGCACAGGATACTCAATCAACATTTACTGAGCATCTACTTCGTGCCATATGTACGAAGCTAGCAAATATGTACAGCACCAGTACTGATTGCAAGGAGCACTGTAGAAGAAGAGTGACAGCCAAACAATTAAAAGCGGAGGCGGGGAGGTGGGTTGCACACAAAAAAGGGAGGGACGAATTTTAGTGTTGAGTTGTCAGGAAAGTCATAGAAAAGTTTAGGTGCTGACTTTGGAAAATGATGGGCTGTCCAGCAAACGGAAAGAGGGGAGGCCACTCAAATATTTATTAGATGAATGAATTTCGGGCAGATGTCAGAGTTAACATATATGAGGGTGGGGACACTCAAGGAGGGCAAAGGATCGTGTAGCTGAAATACAATTGTATTAGTTCATGGCCAACTTCAACCTAGTGCCAAACTCTGAAGAAATGTAAATCTGCCAACCATAAAACTTTAACAAAGTAACTAAAGCTGGCCACTGAGGACGTTAAGGATGGGGATTAGCAAAACATCCTAAAGATCTTCGTCCATTTAACTCTCCAAAGTCCCCCTATATTCTGAGAGCAAATACTTCAGATCTCTCTTTTTTTTTTTTTTTTTTTTTTGACAGAGTCTTTGTAGTCCAGGCTAGAGTGCAGTGATGCAATCTCGGCTCACTGCGACCTCCACCTCCCAGGTCCAAGCGATTCTCCTGCCTCAGCCTCCAGAGTAGCTGGGATTATAGGCCCGCGCCACTACACCAAGCTAATTTTTGTATTTTTAGTAGAGACGGGGTTTCACCATGTTGGCCAGGCTGGTCTTGAACCCCTGACCTCAGTGATCCGCCAGCCTCAGGCTCCCAAAGTGGTGGGATTACAGGCGTGAGCCACTGCGCCCGGCCAGATCTCTTATTTCTTAAAGTTTATACTACCGCTAACTCATCTCCGCAAACAAACAACTCTATGGGCCTCTCTTAATCCTCTCCGGTCACTCAACTTTTCACCTGCAATTTTCTTCCCAGTCTGTTCAGATAAATCTCTTTCTTCCTCTTCTTTCTTTTTCGGTGGAGTGGAGAGTTCCGTTTATGTTAAAACATTACCCAATCAGCAGTTCAAAGCATCCTCTTGAGACAGCAGTAGAGACTGAACAGATACATGCAATAATATTTGCTTCTTCCACAATAGCCAATATTTATTGTTAACGCTAAGCCAGGCAGTATGCTTGGCACTTTATATGCTGTTATCTCACCCTGATTAGCATTAATAGCCTCACTTGACAGTTAAAAAAACTTGCCCGATACTTCAATGCTAGAATGTGGTACAGTCAAATCTGACAGTAAGGCTAGAGAGAGAGGAAGGGCCAGGTCATGCCGGGCTTTGTATGTCATCTTAAAAGTTTACACTTGGCCGGGCGCGGTGGCTCACGCCTGTAATCCCAGCACTTTGGGAGGCCGAGGAGGGCGGATCACGAGGTCAGGAGTTCCAGACCACCCTGGCCAATATGGTGAAACCCTGTCTTTACTAAAAATACAAAAATTAGCTGGGCTTGGTGGCTTGTGCCTGTATCGCAGCTACTCGAGAGGCTGAGGCAGAAGAATCGCTTGAACCCAGGAGGCAGGGCTGCAGTGAGCTGATATCGTGCCCCTGCACTCCAGCCTGGGGACAGAGTGAGACTCCGTCCAAAAAAAAAAAAAGAACAGTCTTTTTAGAGATCTTTAAACAGGGAATAGCATAATGCAATTACCTTTTTAGAAAATTCAGTCACTCAGGCTGGATGCAGTGGCTCATGCCTGCAATCCCAGCACTTTGGAAGGCCGAGGCGGGTGGATCACTTGAGGTCAGGAGTTCAAAACCAGCCTGGCCAACATGGTGAAACCCTGTCTCTACTAAAAATACAAAAATTAGCCGGGCGTGATGGCGGGTGCCTGTAGTCCCAACTACTCGGGAGGCTGAGGCAGGAGAATCGGTTGAACCTGGGAGATGGAGGTTGCAGTGAGCCAAGATTGTGCCATTGCACTCCAGCCTGGGTGACAAGAGCAAAACTCGGTCTCAAAAAAAAAAAAAAAAATTAAAAAAAAGAAAATTCAGTCACTCATACTTTAGAAAAGTATGCATCAAGAACAGAACTTTTAAGAAGTATGCAGTAAATCAGATGATGAGAGCATGAACCAAGTTAGTAAGAGTAAGGCAGAAAAAGGTTTGAGTTTTTTAAAAATGAGTTCAATCTTAGCATATTGAGTTGAAAGTTGCTTATCTGTAGGGACTTAGATGGTCTACATTTTAGATATTTGCAAGTGATCCTTAGGCTGGATTCAGAAGTTATCATTACACAGTAATTAATGCTCCAGAAGTGGGTGAGTTCCCCAAAGAAAAGTTTATAGAATAAGAAATTAAGAAGGTCCATATAGAACAAAATCTTGAAAACACCAATATTCAAAGCGTGTGTATAGGGAAAGTGGCCAGCATCCTATTACTAAAAACCTACACCAAATAATATACCATTATACTTGTGAAGTATTCTATCACTAGAGTCTGAATTTGAAATTTTTTTATTAGTGGCTGTCACCCATGGATGTCACCCATGGAATGTGGAAACTCATAAGTATCCCTCCAGTAAAATCAAACACCATACATATCAAAAATAATATTCAGGCCAGGTGTGGTAGCTCATACCTGTAATCCCAACACTTTGAAAGGCCAGAGCAGGAGGATCACTTGAGGTCAGGAGTTTGAAAACAGCCTGGGCAACATAGTGAAACCCCATCTCTATCAAAAAATATAAAATATTAGCTACCTGTGGTGCTAAACACCTGTAGTCCCAGCTACTCAGGAGGCTAGGGTGGGAGACCCACTTGAGCCTGGGAGTCCAAGGCTGCAGTGAACTAGGATTGCACCACTGCACACCAGCCTGAGTGACAGGTATCCTGTCTTTAAAAATACATAAATAAATATATATATATATCATCTTTTATTTATTTATTTATTTTATTTATTTTATTTTATCTTTGAGACAGAGTTTTGCTCCTGTTGCCCATGCTGGAATGCAATGCTGTGGTCTCAGCTCAATGCAACCTCCGCCTCCTGGGTTCAAGCAATTCTCCTGCCTCAGCCTCCCAAGTAGTTGGGATTATAGGTCTCCACCACCATGCCAAGCTAATTTTTGTATTTTTAATAGAGATGGGGTTTCACCATGTTGGCCAGGCTGAGTCTCAAACTTCTGACCTCAGGTGATCCGCCCACCTCGGCCTCCCAAAGTGCTGGGATTATAGGCATGAGCCACCACACCAAGACTTATTTTTTGTTGTTTTTTTGAGATGGAGTCTCATTTTGTCAGCTAGGCTGGAGCACAGTGGCGTGATCTCAGCTCACTGCAACTTCTACCTCCCATGCTCAAGTGGATCCTCCCACCTCAGCCTCCCAAGTACTGGGACTACAGGGCCGGGCTAATTTTTGTATTTTTTTGTAGGGACTGGGTTTGGCCATGTCACCCAGGCTAGTCTCAAACTCCTGGACTCAAGCCATCAACCCACCTTGGCTTCCTGAAGTGATGGGATTACATGTGTGAGCTACTGCCCCCAGCCCATTCATTATTATTTTTATTTTTTATAGAGACTGTGTCTCACTATGTTGGTCAGGCTAGTCTTGAACTCCTAGGCCCAGGTGATCCTTCCACCTCGGCCTCCCAAAGTGCTGAGATTACAGGTGTGAGCCACTGCACTTGGTCCCATCCATTATTTTTAAGAGCTTGTAAAAATGACAGAAATGTAAGATTACAATATATTATAAAAAATGATAGAAATATGATTGTAATACATTATGAAAAATACAAGGATTGAAATTATATAAGCTCCCAATACAATATAGAAAAGGAAGTCATTAATTCTATTTGGGAAAAATAGAAATTGGATGATCAGAAAAGCTTTCTGGGGCTGGGCATGGTGGCTCATGCCTGTAATCCCAGCACTTTGGAAGGCCGAGGTGGGCAGGTCACTTGAGGTCAGGAGTTCAAGATCAGCCTGACCAACATGGTGAAACCCCATTTCTACAGAAAAATACAAAAAGAATCAGCCAGGCATGGTGACATCTGCTTATAGTCCCAGCTGCTCGGGAGGCTGAGGCAGGAGAATGGCTTGAACCCAGGAGGCAAAGGTTGCAGTGAGATTGCACCACTGCGCACACCAGCCTGGGCGATAGAGCGAGACTCTGTCTTAAAAAAAAAAAAAAAAAAAAAAAGAATTACATCAAATTTTATCTCTTCTTAGCACAAGTATTTTTTTTTAACTTGGCATAGAATTCAGAGCCAGGAAATTTTGTTGAACTAACCTTCCAAATTAAATTTAGCATGTCATTCTATTATGAACGTATGCCACAAACCACAATAGTATTAGCATTAGTAGTACCTGTGACTTCACAACCAAAAAAACCACAGGTATTTTCATTTCACGTAACAGTTGCTGTAGACAACTCAAAATTTCATTTATAGTCATTAGTACCTCTAAAATTATCTTAATAGGTATGCTCATTGCTATATCTT
This sequence comes from Pongo pygmaeus, assembly GCF_028885625.2. Taxonomy (NCBI): domain Eukaryota; kingdom Metazoa; phylum Chordata; class Mammalia; order Primates; family Hominidae; genus Pongo; species Pongo pygmaeus. Next base: position 159,918,792 of record NC_072373.2, on the reverse strand, counting down.
GTTCTTTAATTAGTTAGTAAAGAAGCATATACATTACTGTATTACAAATTTGCTTTTAAAATATTTTGTTAGCTATTTCAATACTCAGAATTTCCTTTTAATCCAAAATATTTTATGCATTTAAAAACACTGTTCTGAAAATGGGTCCCTAGGTTTCTCCACACTGCCAAAGAGTCAATGGCACAAAAACAGAAGTTAGGAACTTCTTCTTAGGAATCTTTGATGATACCTGCCCATTCGTCTCCTTTTCTCTCCTATCCAACAAACCCATCGTTCTGAATTAGGTGTCCCTCCTTTGTCTTCTTTCTGATTTCCCATTGTAACTTCTGCATGCCTCCTTGATATTCTTGTCTGGTCTCAATTAATCCTTGGAGCTCTCTGAGCACTGGAATCATGCTGATCATTGCTGTATGCACAGTGCCCTATAGGGAGTGAATGCTTAATATTAATAATAAGCAGTTGTTGAATTAATCAGTCTATTAGAACACAAAACCCCAAGTATCTACAAGGTACTAAGGCAACTGCAGACTCAGTAATGAGATGCTAAATAAACTTCTTAAATAATCCCAATATAACTACACTGAAATTAGCTGCTACACTCTTGAATTCTTACATGAAGCCAAAGAGTAGATACATCATTTAGGACTTTTTGTTTTTCATATACAAGTAACAATAAATTCAATTGAAATAGGGTTAAATTAAAGGAATGTATTGACTTACATACCAGAAAGGTGCAGAGATAAGTCTTCAAGAGTGGCCCCTCAGGATCCCATGTCAGTTTTTCAGTGAATCTCTCAGTGTTTCTCTCTGTATGAGGAGGCCTCCCCAGGCCAGCTTCCTTCAAGAACACAAGATAGCTGCCAGCAGGTAAAAGCAGCCACGTGCTTCCTTCTTAAGGTCCAAAGGAGTTACTGCTCCCACATAAATCTGGAGTATGACAGTCACAAGATAACTCAGTCCAATCTGTGTCCCAGAGAATGGTGATTGGCTCAAGCCTTGGTTATCTGACAAATCCCTGTGAAGGAGGGTTACTCAGATTAGTTTCACCCAATCAGGATTGATCTTAGAGCCGGAGGTGGGGCCCAGCTCTCCAAACAGTTAACTGTTTCATAATGGGAATGAGGTGGGGAATAATGTTGGAGAGACAAATGCAAGAGTGGTCAGCAAAAGTACTATATCCAAAGACTTAAAACAGGATTTTACTTCAAAAAAATCTGTTATCACAGTGTCTTGAATTCAATATGATAAAATATGTAGTGATTATTAATTATATCGATATGTAATGAGTAAATCACTGGTAAACACTGTATTTACTTTTTATTCAAATTTTACCAAGATAGAATGCAATCCAACAATTCAAGTATAGAACTAAACTACTGGCCAGGCGCAGTGGCTCACGCCTGTAATCCCAGCACTTTGGGAGGCTGAGGCGGGTAGATCACCTGAGGCCAGGAGTTCGCGACCAGCCTGGCCAACATGGCGAAACCCTGTCTCTACTAAAAATACAAAAATTAGCCGGATGTGATGGTGCACCCCTATAATCCGAGCTATCCGGGAGGCTGAGGCAGGAGAATCGCTTGAACCTGGGAGGTGGAGGTTGCAGTGAGCCGAGATTGTGCCGTTGCACTCCTGCCTGGGCGACAGAGCTAGACTCCATGCCACAAGGAAAAAAAAAAAAAAACTGGAAACTAAACTACTGAATTTGCTAGGTAATACTCTGTAGTTCTACAAATTAGCAAATTAATTTCTCTCCTGGTGTAGTTAACCCAAATAATGCTCAATTTGCCTTGAATAGCAGAAAGCTTCTGAAAAATGAATGTTTTTCAACTTTTTCTAATGAGAGTTTTGTTAAGTAGTTTATCTGCTCACCAACACAAAACACTGACTAGACAGTTGAATCTGGCTCTAAGAAAGAACATTCTGAATTTTGCCAGAAATTTATGTATCTGTATTAGCCCTACACAAAGGACCTAATCCCTGTCCTCGTGTCTTCATTTAACAAAAGCAGTAGTATGGTAACATGAAATACAGAACAACAGTACTGTACAAAATAAAATCTCACTCGTTATATTTTTTAAATGTATCAACAGACTTCCAATTAGGATCTGTAGTTACTAACCTTACTCAATTCTCATTGCATTGCATACTAATAATGTTTCTAATGTAAACATTAGTGCAAGTTTAGTCTACATCTTTTTTCTTTCATCTTCTCTGAAGATTTGTGTTTTATATTCTCACAATAATCTGGAATATGATTTCCTACACTCCACAATGGTTGAACAAGATCTAGGAGTCTTTTGTTTGATAGATGACAGAGCTATCTAACTAATGAGGTAATTGTCTCTGAAATCTGATGACACAACAGTACACTGACAGATGAAAATAACAAACCATGTAAATCAATACTTTCTTCACACATTTTACTTCCATCTCCCTGGGACTCAGCATTTTTCTCTTTCCTCTAAATCTGCCCCCTTCCTTTCTCAGAGGCAATGCAGAGCACTTTCCCTTTCTTCTACAGTTTCTGATCAGTGGTTATCAGTGATTTTGTAAAATTTCTCTTAAGTAATCAGAAAAAAATCTGAGAAGCAGGGGTTGCCAAGGAAACCAGAGCCAATAACAGCTGGAAGTTCCTGAAGGAAGAAATTCCTTTGAGACAGAAAAAACCTACAGATTGATTTGGAGGAAGAGGGAGAAAAAATGCCAGGAGCACAGTGAAAGCTGAGTCAATGAGATGAAAAGGATCAGATAAAGTAAAACATTCATAATTAAAATTATTTTTAGATCGACAAAGGCTAGAAACAAGAGAATTAGAACAGAGAGAGGAATAGGTTTTTTAGTGAAAGAAGAGGTTAAGACACAATGGGTAGGTCCAACACTTTGGAAGACTGAGGCAGGTGGATCACTTAAGGCCAGGAGTTCGAGACCAGACTGGCCAACATGATGAAAACCCATCTCTACTAAAAACACAAAAATTAGTCAGGTGTGGTGGTGCATGCCTATAATCCCAGTTACTATAGAGGCCGAGCAGGAGAAATGCTTGAACCTGGGAAGCGGAGGTTGCAGTGAGCCAAGATCCAGCCTGGGTGACAGGGCAAGACTGTCTCAGAAAAAAAAAAGGCACAATGGGTAGTGTGTAAGAGATTAAATGGTATAGATAGACAAGGGTCAGTACATGTGTCCATAGCTTCCTAGATATGTTTTATTTTAAATTACTTTATTGCTCAGAATATATGTAACTACATTCTGTATCTGTAGTCTAAATACTCCGGGCCGGGCACAGTGGCTCACTTCTACAATCCTAGCAGTTGGGGAGGCTGAGGCGGGTGGATCACCTGAGGTCAGGAGTTTGAGACCAGCCTGGCCAATATGGCCAAACCGCATATTGTATTTTTAGTTTCTCCTAAAAATACAAAAATTAGCTGGGCGTGGTGGCAGGCGCTTGTAACCCCAGCTACTCAGAAGGCTGAGGCAAGAGAATCACTTTTACCTGGGGGCAGAGGTTGCAGTGAGCCGAGATCATGCCACTGCACTCCAGCCTGGGTGACAGAGCAAGACTCCATCTCAAAAATAAAATAAAATAAAAATTCCTCAAGAACAACTAACTCAAAACTTCCAAAATGAAACTCATCTCCATCAGCAATCTCACTGACCAAATCCATATTTCACTTCTCATTACCTTTGACTCCTCCCTTGCCATGAGGCAGGAAAATAGGATCTGGAGGCAGGGAACATAAGGCCAATTCACACTTCAGCTATGACAGGAAATATCCTCTCCATCAGGTGTATGCTGTAAATAACTTTGTAATTTTACTTCATCCTGTCCATTTACATAGAGTGTAACACAAGTAACCAATGGAATCCTCTAGGGGGTATTTACGCTCCCAAAAAAATCTGTAACAGGTCCTTTGAGCCCCTGTGCTGCTCCCACGCTGTGGAGTGTACTTTCATTTTCGATAAAACCCTTCATTCCTTCCTTGCTTTGTTTGTGCGTTTTGTCCAATTCTTTGTTCAAGATGCCAAGAACCTGGACCCCCTCCACCGTTAACAGCTATAAACCCCACATTCAACCAGTCACAAAATCTTGACCTTTCTACCTACTGCAGAACTGTAAAATGGAACTATTTCTCTTGATTTTTCCACTGCTGATGAAGAGTCAAACTCTGTGAAATATTTGAAGAGATTTATTCTGAATCAAATATGAGTGACCATGGCCTGTGACACAGCCCTCAGGAGGTCCTGAGAACATGTGCCCCAGGTAGTCGGGTGCAGCTTAGTTTTATACATTTTAGGGAGGCACGAGACATTAACCAAACACCTTTAAGAAATACATTGGTTTGGTCCAGAAAGGCAGAACAACTTGAGGTGGTGAGGGAGACTTCAGGCTATTGGTAAATTTATTTGTTTTTGTTTTGTTTTGTTTTGTTTGAGACAAGTCTCCTTGGGACACCCAGGCTGGAGTACAATGGTATCTCAGCTCACTGCAACCTCAGCTTCTTGGGTTTAAGCAATTCTCCTGCCTCAGCCTCGTGAATAGCTGGGACTACAGGCGTGTGCCACCATGCCTTGCTAATTTTTGTATTTTCAGTAGAGACGGGGTTTCACCATATTGGCCAGGCTGTTCTTGAACTCCTGACCTCGAGTGATCTGCCTGCCTTGGCCTCCCAAAGTGCTGGGATTACAGGCCTGAGTCACTGTGCCCGGCTTATAGGTATATTTAAACATTTTCTGGTTGACAATTGGTTGAGTTTCTCTAAAGACCTAGAATTAACAGAAAGGATTGTCTGGCTTAAGATAAAGGATTGTGGAGACCCAAGTTCTTATTTGCAGAGGAAGCCTTCAAGTACTAGGCTTCAGAGAGAAGAGATTGTAAAATGTTTCTTATCAGACTTAAAGTCTGTGCTGATGTTAATGATGAAGAGGTATAATGAGGCATGTTAGACCACCACTTCCCATCAGCACCTGAAACAGTCTCTGCGGTTAAATTTTAAGAGCCGTGAATGAGGAGGAAGTCCATTCAGATAGATGGTTGGAAGGGGGATCTTAGAATTTTATTTTTGATTTATACCACTAGCCATATTTGGGTTCAGGCTACTATCACTTGAAACTGTCTCCTAACTGATCTGTGACTCCCATTTCCCACCTGTGCTTGCACACACAAAACCTCACATCACTCACCCCTTGGATTGCCAGATGTATCAAATAAAATTACAGGACACCCAGTTAAATTTAAAGTTCAAATATACAACAACTTTTTAGTATAAGTGTATCCCAAATAGGACAGGGATATTTGTAATACTTGAGATATTGTCCCGTGCAGTATTTGGGATGTACTTACACTAAAAAAAAAAAATTGTTGTTGGCCAGGCGCAGTGGCTCATGCCTGTAATACCAGCACTTTGGGAGGCCGAGGTGGGTGGATCATGAGTTCGGGAGATTGAGACCATCCTGGCTAACACAGTGAAACCTCGTCTCTACTAAAAAATACAAAAAATTAGCCAGGCGTAGTGGCGGGTGCCTGTAGTCCCAGCTACTTGGGAGGCTGAGGCAAGAGAATGGCATGAACCCGGGAGGCGGAGCTTGCAGTGAGCTGAGATGGCGCCACTGCACTCCAGCCTGGGCGACAGAGCAAGACTGCATCTCAAAAAAAAAAAAAAAAAATTATTGTTTATCTGAAATTCACATTTACCTGGGCACTTCTGTAAACCAAAAATAAAATTGTAAAGCCCCCCAGTCATCTGAATGGACTTCCTCCATGGCCAGGGAGCTCTTAAAATTTAACCTGAGAGGCTGGGTGCAGTGGCTCACGTCTGTAATCCCAGCGCTTTGGGAGGCCGAGGCAGGCGGATCACCTGAGGTCAGGAGTTTGAGACCAGCCTGGACAACATGGTGAAACCCCATCTCTACTAAAAACACAAAAATTAGCTGAGCATGGTGGCAGGCGCCTGTAACCCCAGCCACTTAGAAGGCTGAGGCAGGAGAATCGCTTGAACCCAGGAGGTGGAGGTTGCAGTGAGTTCAGATTGTGTCATTGCTCTCCAGCCTGGGTAACAAGAGTGAAATTCCGTCTCAAAAAAAGAAGAAAAAAATTAACCTAAGACTGCTTGAGGCCATGATGAGAAGTGGGGGTCGGACCTGCTTCATGATACCTCTCAGGCATTAACATCAACACAGACCTTAAATCTGACAAGAAGCATTTACAATCTATTCTCTCTGAAGCCTGCTACCTGGAGACTTCATCTGTATGATAAAACTTTGGTCTCTGCAAGCCAGACATTTCCTTTCTATTGATCCCAGGTATTTAGATAAACTCAACCAACTGTCAACCAGAAAATGTTTAAATCACACTGGAAGCCCTCCCCACCCACCACTTTGAGTTGTCCTGCTTTTCTGAACCAAACAATGTATTGCTTAAATGTATTTGATTAATGTCCCATGTCTCCCTAAAATGAGTAAAACCAAGCTGCTCCAGGACCACCTGGGGCACATGTTCTCAGGGCCTCCTGAGGTCTGTGTCACAGAACATGATCACTCATATTTGGCTGAGAATAAATCTCTTCTAATATTTTACAGATTGACTCTTTTCGCCGACACCTTGTATTTCATCTGGCAACCTTACTCACCCCTCAACCATTTGTTTGAGTTGTTTAGAGTTATGGATTTGGTTAAAGTACAAAGCCAAATGTGTGGGAATAATAATGCCAAATTCAAGATAGTGGTTTCAATGGAGCACGAAGGAGAAAAACACCATCAGGGGTATATAAGAAAATTCTACTGTGTGTGTTTGTATTGTATATGTATTTTTAATTTTTGCTTTTTAGGTTTTTCCTCTTTTTAAAGAGTACTTATGTGACTTTTTTTTTCTGTGATAGGTCTTGTCAACGGAAAGGGGTCCCTATCCAGACCCCAAGAGAGCGTTCTTGGATCTCTTGCAAGAAAGAATTCGAGGCGAATCCATAGAGTAAGGTAAAAGCAAGTTTATTAAGAAAGTAAAGGAATAAAGAATGGCTACTCCGTAGACAGAGCAGCGGCACAGGCTGCTCAACTAAGAATACTCAGTTATTTCTGTATACCCTAAACAGGGGGTGGATTATTCATGAGTTTTCCAGGAAAGGGGTAGGCAATTCCTGAAACTGAGGGTTCTTCTCCTTTTTAGACCATATAGGGTAACTTCCTGACATTGCCATGGCATTTGTAAACTGTCATGGGGCTGGTGGGAGTGTCTCTTAGCATGTATTATAATTAGCATGTATTATAATGTATTATAATTAGCATATAATGAGCAGTGAAGATGACCAAGAGGTCACTTTTGTTATATATAAAGTTTTGGTGCCGCAAAAGAAGTAGCACTTGAATATAAAATTTTCTTTTTAATTCTCAGCAAGGCAAGTTACTTCTATATAGAAGGGCGCACCCTTACAGATGAAACAATGGTAAGCACTCATTTGGACAAGGGAAGGGAAGGGGTTCTTATCCCTGAAGCACATGTCCCCTGTTGCTGTGTCATTCCCCTATTGGCTAGGGTTAGACTGCACAGCCTAAACTAATTCCGATTGGCTAATTTAAAGAGAATGATGAGGTGAGTGCGTTGGTGGGAGTCAGGGCAGAGCAGGTAGCAGGTAATTGGAATGAGTTAGGGTGGAGCCAGTGATTGGAATGTAGGGTGGAGCAGGTGATCAGAATGAGTCAGGGTGGAGTAGGTAATTGAAAAAGATTGCTCTATGAGGAAGTTTAAAAGTAGAAGGCAAAGAATTGAACATACTGACATATTAATTCTTTGAAAAGAAATTTAGAACTCATATCTAATACCATCTTACTTTTGGTGGGTTTTGGATGGCTTCTTTGCCGCATGCTGTTTTATCAGCAAGGTCTTTGTGACTTGTATTGTGCCGACCTCCTTAACTTCCTGGGAATGCAGCCTAGTAGATCTCAGCCTTAGTTTACCCAGCCCCTATTCAAGATGGAGTCACCCTGTTTCAAACACCTCTGACAGTCTTGCTCTGTCACCCAGGCTGGAGTGTTGTTGGTTCACTGGAACACGAGTACTTATGTTTTATTTCTTAAGCTTAGTGATGTGTGTCAGGCCTCTGAGCCCAAGCTAAGCCATCATATCCCCTGTGACCTGCATGTATACATCCAGATGGCCTGAAGCAAGTGAAGAATCACAAAAGAAGTGAAAATGGCCGGTTCCTGCCTTAACTGATGACATTCCACCACTGTGATTTGTTCCTGCCCCACCTTAACTGAGCGATTAACCTTGTGAAATTCCTTCTCCTGGCTCAGAAGTTCCCCCACTGAGCACCTTGTGACCCCCGCCCCTGCACGCCAGAGAACAACCCCCTTTGATTGTAATTTTCCTTTACCTACCCAAATCCTATAAAATGGCCCCACCCCTATCTCCCTTCACTGACGCTCTTTTCGGACTCAGCCCACCTGCTCCTAGGTGATTAAAAAGCTTTATTGCTCATGCAAAGCCTGTTTGGTGGTCTCTTCAGACCAACGTGCATGACATTTGGTGCCGTGACTCAGATCGGGGGACCTCCCTTGGGAGATCAATCCCCTGTCCTCCTGCTCTTTGCTCTATGAGAAAGATCCACCTACGACCTCTGGTCCTCAGACCAACCAGCCCAAAGAACATCTCACTAATTTTAAATTGGGTAAGTGGCCTCTTTTTACTTTCTTCTCCACCCTCTCTCACTCTCTCAACCTCTTTCTCCTTTAAATCTTGGCACCATCCTTCAATCTCTCCCTTCTCTTAATTTCAGTTCCTTTCCTTTTCTGGTAGAGACAGAGGAGACGCGTTTTATCCATGAACCCAAAACTCCAGTGCAGGTCACGGACTCAGGAAGACAGTCTTCCCTTGGTGTTTAATTACTGCGGGGATGCCTGCTTGATTATTCACCCACGTTTCAGAGTTGTCTGATTACCGTGGGGACGCCTGCCTTGATCCTTCACCCTTAGTGGCAAGCACAACTTTCTTGGGGGGCAAGCACCCCCCACCCCTTCTCTCCGTGTCTCTACCCTCTCTTTTCTCTGGGCTTGCTTCCTTCACTATGGGCAACCTTCCACCCTCCAGTCTTCCTTCTTCTCCCTTAGCCTGTGTTCTCAAGAACTTAAAACTTCTTCAACTCACACCTGATCTAAAACCTAAATGTTTATTTTCTTCTGCAATACCACTTGACCCCAATACAAACTCGACAATGGTTCCAAACAGCCAGAAAACAGCACTTCCGATTTTTCCATCTACAAGATCTAGATAATTCTTGTCGTAAAATGGGCAAATGGTCTGAGGTGTCTGATGTCCAGGCATTCTTTTACGCATCAGTCCCTCCCTAGTCTCTTTTCCCAATGTGACTCATCCGAAGTCCTCCTTCTTTCCCTCCTGCCTGTCCCCTCAGTCTCAACCCCAAGTGTCACTGAGTCTTTTCAATCTTCCTTTTCTACCGACCCATCTGACCTCTCCCCTCCTCCCCAGACTGCTCTTCCTCAGGTCACTCCCCGCCAGGCTGAATCAGGCTCTGATTCTTCCTCAGCCTCTGCTCCCCGACCCTATAATCCTTCTATCACCTCCCCTCCTCACACCAGGTCCAGCTTACAGTTTCATTCTGTGACTAGCTCTCCGCCACCTGCCCAATAATTTCCTCTTAAAGAGGTGGCTGGAGCTAAAGGCATAGTCAAGGTTAATGCTCCTTTTTCTTTATCCGACCTCTCCCAAATCAATTAGCATTTAGGCTCTTTTTCATCAAATATAAAAACCCAGCCTGGTCCATGGCTCATTTTGCAGCAACCCTGAGAAGCTTTACAACTCCAGACCCTGAAAGGTCAGAAGGCCGTCTTATTCTCAATATGCATTTTATTACTCAATCTGCTCCCAACATTAAATAAAGCTCCAAAAATTAGATTCTGGCCCTCAAACCCCACAACAGGACTTAATTAACCTCACCTAGATGGTGTACAATAATAGAGTAGAGGGAGCCAAGTAGCAACATATTTCTGAACAATTCCTTGCCTCCACTGTGAGAGAAACCCCAGCCACATCTCCAGCACACAAGAACTTCAAAATGCCTAAGCCGCAGTGGTCAAGCATTCCTACAGGCTCTCCTCCATCAGAATCTTGCTTCAAGTGCTAGTAATCTGGCCACTGGGCCAAGGAATGCCCGCAGCCCGGGTTTCCTCCTAAGCCATGTCCCATCTGTGTGGGACCCCACTGGAAATTGGACTGTCCAACTCCCCTGGCAGCCACTCCCAGAGCCCCTGGAACCCTGTCCCAAGGCTCTCTGACTGACTCCTTCCCAGATCTTTTTGGCTTAGCAGCTGAAACTGATGCTGTCCAATCACCTCAGAAGCCTCCTGGACCATCACAGATGCTTTTGGTAACTTACAGTGGAGGGTAAGTCCATTCCCTTCTTAATCAGTACGGAGGCTACCCACTCCACATCACCTTCTCTTCAAGAGCCTGTTTCCCTTGCCTCCATAAGTGTGGGTATTGATGGCCAGGCTTCTAAACCTCTTAAAACTCCCCAACTCTGATGCCAACTTGGACAACATTCTTTCATGCACTCCTTTTTAGTTATCCCCACCTGCCCAGCTCCCTTATTAGGTCGAGACATTTTGATTAAATTATCTGCTTCCCTGACTATTCCTGGGCTACAGCCACACCTCATTGGCACCCTTTTTCCCAGTTCAAAACCGCCTTCACATCCTTCCCTTGTATCCCTCCACCTTAATCCACATGTATGGGAAAACTCTACTCCCTCCTTGGTGACTGATCATGCACCCCTTACCATCCCATTAAAACCTAATCACCCTTAGCCTGCTCAACACCAGTATCCCATCCCACAGCACACTTTAAAAGGATTAAAGCCTGTTATCACTTGCCTGTTACAGCATGGCCTTTTAAAGCCTATAAACTCTCCTTACAATTCCCCCATTTTACCTGTCCAAAAACTGGACAAGTCTTACAAGTTAGTTCAGGATCTGTGCCTTACCAACCAAATTGTTTTGCCTATCCACCCCGTGGTGCCAAACCCATATACTCTCCTATCCTCAATACCTCCCTCCACAACCCATTATTCTCTTCTAGATCTCAAACATGCTTTCTTTACTATTCCTTTGCACCCTTCATCCCAGCCTCTCTTCACTTTCACTTGGACTGACCCTGACACCCATCAGCCTCAGCAACTTACCTGGGCTGTACTGCCGCAGGGCTTCACGGACAGCCCTCATTACTTCAGTTGAGTCCAAATTTCTTCCTCATCCATTACCTATCTTGGCATAATTCTTCATGAAAACACACATGCTCTCCCTGCCGATCGTGTCCAGCTGATCTCTCAAGCCCCAACCCCTTCTACAAAACAACAACTCCTTTCCTTCCTGGGCATGGTTGGATACTTTTGCCTTTGGATACCTGGTTTTACCATCCTAACAAAGCCATTATATAAACTCACACACACAAAAAACCTAGATGACTCCATAAATCGTAAATCCTTTCCCCACTCCCCTTTCCATTCCTTAAAAAACAGCCCTAAAAGCTGCTCCCACACTAGCTCTCCCTAACTCATCCCAACCCTTTTTTCATTACACACAGCTGAAGTGCAGGGCTGTGCTGTCGGAATTCTTATACAAGAGCCAGGACCGCACCCTGTAGCCTTTCTATCCGAACAACTTGACCTTACTGCTTTAGGCTGGCCCCCACATTATTCTGGATACCGCACCTGACCCCCATGACTGTCTCTCTCTAATCCACCTGACATTCACTCCATTTCTCCGTATTTCCTTCTTTCCTGTTCCTCACCCTGATAACACTTGGTTTATCGATGGTGGTTTCACCAGGCCTAATAGCCACTCATCAGCAAAGGCAGGCTATGCTATAGTATCTTCCACATCTATCATTGAGGCTACTACTCTGCCGCCCTCCACTACCTCTCAGCAAGCTGAACTCATTGCCTTAACTGGGGCCCTCACTCTTGCAAAGAGACTACGCATCAATATTTATACTGACTCTAAATATGCCTTCCATATCCTGCACCACCATGCTGTTATACGGGCAAAAAGAGGTTTCCTCACTACACAAGGGTCCTCCATCATTAATGCCTCTTTAATAAAAACTCTTCTCAAGGCTGCTTTACTTCCAAAGGAAGCTGGAGTCTTTCATAGCAAGGGCTATCAAAAGACGTCAGATCCCATCACTCAGGGCAACACTTGTACTGATAAGGTAACTAAAGAAGCAGCTAGCATTCCAACTTCTGTCCCTCATGGCCAGTTTTTCTCCTCAGTGGTCACTCCCACCAACTCTCCCACTGAAACTTCCACCTATCAATCTCTTCCTACACAAGGCAAATGGTTCTTGAACCAAGGAAAATATCTCCCTCCAGCCTCACAGGCCCATTCTATTCTGTCGTCATTTCATAACCTCTTCCATTTAGGTTACAAGGTTCTAGCCCGTCTCTTAAAACCTCTCATTTCCTTTCCATCGTAAAAACCTATCCTCAAAAAATCACTTCTCCGTGTTCCATCTGCTATTCTACTACTCCTCAGGATTTTCTCAGGTCCCCTCCCTTCCCTACATAACAAGCTCGGGGATTTGCCCCCACCCAGGACTGGTAAATTGACTTTACTCACATGCCTCAAGTCAGGAAACTACAATACCTCTTGGTCTGGGTAGACACTTTCACTTATTGGGTAGAGGCCTTTCCCACAGGGTCTGAGAAGGCCACCATGGTCATTTCTTTCCTTCTGTCAGACATAATTCCTCAGTTTGGCCTTCCCACCTCTATACAGTCTGATAACGGACTGGCCCTTACTAGTCAAATCACCCAAACAGTTTCTCAGACTCTTGGTATTCCGTGGAAACTTCATACCCCTTACCATCCTCAATCTTCAGGAAAGGTAGAACAGACTAATGGTCTTTTAAAAACATACCTTACCAAGCTCAGCCACCAACTTAAAAAGGACTGGACAATACTTTTACCACTTGCCCTTCTCAGAATTTGGGCTTGTCCTCAGGATGCTACAGGGTACAGCTCATTTGAGCTCCTGTATGGATGCTCCTTTTTATTAGGCCCCAGTCTCATTCCAGATACCAGCCCAACTTGGACTGTGCCCCAAAAACTTGTCATCCCTACTATCTTCTGTCTAGTCATACTCCTATTCACCATTCTCAACTACTTGTAAATACCCTGCCCTTGTTTACACTGCCGGTTTACACTTTTTCTTCAAACCATCATAACTGATATCTCCCGGTTTTAACTCAAACCGCCACCCTTAAGTCTCTCTAAAGTGGATAGATAATCTTTGCTCACAAGGTACACTCCAATACTTTCACCCTGATGAAGTCCTGTTCTTTACTTTTATACTCACTCTTATTCTCGTTTCAGTTCTTATGCCACCCTCTACCTCTCCCCAACTATCTCCACAATGTTATCAATCTCACTCACTCTCTCCTAGCCATTTCTAATCCTCCTTTAACAAACAATTGCTGGCTTTGCATTTCTCTTTCCTCCAAAATCACTGAGGCCTTGACTTACTCACTGCTAAAAAAAAAAAGGGGACTTTGTATATTTTTAAATCGAAAGTGTTGTTTTTACCTAAATCAATCTGGCCTGGTATATGACAGCATAAAAAAACTCAAGAATAGAGCCAAAAAACTTGCCAACCAAGCAAGTAAGTATGCTGAACCCCCTTGGGTACTCTCTAATTAGATGTCCTGGGTCCTCCCAATTCTTAGTCCTTTAATACCTGTTTTTCTCCTATTCTTATTCAGGCCTTGTGTCTTCTGTTTAGTTTCTCAACTCATCCAAAACCATATCCAGGCCATCACCAATCATTCTATACAACAAATGCTCCTTCTAACAACCCCACAATATCACCCCTTACCACAAAATCTTCCCTCAGCTTAATCTCTCCCACTGTAGGTTCCCACGCCACCCCTAATCCTGTTCGAAGCAGCCCTGAGAAACATCGCCCATTATCTCTCCATACCACCCCCCAAAAATTTTTGCTTTCCCAACACTTCAATACTATTTTATGTTATTTTTCTTAATAATATAAGAAGACAGGAATGTCAGGCCTCTGAGCCCAAGCTAAGCCATCATATCCCCTGTGACCTGCATGTATACATCCAGATGGCCTGAAGCAAGTGAAAATCACAAAAGGAGTGAAAATGGCCAATTCCTGGCTTAACTGATGACATTCCACCATTGTGGTTTGTTCCTGCCCCACCTTAACTGAGTGATTAACCTTGTGAATTTCCTTCTCCTGGCTCAGAAGTTCCCCCACTGAGCAACTTGTGACCCCCGCCCCTGCACACCAGAGAACAACCCCCTTTGACTGTAATTTTCCATTACCTACCCAAATCCTATAAAACGGCCCCACCCCATCTCCCTTTGCTGACTCTCCTTTTGGACTCAGCCCACCTGCAGCCAGGTGAAATAAACAGCTTTATTGCTCAAACAAAGCCTGTTTAGTGGTCTCTTCACTGGATGCGCATGACAATGTATATGCAGATTTTTAATATTACTATGCATTTTGTGTCTGTGAAATATTTATAATAAATTTTTTAAGTCTTCAATAGAGCACTAGACAAACTCTAAAGAATCTAACATGGATTACAAATGCCTTCACAGTTTTGCTGACCTTGTTTATGTCTCTAATCTTGCCACTTTCAGTTTGTACACTATAGTTTGGTCATTCATATTTATTCCTCAGAAGATCTCCAAGCCTGTGCCTGTACTCTGCTCTGTTTCCCTTCCTCTTCTCATTGAGTCTCACCTTAACTGTCAATATCTTCTCTGGCACCTTGTTTGTGTCTAGGTTAAGTACTTCTATGTACTCCCAGCATATTCATTGTTTTCTTTTTCTTTTTTTTTTTTTTGAGACGGAGTCTTGCTCTTGTTGCCCAGGCTGGAGTGCAGTGGTGCAACCTCAGCTCAGTGCAACCTCCGCCTCCTGGTTCAAGTGATTCTCTTGCCTCAGCCTCCCGAGTAGCTGGGATTATAGGCACCCGCCTCCATGCCCGGCTAATTTTTTGTATTTTTAGTAGAGATGGGGTTTCACCATGTTGGCCAGGCTGGTCTCAAACTCCTGACCTCAGGTGATCCATCCGCCTCAGCCTCCCAAAGTGGTGGGATTACAGGTGTGAGCCACTGCGCCCAGCCCAGAATATTCATTACGTTCACCGTCACTTATCACTTATTCATAAATTGTAATTGCTGACTTTCTTCTCTGTATCTCCCATTATAATATAAGTGTCAAAAGCATGCAGACTGTGTCTTATTCACCCTAATATCCCTGGCCCCTGCTTAGCGTCTTGGACTAATGGACCCTCAATAAATATTTGCTCTAGGAATTAATAATGGGATGGTTTATTTCACATTCTTGAGGCAGCTATAATTTTACTTTTAATGTGAAGCCATTTTATAATCAGTATTTAGATGAAATCATAAAGTCCTATCATCCCATAGTGTGTAGATTTGAAATCACTACTTGGAATAAAGTTCTTGCCTTTCATTCATATTGCAAAGTTTGGTTTCAACATCATCTGTCACCTAAACTACATCTTGATTTAGTTATTAGGATTAGCGCATCATTTAAGTGTTCATTGTCAGGCCTCTGAGCCCAAGCCAAGCCATCACATCCCCTGTTACTTGCACGTATACTCCCAGATGGCCTGAAGTAACCGAAGAATCACAAAAGAAGTGAAAAGGCCCTGCCCCACCTTAACTGATGACATTCCACCATTGTGATTTGTTCCTGCCCCACCTTAACTGAGTGATTAACCCTGTGAATTTCCTTCTCCTGGCTCAGAAGCTCCCCCACTGAGCACTTTGTGACCCCCGCCCCTGCCCACCAGAGAACAACCCCCTTTGACTTTAATTTTCCATTCCTTCCCAAATCCCATAAAACGGCCCCACCCCTATCTCCCTTGGCTGACTCTCTTTTTGGACTCAGCCCACCTGCACCCAGGTGAAATAAACAGCCATGTTGCTCACACAAAGCCTGTTTGGTGGTCTCTTCACACGGACACACATGAAATTCATCACACTCTACTTTTGCAGCTTCCAAAATGGTATTATCTGGGTCATTTTGAGGCATGATCAAGAGTAGAAAAATAAGTCAAGCGATCATACAGTTAATGAGGGCATCTTGTTGTTAAAATCAAAACCTAATGTGGATCCTTGACTTGTTATGAACATTTGGCTCAGGGAATGCAAAGGGCTATTGTTTGGAGAATAGTGATTGACAGTCAAGAGACTTATATGGTGGCCCTTACTACAATGGACTTACGATTTTCCGTAAGCTGGTCCTTAGTGTAACAAGTAAAGAAATCTAATTTTGTCAGCACATTAACAATGGGTCTATTTTCCAGGGATGGGCTAGAGATAGGCAAGAATAAAAGACTAATACATCAAAATTCCAATCTAAAATTAATGGTTGAGTGGACTAGAATCACTCATCAGCACATCCCTGTAGATAAACTGCATACAAAGCCAAATAAGCAGAAGGCTGCTTGGTGAACATGGGATACAGAATAAGGGGAGTCAGTTGTTTCATTACAATGTTTAATGGCATTGCATTTTGAAAGCCTGATGTGTCCTGTTCCATGGGAATGAAATTTCTGTGACTCAGATGAAGACTCACAAAACCTGAGAAGCACCATCCCCCTCTTCACCAACCATACCTTGCCAGATGGCCAGTGACAACTTGGGCCTCTGTGACCCCTTTTTCTTTGCATTCCTGGATGAATAACATCCCATCCCCCAATCATATGCATCTGCTTGTCAGTTTTTTCTTTTTGTTATATTAGAACATTCAGTGTGGTTATTGCTAAGTTGGTCCCAGCAAGCCATTATGTCTCTTTAGATGATTTTTGCAGATCTCTATTCCAATTCACTGTGTGATCATTTTAAATTTTTAACTTTCAAATAACTTTGCTTATTTCTATGATTCTTATATTTTGAGGAAGCATTTCACTTCAGTGTCTGTACACTGAAAACACAAAATTAAAAGCAGAATATTTTTAATGTTTCATCTTAGGGAATAGGAATTAGGAATATTACTAATGATGGGATCTACTCATTCGAATATTTATTAGACATTTTAAACTATTCTTCTGCATGGGCATACATACACACACACATATATGCACACAATATAGGGCAATTATTCTTAGTTCTTAAAGCTTTTCTAATTAGCTCTTAACCACAGATAACACAAGAGGAGGGGGAAGGAGAGCAGAAAGAAAAGGGGAAGGAAAAGAAGAAGGAACTTAATCATCCAGATTTATATTAAACAAAATATATTGCAACGTGTGTATAGCTTCAGTTTGACGAAATCAGTCTCTAATATTTAAGCCCCATCCAGCTGTTTTTTTGTTTGTTTTTGAGACGGAGTCTCACTCTGTCACCCAGTCTAGAGTGCAATGGTGCGATCTTGGCTCACTGCAACCCCCACCTCCCATGTTCAAGCGATTCTTCTGCCTCAGCCTCCCAAGTAGCTGGGACTACGGGTGCGCGCCACCATGCCTGGCTAATTTTAGCAGAGACAGGGTTTCATCATGTTGGCCAGGCTGGTCTCAAACTCATGACCTCAGGTGTTCCACCTGCCTTGGCTTCCCAAAGTGCTGGGATTACAGGCGTGAGCCACTGCCCTGGCCTTTTCTTTTTTTTCCAGACAAGTCTGGCTCTGTCGTCCAGGCTGGAGTGCAGTGGCATGATCTTGGCTCACTGCAGCCTTGCCTCCTGGGTTCAGGCAATTCTTGTGCCTGAGCCTCCTGAGTAGCTGGGACTACAGGTGCCCACCACCACGCCTGGCTAATTTTTGTATTTTTAGTAGAGATGGGTTTTCACCATGTTGGCCAGGCTGGTCTCGAACTCCTGACCTCAGATGATCCACCTGCCTTGGCCTCCCAAAGTGCTGGGATTACAAGCGTGAGCTACCAGGCCTGGCCTAACCAGCATTTTCTATTGTTCTTTATTTCTGAATTTTCAACAAGTCCTAGATATGTGCTGTTGTTTCTTTTGATGCTCCATTGTATGCTGTACAAGGATTATTTCATTTTGAACATAATTTCAGTTTGATGCTATGGCTATTTATCATATGTGTTGCTTTGCTGTACCTCCTTTTTTTTTTTTTTTTTGAGAGAGAGAGTTTCACTGTTGTCACCCAGGCTGGAGTGCAACAGCTTGATCTTGGCTCACTGCAACCTCTGCCTCCTGGGATCAAGCAATTCTCCAGCCTCAGCCTCAGGAGTAGCTGGGATTACAGGTGCTCGCCACCATGCCCAGCTAAATTTTTTTTGTATTTTTAGTAGAGACGGAGTTTCGCCATGTTGGCCAGGCTGGTCTTGAACTTCTGATCTCAGGTGATCCACCCACCTCGGCCTCCCAAAGTGCTGGGACTACAGACGTGAGCCACCACGCCCGGCCTGTACCTATTTTTTTTTTTTTAACATCCAGCTTATGTTACTTCAGCATCTCTTTACTTTTATCTTCACTGAAGCCTTTTTTTTTTTTTTTTTTGCTAGGAAAATGAAAAATTTAAATGTCATACAACATTGTATTAGATTGATTTGCTTTTTTTTTTTTTTGAGATGGAGTCTTGCACTGTCGCCTAGGCTGGAGTGCAGTGGCACAATCTCAGCTACCTACAACCTCCACCTCCTGGGTTCAAGTGATTCTCTTGCCTCAGCCTCCCAAGTAGCTGGGACTACAGGTGTACCCCACCACACCCAGCTAATTTTTGTATTTTTAGTAGAGACGGGGTTTCACTATATGTTGTCCAGGTTGGTCTTGAACTCCTTGACCTCAGGTGATCCGCCCACCTTGGCCTCCCAAAGTGCTGAGATTACAGGCATGAGCCACTGCACCCAGCCCACAAAACTGTATTAGATTGAAAAGACATAAAATTACTCTGTTAAATTTCTATAAAAGTTTCTCAATACTTATTCTTAACTTCTGATCAGTAACAAATAGTTCTTTGACGGGTACTGATGTCCAAACTACATTTTGAGTAGCACTATCCTGTAAAATCGGAATTATGATTTCTATTTTTTGTTAAAAACAACAACAACAACAACAGAGGCTTGGATAAGTAAAGTAGCTTACTTGCATTTGTTGTTTTTCTTTTTTGTTTGTTTGTTTGTTTGTTTTTGAGACAGAGTTTAGCTCTTGTTGCACAGGTTGGAGTGCAATGGCGTGATATTGGCTCACTGCAACCTCTGCCTCCTCGGTTCAAGTGATTCTCTTGCCTCAGCCTCCCAAGTAGCTGGGATTACAGGCGTGTGCCACCATGCCCAACTAATTTTTGTATTTTTAGTAGAAATAGTGTTTCACTATATATTGGCCAGGTTGGTCTCGAACTCCTGACCTGGTGATCCACCCACTTCGGCCTCCCAAAGTGCTGGGTTTACAGGCATGAGCCACCGCACCTAGCCCAGCTTACTTGCATTTATTCAGATAATTAATGGCAAAGACCAAATTTGTACCCAGGATTGATTCCAGGTTCTGAAGTTTTAAATAAGCATGATATAATAATTCTGTTCTATAATGTTTCGATAAGAATTCTAAATTTGTGCTGCCCAGCAACTGCTAGCCACACATGGCTTTGTAAATTTAAATTGATTTAAATCATATAAAACTAATTTTATTTCTTCAGTTGCACTAGTGACATTTCAATTACTGAAAAGCATGGATGTCTAGTGGCTACCATATTGGATAGTACAGAGAGAGAGCATTTGCATCCTCACAGAACGTTCTATAGGACTGTCCTGCTCTAGAATATCAATAATTTATCTTAGAGATCATTTGTTTAACTTATAAGTTTGTATTAGGTACTTTTGGGTTGCATGGTTGGCACACAACAACACTCCCTCCCTCTTCATGAAATTTCCCTTTCATCCCTAAACAATAAAACAAGGCAGATTTTATCTTCCATGACTCTCTGACCCATCTCATCAGTCATGGCTGATTGAACCAGCTAAAGCCAAGCCAGATACATGTGTCTTTTATCTTTAGGAGAAAATGTATAGAGATTTTTAAGTAATTTACTTTGGTGAAAAAGTAATAATAATTTAGTAATTTGCTAATTAGCTAATCCCAATTATGTTGGGTTTCTTTTGTTTGTTTGTTTTGTTTTGTTTTGTTTGTTTTTTGAGACACAGTTTCACTCTGTCGCCCAGGCTGGAGTGCAGTGGCAGATCTTGGCTCACTGCAACCTCTGTCTCCTGGATTCAAGCAATTCTCATGCCTCAGCCTCCCCAGTAGCCGGGATTGCAGGTGCACATCATCATGCCTGGGTAATTTTTTGTATTTTTGGTAGAGGCGTGGTCTTGCTGTGTTGGCCAGGCTGGTCTCAAATTGCAGACCTCAAGGGCTCCACCCACCTCAGCCTCCAGAAGTGCTGGGATTACAGGTGTGAGTCACTATACCCGGCCCCAATTATGTCTTAAGAGGAAAAAAAATAATAAAGGCCTACAAAGGGAAATTGGACCTAGGGTCTCAAAGAATACTCAGTCTCAAGTGAAACAACTATAGTCAAAAGATGAGGCTGCATTGTAATAACATGGGGGCATGTAACACTCTGTGGATGAGATGAAGGAGGGGTAGTTACCAAGGAAGAGGAACTAGTCATGAGCTTTGTACGTGTACTTATAGCACAATGAGTGTGTACTTACTACCTACTAAACTTTTTTTTTCTTTTTTTGAGACATAGCCTCACTCTGTTGCCCAGACTGGAGTGCAGTGGCACAATCTCAGCTCACTGTAACCTCCACCTCCTGGGTTCAAGTGATTCTCATGCCTCAGCCTCCCCAGTAGCTGGGAGTACAGGCGTGAGGCACCACACTTGGCTAATTTCTGTACTTTTAGTAGAGACGGGGTTTCACCATGTTGGTCAGGTTGGTCTCCAACTCCTGACCTCAAGTGATCCACTGGTCTCGGCCTCCCAAAGTGCTGGGATTACGGATGTGAGCCACAGCACCTGGCCTACCTACGAAACATTTTTAAATTTTACATTTGTTATTTCATCCAAAGATCCAAACAATCCCAAGTTTACAAATGAAGGAAATGAAGCAACTGAGACTTACAGAATGTTATAAGGCATAGTTAAAAGCCTTGGTTGTTGCTGAAACTTCATACTACTGTTGTGGGAAATTGAGGACCTGAGAGACCTATATGGAGAACAGGAGGATTGTTTATTTAAGGTACGTATCGGCTCAGTGGATTCACATCTAAAGAGCTGAGCATTGAACAAAGACCGAGCGGGGTTTTTAATGAGCAGGCTTACAAAAGCAAAACAGAGACAGTTAATTATATGATAGGTCACATAATCTGTAGCATAGTGTAACTTGTGGCCTTGCATAGCTGGTGGCCTTGTAGCTGCATTGAAAGAAATACAAGAACTGGCTAAATACAGACATTTGTAAAACATAGTCATGCTTAAGAAGCCAGGGACAGGAGTAACAGTAAAGGAATTTGTCTTTCTCTTTTTTTTTCTTGTAACCTTGCTCTGGAGGGGCGGGGTGTCTGGAGCCCATTCCTTTGACCTTGGCTTCTCAAACAGCGTTATCTTATAACTGTCCTTGAAGTGAGCTTGCTAGGCAGAGGAAAACATATTCTTTTCTTTTTAACCCTTGTCTTGCTTTTTACTTTTCTTGGAGTGAGTGAGTGCATATTTATTTTTAAATTTCTACCTCAATACAAGAAAAGTAGTGTACAACACCATAAACTATTGAATGGGAAAAATCAGTGTGAATTCATAACCTTACAAAGAAGTGCCATTTTCCATTTCTGTACTAAAAGCAGCTATAGCAGTAGTAGCACTTTTGCCTAATATCAAAACTCATGTGCACTCCTAACAGCCCAGACTTTTGTCCCCCATGTTATTTTAGGGAAAAAAATAAGATTCCTGGCTGGGCGTGCTGGCTCATGCCTGTAATCCCAGCACTTTGGGAGGCCAAGGCAAGTGGATCACAAGGTTAGGAGATTAAGACCATCCTGGCCCACCTGGTGAAACCCCGTCTCTAGTAAAAATACAAAAATTAGCCAGATGTGGTGGCGTGTGCCTGTAATCCCAGCTACTCAGGAGGCTGAGGCAGGAGAATTGCTTGAACCAGGGAGTTGAATGTTGCAGTGAGCCAAGATTGCACCTCTGTACTCCAGCCTGGTGATAGAGCGAGACTGTCTCAAAAAAAAAAAAAAAAAAAAGATTCTATAGAGGGTGACTGATTCTAAGTCTTAGGGTAGAAAAAAAATTTGAAATTCATTTATCTATCTATTCATCTGTCTATTAATAGTATTACTAAAAAGCAAGGATAATTTCCAAAATTTTAGTGACAATGTTTAAAGGACAAAGGAGACATCTTAAAGCAGTTCCCACCCACCACATTTGAGTATCAAAATTATTATTATTATTGTTAATTGGAACAAATTGCATATATAAAGCTCATAAATTAATAATTATACTGGAAAAATAAAGATTAGTATAATATGTGCAAAAGTTAGTTTTAATATAAAAGTGTGAATATAATAGGAGATATTCAATTTTTACTGATTCTTTTTTGAGACGGAGTCTTATTCTGTCATCCAGGCTGGAGTGCAGTGGCACGATTTCAGGTTCAAGTGATTCTCCTGCCTCAGCCTCCTGAGTAGCTGGGATTACAGGCATGCACCACCACACCCAGCTAATTTTTGTATTTTTAGTAGAGACGGGGGTTTTGCCATGTTGGTCAGGCTGGTCTCGAACTCCTGACCTAGTGATGTGCCCACCTCGGCCTCCCAAAGTGTTGGGATTACAGGCATGAGCCACCGCACCGGGCCAATTTTTACTGATATTAATTTAAAAAGGAAACATTAATCTATAAGTGTTCTAGAACATGTGGAAAAGATGAAAACACGTATTTTAAGTATGCATCTTTTTATAAAATATAGGTGTTTACTTTTTTCTAGCTGTATAAACAAGATATAACTACACAGAGAACTCTAACTGACCCAAATGCTTCCTGAAAAAGTAGATACTATGTTGGAATCAAATAGACTGATCAGCCCCATTGGTAATATATGATAACCAAGCAGAAAGTAGATTTAGCAAGTGACTAGTACTAGTGGTCATAATAACTACTTTGAAGGGGATTCATATAATATTCCAAAATATTATATAACCAGCTGTCCCAAATATAAGAATTAACTGAACGATCTTCTGGTAGATAAAAACCTTTAAAAGACCTTTAGATGGCCCTATTTACTGACTTATAAGTGAGATTCTGATATGGCCTATAAAGTTTCCAGTATTTGTTTCAAACCAGATCCAGTATATTACAATGACATCATCTTACAGAGCAGAGTGGGTCAGTGATTGTATGAATAGGGAATTGTCTTTCACAACCAGTTGGGTTGTGCTCAGACTAACTTCTTTAGGCAAGTTATTTGACTTTTCTGTATCTCAGTTTCCTTATCTATAAAAGAATTATAGTAGTTTCCATTTCATATGGTTATTATGAGGATTAAACAAGTGAATACATATGAAGCACTTACAATAATGCTTTGTACATAGTATGTGTTAACTATTGTGATTTCTGGGAAAGACCCAGATGTTTTACTGAAAACACTGAAATCTGTATAACCGTGTGCATTTTCAGCTTCATTGAGAAGACTCTTGAAGCTTTATTTTAAAAAGTGCACTATTTAAATTACTCACAGCTCAAAAAAACTAAGCAAATGGCCGGGTGCAGGTGGCTCAAGCCTGTAATCCCAGCACTTTGGGAGGCTGAGGTGGGCAGATCACTTGAGGTCAGGAGTTCCAGACCAGCCTGATCAACATGGCGAAATCCCGTCTCTACTGAAAATACAAAATTAGCCAGGTGTGGTTGCAGGCACCTGTAATCCCCAGCTACTCAGGAGGCTGAGGTAGGAGAATTGTTTGAGCCTGGGAGGCGGAGGTTGCAAAGAGCCAAGATCGCGCCACTGCACTCCAGCCTGGGCGACAGAGCAAGACTCTTCTCAAAAAAAAAAAAAAGCTTCTGTCTAATGTCTGTCTAATGACCATGGCTTGGATATGAGTTCCCTTGGACTATACAAGGCTCTATCCTGACTAAGAACCAGTGAACTGCAACTGATATGAGATTGTTGAAGGATGAAGCTTTTGGGAGTGCAGGGAGGTCAGAAGAATACAGTAAGTTTATTGCAACCTTAGAGAGTGTGAAAATACTATTTGGCAAACAAATGCAACACCTTATTGAACTGGTGTCAGGACTCACACAGTGAATAACAAACCACCACCCCTAATTCCAATACTAGTGGCTAACTGAGAGGATAAGTGTAATTTTTTCAGCTGTTGGCATGCCCTTCATAGGTTTCTCCTTCAGAGATCTTTCCCCATCTCGGATAACTTTCTCAGGATTTAGCTCCCCCACCCTCCAACCCTCTATCTGTCTTCCATCTTCTCTGCTTTCCAAAGAAGGCACTCTCAGGAACTTCAGAGTACTTAGGTAGTGGGTTGAGTTGATCTTTTACAGTAATTCTTTAACTGGGCAAAATGTGTTTGGTTGATCTTACCTGAAATCTTACAATAACATAATTTCAGGGACTTAAAGGAAACAAAATGACAATGACAACCAAAGAAATAAAGTAAAAAGATTGGACAATAGCAACCCTTAGCACACTATCACAGGACCCTAAAAGTAGGTAACTTTTCCTTAACTTGGGAATCTTCATTGTTCTTTGTAGAAATAAAAGTATTACTCTCATTCAGTTATTGACCAATCTTTACATACTGGATCTGGACTGTGGATTCTGTACTAAAAATACATTTAAGTTTTAATTAAGTCAATCTCCTGTAATTGTTCACTGCCTGCCAATGAACCCTGCCTTCCACTTACAGTTGCCTCTGGGAATGTATTCATGATCTGTTTCCTTAAATACTTTCTCTTTCTACTAGGTTTTTTTGTGGTGAATCTTTAACTTTAGATCAAATTCTCACTTCCTCCTTGATTTTTGCAGCCTGCTGTCACCCAGGACCTTGCAACTAAGGGCTGCTTTGCACTAGTTCCTGTGTCTTTCACTGGTCTTGTTAGTTATTCCAAGTTTATGGCAACATTTATTGAGGTATTACTACATAGGCTTTGCCTATATTAACTCATTTATTCCTATGAGTTAGATACCATGATTACCCTCATTTAAAGTTAAGTAAATTAGGCTTCAAGATTAAAAAAAAAGGTATACATGGTAGAACCAGGTTTGGGTTGGGCAGTCTGGGTTCAGAGGGATGTGCTTATTATTGTCTTCACCCCAGCAAGATACAGTCTATTCTGCTATAGCATATGTATGTAACAACAATTAGCTAATACACAATTGGCATATAGGACATCATATCAGTATAATTTGAAAGTTGAATAAATTCAGAGCAATTTTTTGTAGGCAAAGGGAGCTGTATAACAATAATAGAATTATAACCTACTGCAGGAGTGATAAAATACCCTCAGCTTGGATGCTGCACAGGCAGGAATCCTTTCAGCTCTATTTTAAGAAATAGAAAAATGAGTACTTGGTTTCATAGCTCCTCCCCAGAGAGGTGCACCTCTAGCCTTGCTGAGCTATCAGCTTGTAGAGGTTGTACTTTCTCCTCTGTGTACCTTTACAGCTGCCCCTCTATAGCTCAGTGGTCTTCCATCTACACTGTCTTCACAACTGCATGCCAGCATGCCAGCATTTGTACTCTATTGCTGTTTTGCATTTTTAGTATCCCCTGAAGCAGTTTGCAGATACAACAAGCTGCCTACTTGTCAGTCCAGAGTTTCTCAGGGGACGAGGGTGAGGGGGGACCAATTGTTTTTTGTTTTTTTTATAGTAGTTTGGCCATAGATTTGCATAGGTTTTGAGTGGTCTTCCCCAATCCCATTTTGTTATTTTTATTGCACAGCAGATTGTGAGGCTCGTCAGTGGTATATACGTCATACATAAGTTATAGCATCAACTCAAACATCCCCAATTAATCATCATTCTAAACTTGTAATTATCATCCCAAGCTTAGCATTTTCATCATAATAAACAAATTTTTATAGGGTCAAGGCACTAGACTTATTGTTTGTTTTATTACGAACAATATTATGAGGGTATTTTATCACTCCTGCAATAGGTTATAATTCTATTATTGTTATACATCTCCGTTTGCCTACAAAAGTGATACAAATTTATTTAAAAAATGGTTTCTGCCAGTAAGATGCTTAAAATCTACTAATGAAGAGAAAATATGTACATTAAAAAGACAAATAGTAAGGCTGTTAGTGATAGACAAACATGACAGCTAAGCAAAATGTATGGTACCTTTATGATATTGTAGGAGAGACACTAAACTTATAATCAGACAAGTTGGATTTGAATCTAGACTCTATCACTTGCCTTGTGACCCTGGAAAAACACGTAAACTTTATAGGCACTAGTTTTCTTAGCTTTAAAACAGGAATAAGTCTAGGCATGGTGGCTCACGCCTGTAATCCCAGCATTTTGGGAGGCTGAGGTAGGCAGATTGCTTGAGGCCAGGAGTTCAAGACCAGTTTGACCAACATGGCGAAACCCCATCTCTAGAAAAAATACAAAATGAAATTAGCCAGGTGTGGTGGTGCAAGCCTTTGGTCCCAGCTACTTGAGAGGCTGAGGCATGGGAATTGCTTGAACCCGGGAGCTGGAGGTTGCAGTAAACCCAGATCATGCCACTGCACTCCAGCCTGGGTGACAGAGTGAGACTGTTTCAAGATAATAACAATAATAATAAAATAAAAATAAATAAAACAGGAATAATAATACAAATAATAATTAAAAGTTAAAAACAGGAATAATAATACCTGTTTTACAGAATTTTGCAAGAATTAAATGAAAAATATATGTCAAAGTGCCTGACACTTTCAATGCAGGCACTGAATAAATGTTAATTTTCTTTCTTTCTCTCAAACAGTGCACAAACATCATTCAGGTGTCTCAGCGTATGTTTCTAAGGGCTGTACATAAATACAGCTGGGTCATTATTTTGTAGTAATTAAGAGTATGTTATAGATCTGTGCCTTCAATGCTCAACAATGAAGTCACTACAAAGTCAATCAGGTTTTTGATCACTGGGAAGTCAAAGTTGTGTCCTCCTGACTCTGTCCCATTCTTCTTGGTTTTTGTTCTTTGTTTTTAATTACAGCTTTATTGAGATATAGTTTATATACCATATAATTTACTCATTTAAACTATATATTCAATGTTTTTTCTTATATTCAAATAATTGAGAATCATCACCACAATTAACTTTAGAACTTTTTTTTTTTTTTTTTGAGATGGAGTTTTGCTCTTGTTGCCCAGGCTGGAGTGCAGTGGTGTGATCTTGACTCACTGAAACCTCCACCTCCTGAGTTCAAGTGATCCTCCTGTTTCAGCCTCCTGAGTAGCTGGGATTGCAGGTACTTGCCACCATATCCGGTTAATTTTTGTATTTTTAGTAGAGACGGGGTTTCGCCATGTTGGCCAGGCTGGTCTCGAACTCCTGATCTTAGATGATCTGCCTGCCTCAGCCTCCCAAAGTGCTGGGATTACAGGCGTGAGCCACTGCGCCTGGTCCCAGAACATTTTTATCACCACAAAAGTAAATACTGTATGCATCAGCAACCACTCACCATTTGCCCCCTGTATTAGTCCAATTTCACACATCTATAAAAAACTACCTGAAACTGGGTAATTTACAAGCAAAAGAGGTTTAATTGACTCACAGTTCTGCATGGCTGGAGAGGACTCAG
Organism: Pongo pygmaeus; assembly: GCF_028885625.2. Lineage (NCBI taxonomy): Eukaryota > Metazoa > Chordata > Mammalia > Primates > Hominidae > Pongo > Pongo pygmaeus. Next base: position 159,891,029 of record NC_072373.2, on the reverse strand, counting down.
CGAACGTACAATCATGGTGGAAGGTGAGGGGGAAGCAAGGCACTTCTTACATGGTGGCAGGAGAAGAGAGAGAGCACAGAGAAAACTGCCACTTTTAAACCATCAGATCTCATGAGAAAACTCTCTTATTATCACAAGGACAGTTTGGGGGAAACCACCCGCATGAGCCAATCACCTCCTACCAGCCTCTCCCTAGACACATGAGGATTACAATTGGAGATGAAATTTGGGTGAGGACACAGAGCCAAGCCATGTTACCCCCAAACCCTTTATGAATAATTCTATATAACCTGGAAAAACCCCTGAATGTCTCACCATTTCCTCAGCTTAGTCTAAGGACCTGCCACATTTTGAAATGTGCTCTTTTCTTTCTAGCGTGGTTTGGATAGATATGTACAGAATGGATGGAAACAAGGCAAAGATCTTATATCAGCCACCGGTCAATGGCTAAAGTGCTGAAGGCGATTGAGCAGAGCAAATAGGGAGAATGGTCTGGTAGCTCTGTTTTCAGCCTAAGGTCAATTCTTAAGGACTCAACATGTAACCAGAAAGGAATCTGGTGAACAGCTATCCTGATGACCAATAAAATTGACTCACATGTGATATTCAATATGTATGTATAACGCTTTACTGACTCCTAAACAAATATCTACTTCCCACTTGTGTATCTAACCTGAAATACAGATGGGAAGTAGACATTTCTGTCTACTTGTTTTTCTTACTAAATTCTTTAATTTTTCTGTAACCAATAAAATTGACTCACATGTGATATTCAATATGTATGTATAACTCTTTACTGACTCCTAAACAAATATCTACTTCCCACCTGTGTATCTAACCTGAAATACAGATGGGGAGTAGACATTTCTATCTACCTGTTTTTCTTACTCAATTCTTTAATTTTTCTGTAATTTTTATAGGTAGATCAAGTATTATGGATAAGCATTAACATTTGGAATCACAAGACCTGGGTTTGAGTTTGGACACATTCATTTACTTATTGGTTGTATAAATTCAAGCAAGCTACTTAACTGCTTTGAGCCTCAGGTATCCATCTGTATCAGGAGATCATGATAATACTAATCTCAAAAGATTGGTGTAAATATTATATAACATAATGTGCATGAGAATTATTTGAAAATTAAAAGTAGTACACAAATGGCTAGGTTTTAAAAATTATTATGGCTGTCATCTGCACTTAAAAAGCTATATATATCAATCTAAAATATCAGCACCAGTTTTTCCATGTTGATGACACAATTTTTTTTCAACTAAATTAACACCTCATCTCTACTGTTTCATTTGACAAGAATAATTGAGTTCCGCAATGAACCAAATTATTCCTCCCTTGAAAAATATGAAATGTACTACTGTATTTTCTTTTTTAAAAAATAATTTTTAAAAGTCTACACCCTTGATATCTGATGCACTATTGTATTCTCAATTGGTAAGTATAGAGAAAAAAATAAGTTTATCTGTTTTGTCATTGGCCTACACTAGTGTTCTTTTGAGGTGAATGGGCCTGAGACAGCCAGGTAGAACAAGTGAATGGTTTTAAATGAACTTGCCTTCTAACTGCAGCTCACTCTATGGTAACTTTTTCTTTAGACTAGAAAATTGATAAACATTTGAATTTTTTTTTTTTTTTTTGAGACAGCGTCTCGCTCTATTGCCCAGGCTGGAGTGCAGTGGCGCAATCTAGGCTCATTACAACCTCCGCCTCCTGGGTTCAAGTGATTCTCCTGACTCAGCCTCCCGAGTAGCTGGGATTACAGGCATGCACCACCATGCCTGGCTAATTTTTTGTATTTTTAGTAGAGACAGGGTTTCACCAGGCTGGCCAGGCTGGTCTTGAACTCCTGACCTTGTGATCCGCCCGCCTCTGCCTTCCAAAGTGCTGGGATTACAGGCATGAGCCATCGCGCCTGGCCGAACATTTAAAATTTTATATGAACCAGGAAACAGGTCCTCAGCAGACACAGAATCTGCAGGCACCTTGATCTTGGCTCTCCCAGCTTCCTGTACTGTGAGAAATAAATTTCTGTGGTTCATAAGCTACTCAGTCTATGGTATTTTGTTACAGTAGCCTGAGCAGACATGGAGCGCAAGCAGACTAAGATATAGGGTCATTGCTGAATGCCCCAGATGTTTGAGGTCTTTACACCCTGGTATGAACTCAAATGTCTCCCAGGATTATGAGCTCTGGGAATTGCTCAGCTTTCAGCTACCTAGCAATTGTTCTTTACCTAGCCTTATGGAATATCGGCAATGCATGTACAGCTTAGTTTTCAACCAAAGACACAAGGAAATGCCTTCTACAGATTTATAGAGCTCTTCCTCTGAATAATTTCTTCCCCTCGGGTACTCTGCCAGGCCCGTGGATTCTGATCTCTGCCTCCTCAACTAAAGGAGACCATCGTGCTCTGCTTGGGATCCCTTTCCTGCGCTGTGGTCTGGAAGGTTTCTCCAGGCAGAAAGCTAGGATGACAGTAGGGTTCATCCTGTTTGTTTCCCTTTGCTAAGATATCATAGTTTCACATGGTCTGTTGTCTGAAAATAGTTTTTAAAAACCTTATTTTGTCCAGTTTTTTAGTTGTTTACGGCAGGACAGGAAGTCAGATACCAGTTACTCTGTCATTGTTTGAAGCAAAAGCCAATTCTCTTCTTCGGAAATGCATTTTCATTTGAATACCATAAACTATTTTCAAGTCCTTTTTGAAAGTTTGTGGGAGCATGCTGTTAGAAAAAATGAGGTCAGTCCTTAGGGTATCTTCCGGGTCTCCACTGTGTGTTTCCTCATTAAGAGCAGAGTCACCCTTTCTCTCGACCAGGGCTGTTCAATGGAACTTTCTGTGATGATGGGAATGTTCTCTCTCTGGGCTGTTCACTACAGTAGCCACTGCTCACATGTGGCTGTTGAGCTTTGAAATGTAGTTAATGCAATGAAGGAACTGAATTTTGACTTTTTTTCATATCAATTAATTTAAATTTGAATAACTGCACATAGCTAGTGGCTGCTGTATGGACAGCACAGATCTAGAAAATTATTTCTGTGTTTTAGAACCCAGTTGTCACCCTAAGGCCCTTTTGTTACCAGCTGCAGCTGAATACACCTTCTAATTTTCTAGTTCTGAACTTTCCCCCAATCTCTTTAGTTAGAATACTGTCCCTGCTCCTCCATATCTATTAAAATTCTACCTATCCCTGAGATTAGGATTTGTGAATTCCTTCTTTCCTTCTTTTTCTCTTCTCTCCTCCTTCCTTCCCTCCCTTCCTTTCCTTCCTTCCTTCCTTCCTCCCTCCCTCCCTCCCTTCCTCCCTTCCTTCCTTCTTTCCTTCCTCCCTCTCTGCTTTAATTCCTCTCTCCTTCCCTCTCTTCCGGCCTTCCTTTCTTATTTCCATCTCCCCATTAACAAGCAGTTGTTGAGAACTTACTTTGTGCCAGGCCCTGCCAGACTATGAAGATGAACAGATAAATAATATGTCATCTATGACCTCCAGGATATATGAGTCCAATAAGAAAGGCAAATATACAGACAAGTTTATAATACAGTTTAGTAAGTGCAACAATAGAAAAAAATAAAAGATTAACAAATAACATCTGTGCGTGTTTGTTGCAGGGGGTGCTTGTAAGGAGGATGGAATTGGGCATGGAGGGAGAAGGCTTGCAGTAGGATAATTTGATGTTGACTCTGAAGTTTGAAACAAAAATTGGAGGTTGCCAGGTGGAAAAATGAGGTAGAACATTCCAGGTTGAAGGTGTGAATTATGAAACATCTCTATTAGACTACTAGCAGTTTAATATTACTAGAGAGCAAAGTAAGTTTGAATATGAGGAGGATGGAGAGGAGTTTTTGGAAAGTGCTAGATTATGAAATTTAAGAAGTAAGCAGGATTTACTACTTCTTTGATATTATCAAGGATCCTTGACTATATTGTGTCAGTGAAAGAGAATATTGAAGACTTTTAATCACAGGAGTGAGAGGGAAGCTAGATAGAAAGCTGTTGCAATAGCTTTGATAACAAATAGTAAGGGTTCTAATCAACATAGTGGCAGTATGAATGAAAAGGACAAGACTACTGGAAGAGATACAAATGGGAGAGAAGATTAATGAGAGGATGTCAAATTGGCAGGGCTTAGTTGGCTGATTGGGTGTGGGATGAAGAAGTGGGAAAAGCCCTGAGTGACTTAGATTTATGACTTTGATTATTAGATTGGTGGTGATCATTCCAACCAAGATTAGAAAGAATTGCAGTTTTGAGGTAAAGGATAATGAACCCTATTTTGGACATACTCAATAATCACTTGGCTATATAGCTCCAGACTTTAAAAGACATGTCTGGACTGAAGGCAGATAAGATTATATCTCTACTTCATTATATACAAAGTGAAGCATAGTGCTATGTATATACTAGATACATTATATACAATGCCAAGCATAGTGCCCTGTATATAATATGTACTAAGTAAATATTTTTGACTTGACTTGATTTTTAAAATCAGGATGAGCAAACAATTGAGACTTCTTGGTAGCATTTTGAATGGGCTTGTAAGCAATATTCTACCTCTTTGAGAGTGTATTTTTGGGGAAACAAATTTGCATTATTATAATAGGTAACATTTATTTTGCATTTACTATGTGCCAAGCACTGTTCTAAAAACTTTACTTGTGTTAATTCATTTAATACAACAACCAAATGTAGAATCAGAGGATTAAATGTGACATATCTCAATTTTTCATCAATTGTTTATCAAATGTGACATATCTCAAATGTATTCAAATGAATACATTTTGAAGTTTATTTAAGGTTTTCATTTTATTCTATACTTACCATTCAATGTTAACAAAAGGAATTCCAAGGCTGGGAGCTGTGGCTCATGCCTGTAATCCCAGCACTTTGGGAGGCCGAGGCCGGCAGGTCACCTGAGGTCAGCAGTTCAAGACCAGCCTGGTCAACATGGTGAAACCCTGTCTCTACAAAAATACAAAAATTAGCCGAATGTGGTGGTGCGTGCCTGTAGTCCCAGCTACTTGGGAGGCTGAGACAGGAGAATTGCTTTAACCCAGGAGACAGAGGTTGTAGTGAGTCAAGATCATACCACTGTACTCCAGCCTGGGCGATAGAGCAAGACTCTGTCAAAAAAAAAAAAAAAAGAATTCCTATACTTGGCTTTTAAGATTGTAAGACATCCTGGTGAACAACTGTAAATGAAAGGTATTTATAGAGATAAAGAAGAGGTAATTTTTATTTTGAAGCTGCAGAGGGCAGACAGAGCTCTGAAAGATAAAACTAGCTTAAGTTACTGATTCTAAAAAGGCAGTAAGTTGAGAACATTTTCAAAAATATCAGTTTTCTCTTTTGTAGTATAGAGACATGAAGGAAAATTTATACCTTCAACCATCCTGTTCACTTTTCTTTTACTTTAAAAATATCCTTTTAGTATTGACAGAAAAATAAGTTATTCAAGATGCTTGAGCTTCAAAGATTATGGCTTTATTAGGCAATTGTATCCTTTATTCTCTGAAGCATTTTTCTTGTTGAATTCCTGTTCCACTTGTTAATTGGTCATCTTGAGTAATAATAATCAAATGAACATCTGTGATTTCTTAAGAAATAAATACTAGTCAGGTTGCTTTTTTGTTTGTTTGTTTGTGGAGATGGAATCTCTCTGTCAGCCACGCTGGAGTGCAGTGGTGCCATCTCAGCTCACTGCAACCTCTGGCTCCCAGGCTCAAGCGATCCTCCTGTTTCAGCCTCCTGAGTAGCTGGGACTACAGGTGTGCGCCACCATGCCTGGCTAATTTTTCTATTTTTAGTAGAGACGGGGTTTTGCCACGTTGGCCAGGCTGGCCTCAAACTCCTGACCTTAAGTGACCCACCTGCCTCGGCCTCCCAAAATGCTGGTGTGGCCTCCCAAAGATTACAGGTGTGAGCCACTGAGCCTGGGAAGATTGCTTTTTTAGACAGAAAAATCTTGGAATGTATCCTTTTCTTTTTATGTATAAAAGTAAATTTATGGTTTAATAGATTCCTCATTTCATTTTATTTTATTTACCTATTAAAAATTCTTTTTTTGATACAGGGTCCCTCTCTGTCACCCAAGCTGGAGGGCAATGACACAATCATAGCTCACTGCAAAGTCAAACTCCTAGGTTCAAGCTATTCTCCTGCCTCAGCCTCCCAAGTAAATGAGGTAGAGCTACAGGTATAAGCTACCATGCCCAGCTAATTTTCAATTTTTTGTGTAGACAGGGTCTCACTGTGTTGTCCAGGCTGATCTTAATCTCCTGGGGTCAAGCAATTCTCCTGTCTTGGCATCCCAAATTGTTGGGATTACAGGCATGAGCCACCCTCCCCAGCCAGAGTCATTATTTTAAATCGATGTGTGATAGTCTGTTGTAACACCTGTGGTGTACAGATCAGTAATAATTGTTCTTGTGTTTTGTAATTGGAAAGGATCAGTAATTTGCCCAACGTCACAGAACTAGTAAGGAGTAGAACTAAAATTTGAATCCAGGTGTGTTAATTCCAGACATCAGTAGCTCAATCACTACTTTCTGTTTTTGTTTTTGTTTTTGTTTTTGTTTTTTTTTAGATGGAGTTTCACTCTTGTTGCCCAGGTCACAGTGCAGTGGTGTGATCTCGGCTCACTGCAACCTCTGCCTCCTGGGTTCAAGCAATTCTCCTGCCTCAGCCTCTGGAGTAGCTAGGATTACAGGCCCACACCACCACACCTGGCTAATTTTTTTGTATTTTTAGTAGAGATGGGGTTTCATTATGTTGGCCTGGTTTGTCTTGAACTCCTGACCTCAGATGATCCACCCACCTTGGCCTCCCAAAGTGCTGGGATTACAGGTGCTCAATCACTATTCTATTCAGCCTCCCTAGAGCAACACACATACCACCTCACCACAAACAGCCACACAGTGAATATAATTATTAGGAGATAGAAAACTCTCTGCATTTTCTGAGCATCTCCAAAGCTTAGCTACTTTGACTTTGTGCTCCTATGGTATCTTGTACATTCCTCTATTGTGATAGTTAATCCAACAAAATGGAATTATGTGTTTATGTGTCTCCCCCACTAGTATATGAGTACCTCCAGGACAAGGACATGGTTCTATTCATCTTCTACTTACAGTATCTGAATCATAGCTTATGTTCAATGAATTTGGCTGGGTCAATAAATGAATAAACACTAGCCTTCCTTTTGTCCAAGCAGGAGGTAGCGTTTTTAAAAAATATTTATTTACTAAGAAATATTTATTACACACCTACTATGTACTAGACCTTGTTCTAGGTGCTGATATATATAAGGAAACAAAACAAAAAAGGTATTTTCCCTATAGACATTAATTCTAGCGAGGAGACAGATAACACCTAATAAACAAAATAAATAAGTAGTTTATAAATCTATAGTCTTCTAGGAAGTAATAAGTGCTATGAGGAAATTAGAGCAAAATAAGGGACATCAAGATTTGGGGAGGAGGCTGGATGTGGTAACTCATGTCTATAATCCCAGCACTTTGGGAGGCCAAGATGGGAGGATTGCTGGAGGCCAGGAGTTTAAGATAAGCATGGGCAACACAGTGAGACCTGATCTCTATAAACATTTTTTTAAAAAATAGCTAAGCATGGTGGCGCGTATGTGTAGTCCCATCTACTCAGGTGGCTAAGGTAGAGGATCACTTGAGCCCAGGAAGTTGAGGCTGCAGTGAGCTGAGCCGAGGTCACACTAGTGCACTGTAGCCTGGGCAACAGAGTGAGATCCTGTCTCAAGAAAGGAAATTTACAAGAAAATGGGTTGAAATTTGAAATAGTATAGTCAGGGTAGTCTCACTGAGAAGGAGGTGTCATTTGAGCAAAGACCTAGAGGTGATGGGGGAATCAGCTGTGGGCCATTTGGGGGAAAGGTGTTCCCACAGTAGCAGGAATGAGGGAGTAGTTTGTGCAAAGGCCCTGTGCAGGAGCATACCTGACTTGTTCAGGGAATAGGCAAGGAACCCACTTTAAACAGAGGACAGAAGAGTAGGAGATAACAGCAGAGAGAATATTGTAGGGCAATTTAAAAACTTTGGCTTTGGCCGGGCGCGTTGGCTCACGCCTGTAATCCCAGCACTTTGGGAGGCCCAGGCGGGCAGATCACAAGGTCCAGAGATCCAGACCATCCTGGCTAACACGCTGAAACCCCGTTTCTACTAAAAATACAAAAAAAAAAAAAAAATAGCCAGGTGTGGTGGCGGGCGCCTGTGGTCCCAGCTACTGGGGAAGCTGAGGCAGGAGAATGGCGTGAACCTGGGAGGCAGAGCTTGCAGTGAGCAGAGATCGCGCCACTGCACTCCAGCCTGGGCGACAGAGTGAGACTCCGTCTCAAAAATAAAAAATAAATAAAAATAAAAATAAAAACTTTGGCTTTTACTCTGAGTGAGATGTAAAGACATTAGGGTTTAAGGAGGAGGGACATAACTGGACATGTATTAAAAGGATCACTGGGGTTGCTGTGTTGAGGGTGGACTGTGAGAAGGAAGAAATGAGGTCACTTTGGCCGCTGTGGTAGTAATCTAAGAAAGAGAAAGTCAAGGCAGTGGAGGTGCTTGTGTCTCTGAGGGTTTAAATGAAGGAATCAAGCATAGTATCAGTTGGGTAATGTCATAATGATACTTTATAAAAATGACTCTATAGGCCGGGCGCCTTGGCTCACACCTGTAATCCCAGCACTTTGGGAGGCCAAGGTGGGTGAATCACGAGGTCAGGAATTCAAAACCAGCCTGGCCAACATGGTGAAACCCCGTCTCTACTACAAATACAAAAATTAGCTGGGCATGGTGGTGAGTGCTTGTAGTCCCAGCTACTGGGGAGGCTGAGGCAAGAGAATCGCTTGAACCTGGGAGGCGGGGGTTGCAGTCAGCTGAGATCGTGGCTTTGCACTCCAGCGTGGGCGACATAGCAAGACTCCGTCCCCCCATTAAAAAAAGACTCTATGTGTTATAGTTGTTTGGTCTAACTCTCTCACTCTCCTGTAAACTCTTCAACACTAGGAACTAAGTTTGTCTTTGTGTATGTGTGATATGGTCTTACTCTGTCACCCAGGCTGGAGTGCAGTGGCTCAAACTCAGTTTACGCAGCTTCCACCTTCCAGGCTCAAGCGATCCAGGTGGGGGGTGGGGGTAGGTTGCAGTGAATACAATAAATAAAATAAAATTTTTGAGCAAATGACTGGATGGTGATATTATCCACCCTAATGCTTGTGACCCAAAACTTTTGATTAAGGCTCTGTTTTAATAAGCGAACATTTAGCAAGAAACAGGGAAATGGACTTAGAATTTCTGCTTATGGAAAAAATGCCTCAGGGGCTGTATCTAGTCACAAAAAAATGTCCTGTAAAGATTAAAGATGTTTTTAATAAGTAAATATGAAGTTATAAATGAGAGAACATGACTTCAGAAGTATTTATAATAAAAACTATTCTACTAGAAACTCAACAATGCTCCAATATAATTGGATAAAATTACCCAGTAGTCTTTACGGTTAAATAATAAAAAAAAATTTTTTTTAGTGACAAGGTCTCTCTCTGCCAGCCAGGCTTGAGTGCAGTGCTTCAATCATAGCTTACTGCATCCTCAAACTCCTGGGCTCAAGGGATCTTCCCACCTCAGCCTCCCAAGTAGCTGGGACTACAGACAATGCCACCATGAGCAGCTAATTTTTAAAAAAGGTCTTTTAGAGATGATGTCTCAACATGTTGCTCAGGCTGGCCTCAAACTCCTGGCCTCAAGCCAGCCTCCTGCCTCAGTCTCTCAAGTAGCTGAGATTATAGGTGTGAGCCATTGAGTCCAAATCTGATAATTTGTTTTGTTGCTATTTAAATAAGGTGGTTGTGTAGTAGGCAAACTCTTTTTGGTTTATGAGTGTCAATCTGAAGATAGAAGACTTAGAAGCAGTAGCAGATATGCTTATTTTTTCTCCATTTTTTTCTTGAACTGCAACTAGAGGAGGACCAAATTAGTCTAGCTTACTTTCTCTCTCTCTCTCTTTTTTTTTTTTTTTTTTTTTGAGATGGGGTCTCTTTCTGTCACCCAAACTGGAGTGCAGTAGCACGATCTCCACCTCACTGCAACCTCTGCCTCCCGAGTTCAAGCAATTCTCCCACCTCAGCCTCCCGAGTAGCTGGGATTAAAGGTGCTTGCCACCATGCCAGCTAACTTTTGTATTTTTAGTAGAGAAGGGTTTCACCATGTTGGCCAGGCTGGTCTCGAACTCCTTACCTCAAGTAATCTGCCTGCCTTGGTCTCCTAAAGTGCTGGGATTACAGGCATGAGCCACAGCACCTGGCCTAGCTTACTTTTTCTACTCTTCCATTTTTCCTCCCATCTTAACGACTATTCTTATATTTTCATATTCATTTTTTTCTTCAGACAGATTTATACTTCAGAAAAATCACTCCAGTGGGCTTTAAGCAGCAGCAGCCTATCTATTTGTAGATTTCCTACATACTCGAGTTCATAATTCATTTTGGAACAAAGTTCCTTTATTAAAAAGTTGGCTTCATTTAAAGCCAATAACACAGTAAATAACTTGGTGATACTGATGTATTCTGATTATTTATTTTTTAGACTTCTTAAGGGCAAAGATTAAGTCTTGGCATCACCTTGATTGCCTAGCATTTATTCAGTCATTTAACAAATATTTATGGGGCATTTTCTATATGACAGATAGAGAACTTGGTGCTGGCGACACCAAGATAAAATATTGCTCCGTTCCTTTCAGAAATGCATAACTTAGCAAAAGACATTTAAACAGGCAATTATGATGAAACACAGTAAGAATTCTTATAGAGCCCACATCTGTGGTAGGGAAACTAATGCTGGGGATAGTAGCTTCAGATACATTTTAACTAGAAAAGGAAAAGCTTGAGCTGAGATGTAGAGAATCAGATGAGTGCTAGTTAGTTCATCTGGAAAGGGGAAGGAAAATTCGAGGATAACAATATGTATAAAGACTCATAATCATGAAAGGATATTGGCATATTCAAGGAACTGAATGTAGCGTGGTATGGTTGGAGAAGGGTAGGGAAGGCAAGATCATGATGGGTTTTGGATGGTAGGTGAAGGAGTGCAAACTTTGTATTATGCAAATCACATAGTATGCCACAGTAAACCAGGGCATACTATGATCAGTTTTGCATTTTTGTTTTCAAAATTCTTTCTGATAGCAGAATGGAAGCAATATAGATAGTCTAGGACACATAATAAAAGACTTCAGCCAAGACAAACGATTATGCTTGCACATAATTGGCACTGAATAACTGTTGAATGAATACAGGAACGAAGAATGAATAGAGTTCAATATTTGTATTCTTGACATATCACACACATATATACAGCTATAGAGACACAGTACAAATAGAAGTCCTTTCTTGAGAGGAGGGACTTGAGAGTATTGACATGATCAAAGCTGCACTTTAAACAAACTATTCTGGCTGTAATGTGCAAGGTGAACTAACAAGGGTGCAGGCTGGAGCACACAGTAGCACCTGATCAAGGAAGCTGCAATGAAGTCTGGGCGTGGTGGCTCATGCCTGTAATCCCAGCACTCTGGGAGGCTGAGGCGGGCAGACTGCTTGAGCCTCGGCGTTTGAGACTAGCCTGGGCGACATGATGAGAGACCATCTCTTAAAAAAAAAATACAAAAAATTATCAGGGTGTGGTGGTATGTGCCTGTAGTCTCAGCTACTTGGGAGGCTGAGGCATGATCGCTTAAGCCTGGGAGGTTGAGGCTGCAGTGAACCATGATCTTGCCACTGTACTCCAGCCTGGGTGACAGAGTGAGACCCTGCCACCCGCACCCCCACCGCCAAAAAAAAAAAAAGGAAGAATGCTGCAAGGGGGATGAGGAAGAGAGAACACACTTAAAAGATACTGTGATCGGGTGGGTGCGGTGGCTCATGCCTGTAATCCCAGCACTTTGGGAGGCCGAGACGGGTGGATCACTTGAGGTCAGGAGTTCGAGACCAGCCTGGCCAACATGGCAAAACCCCATCTCTACTAAAAATACAAAAAATTAGCTGGGTGTGGTGGCACATGCCTGTAATCCCAGCTACTCTAGAGGCTGAGGCTGGAGAATCATTTGAACCCAGGAGGCGGAGGTTGCAGTGAGCCGAGATCATGCCACTGCACTCCAGCCTGGGTGACAAGAGTGAAAACTCTGTCTCAAAAAAACAAAAAAAAGATACAATGATCATGAAGAGATTAAGAGAGAATTGGAGCATTTGCTGGAGAGGGATGAAATATTAAGAAGATTTTTCTTTTTAAAGGAGTGGCTTGAGCATGATTACATACCGTGGGGAAGGAGTTGGAGAAGAAGACGTGATAAAAAAATGTTGGAGAAGGTATGGGAGAGGATGGAATCTGGAGTTTAGATTCTCCATTCACTGGTTGTGTGGCTGGAGCAAGTAACGTCAATTCTTTGAACTTCAATGTGTTCACTTGTAAAACTGAGATAATTTCTGTTTTCTGGAATGATGTAGAACACTAGAATAAATAGGCACTCAACAAAAAGTAGCTGCTTAGCTATTACTATTAATGTAAGGGCATAAATTTCAGGTAGGCGAAAAGACACTAAGTGGGTGGAGGAAGTTTAGGGGGGCAGAAAGGAAAATGAACAGAGTTCACACCTATTTTCTATAAATATGTCAAGAAGAGAATACAGAAGAGAGTCCTAGAGAAGGGGTTTAAAAGGGAGTGATGGGCCAGGCATGGTGGCTAAGGCCTGTAATCCCAGCATTTTGGGGAGCCGAGGCAGGAAGATCGCTTGAGTCCAGGAGTTTAAGACTAGCCTGGGCAACATAGGGAGACCCTGTCTCTAATTTTTTTTTTTTTTTTTTTTTTTTAAGAGAGAGATTGGGAAAAGCATATAATAGCTGTAGTGGTCATTCAGAGAATAAACTGACTAACTGTGGACATCTAAAGAAATTTTTAATTGGTTTTAAAAGATCAGAGGAGAGAATCAAAGTACTGCCCATTTCTTTCTCATAAAAAATAGCTAGTGGAGGAGTTTGGAATTACTATTTATCATGTTCTCAAGATATCTTTTCCTATACCAGGATTATTTTATACTTTTTTTTTTTTTTTTTTTTTTGAGACAGAGTCTTGGTCTGTCACACAGGCTAGAGTGCAGTGGCACAATCTTGGCTCACTGCAACCTCTGCCTCCCGGGTTCAAGTGATTCTTGCGCCTCAGCTTCCAGAGTAACTGGGATTACAGGTGGCGTATTTTAAAACCTGTCCAGAGAAGTTCTTTTAAAATTGCTGTTGGCCAGATTTGGAAGCTCACACCTGTAATCCCAACACCTTGGAAGGCCCAGGTGGGAGGATCGCTTGAGGCTAGGAGTTTGAGAACAGCCTGAGCAACATAGAGAGACCCTGTTTTTATAAAATAATAACAATTAACTGGATGTGGTGGCCCACACCTGTAGTCCCAGATACTCAGGAATCTGAGACGGGAGGATAGCTTTAGCCCCAGAGTTTGAAGCTGCAGTGAGCTATGACCTTGCCACTACACTCTAACTTGGGTGACAGAGTGACACCCTGTCTCAAAAAAATAAAAATAATAAATAAATAGATACATTGTTGTTACAAGAAATCTATTACAATAGAAATGGGAGACAGGTGATAGGACAGGAGGAAGTCAATAGGTGTATGAAGAAAAGAGTCTTCTCTTTTGAATTATTTCACATATAGGGAACAAAGGAAAACTTCCTCTTCACCCTCTGAAAGTTTACTGAAAATCACTGACAAGAGGCAGATTAATGGGAGAAAAGGCAAACAAATTTATTTGATCATAGTTTTACGTCGTGACATGGGAGCCTTCAGAATGAAGATCCAAAGATGCAGGGGTAACAGTTCAATTGTATGCTTAGGTTCAAGAAAGTATGGACAGCTGTTTTAAAATATGATTGGACAAAAAGTTTGTGATCTATTTTTTTTTTTTTTTTTTTGAGACAGAGTCTTGCTCTGTCCAGGCTGGAGTGCAGTGTGCGGTGGGGCAATCTTCGCTTACTGCAAACTCCACCTCCCAAGTTCAAGTGATTCTTGTGCCTCAGCCTCCTGAATAGCTGGGTTTACAGGCGTGCACCACCATGCCTGGCTAATTTTTGTATTTTTAGTAGAGACGGGATTTCATCATGTTGGCCAGGCTAGTCTCAAACTTCTGACCTCAAGTGATCCACCCACCTCAGCTTCCCAGAGTACTGGGATTATAGGCATTAGCCACTGTGCCTAGTCCATGATCTAATGTTAAGGGACTGAGTTGTAAAACCCAGCAAGATCTGTTTATCTAGATTCTTCTTAACCTCTCTGAGCATGCATTTCTTCCTTCTGAGTATGGGGCAGGACCCCCTCTGGAATGGGGGTCTTATGACCTGTAGTAAAAAAAAAAGTTAGATAATTTTGTTATGGCTAGTTTTTACACAGAAAGACAGGAAGAAAGTTACAGTAATATTTTCAGGTTTTATGGCTGGCTTTGGGAAAAAGGGGAGCAGGTTTCTATGACTGGCATTAAGGAAGAGGGATTCTAGTTTCTATGGCTATCCTCAGGGGAGAATGAAAGGCCAGAGACAGAAGGGCAGAAGGCCAGAGAGAGCTACTTCTGAGGTCTTCATTTTCAGGTATCATTTTTGAGACCCTATACATACTTGGTTTCTTATTCTAAGGCTTCTGTGACCTTTTATCATCCTAATGATAGGCATTATGAATCTAAAGATGGCTGATTAAATGTATACCTTTACATAGAAAAATTGAGTCAAAAGACATGATATGGTGGGGAAAACAATAGTATTTATTGTACAATTTGGCTGTGTTAGACACATTGATTTCTTTTCCTAGAGTCTCCTATTTTCACAACAAATGTTCTCTCATCCCCATGGTTACTATGGGAGCAACCATTATTAGAGCTGCCTCATATTATTATATCTTATGAAGCTGATTGTTAGTATCTCTTTCAAATCCACATTCAGTGATATCACATTGGTAGCTTGAAACTAACCATAGTGAGGATATTTACACTTCATATTGGCAAGGGGCAAGAGGCAAATTGACACCTCCTCCCTCCCCACTCCAACAGCCAACTGTTACACATTGTCAGCACATCACTGCATTTAGTATTCGATAACTGTCCCTTTGGCTATAAACACTTACACAGAGATGGGCACCTGACTCCGGCTGAACCAACCAGACCTTTTCCTGCAATTCATGAAACTAGAACTGAGAATAAAAGCCAAATACTCTCCAGTGGCAGCCACAGTAATAAGTAAATCTTAGGAGATGTTGGAGAGAAAAGGGGGAATGTATATGTCAATTAAATCGGAGAGTTAACAACAGACCTACAAAGAGAGAATAAAAATGAAATAGAAGTACAAAGGTAGGCTGGGAGCGGTGGCTCACGCCTGTAATTCCAGCACTTTGAGAGGCTGAGGTGGGTGGATCACCTGAGGTCAGGAGTTCAAGACCAGCCTGACCAACATGGTGAAACCTTGTTTCTACTAAAAATACAAAGATTAGCTGGGTGTGGTGGCAGGTGCCTGTAATCTCAGCTACCTGGGAGGGTGAGGCAGGAGAATTGCTTGAACCCAGGAGGTGGAGGTTGCAGTGAGCCAAGATGGCACCACTGCACTCCAGCCTGGGTGACAGAGCGAGACTCCATATTAAAAAAAAAAAAAAAAAAGGTAAGCAGGGATGAGAGATGGTGAGATAATTTAGGAATATTTAAGCTCCTCTTCTATTCCTAGAAAGCACCTCCATTTCTATCCATGGGTTCCACTAGACACTTCATTATCATTATAACAAATTCTTCTTTGTGCTAATTTAATTCAAATAAGATTTCTGAACTTTACAAACTAAAAGAGTCTTAATTCATATGTGGGTCCTCAAATATCTGCTCTTTTAATCTGAAAGTCTCTCAAAGTCCCTCATGTAGAGGTGCTGAAAAAGTTCCTCTTTGCTGTGGCAGGACTGGTGGCTATCAACTGAGAATTTCATTTCTGTGCTGTTTCTATGAATCAGATGGAACCAATCCTACCTCTTTGCAATTTGGTCTCTTATCATTCCTTTTACAAAATAACAAATTAATGTTTCTGTAATTTTTAATTTTAAAATAAGCTTCTTCCTATGCCTGAAGTTTTAATCTTCTGTATCATAAATATACCATCTGGATTATGAAAAAAAGGGATAATATTTATAACCTTTTTGCTCACCTCAAAACTGCTGTACTTACCCCAAGTCAAGACTGCAGGGTACAGTTGTGCAGGTTGTGTTCTGTGCAAAGAGAAGACTTTGTGTCCTGTACAGGACTACCCTGCAGTCTTGGTACAGTTGTTCAGGCTGTGAGTGAGTAGAGGCCCATCATGGGGTTAGGGGCTCAAGCTCTCCAACTTTGGCATGGGCCTACCAACCTACCTGACACTACCCAATAGTGAATTTGCTCTTCTATAAATTCTTATAAATTAGTTACCATCCTTTATAGCACATTTATTTGCTAAGTTTCATTTCCCCTTTATTATATAGTGAAATATCTTGAGGATGGGAAACTGCATTTTATTATTCCTCCAGGTGCCTTGAACTGAGATATTTGATTTGGCCAATGAATACCTGATAAATGAAATAATGTGCTTATAAGTGAGCCATTGTACATCAAAGTAGCACAAACCTTTAGGTGTGTTATATTTTGTTTATTATGTAAACATCACTTTCACTACAACTGAAGAGCTCTATATTACAGCAATATCTATGGGCCAAAACTCTGAGCTAAATAGGCCATGAAAAATGGTATAAGAAAATATCCAACTTACAAAAGAGTAATGCAGGCACAACTTAATCTCAAGCTGAGACCAAAATATAACTAGTTATTTACTGAAACATAAAGTACTTTGCCTCATTGAATATATACATGCCAGGTAAGGGAAATAAGCATTCTAATCAAATTGCAATGCAGGATTGGAGCAAGTCAAAGGGAAGACCAATCATTTGCAAACAGAGGAAATTAATTCCATTAAGTATGCCACAAAAATTCTGGGATTGAAAAATTCAAAAATTTTAGCTCTGTGAACTTGAAAGATATCCAGAACCATTGTTCTAAATAGACATATTTTACTCAGTTCTCTACGTGGGCTCTACTGACAGGCCATTCTCCCTGAGTTCTTATGCTAAGATTCTGATCAGTAAGTATCAAGAAGCAGGAACAACTCCAATCTGTGGTTACATTCAAAGCAGGATCTGTTTATTTAACTCCAAAGATTGGACTACTGGGAGCCACATAATCAATAATCTCCAGTGATCATATTTCAGTATCTCTGCCAACCTAATTAATGTCCTTGGGCACGGACTTCTGTGTACAATATGTGCATATTGGAGCATCAATCACTCTAGATAGACCTGAATGCTTGATCTTGATTTTAGATTCCTGGGAGATAATACCAGGATATCATGGGCAATAGAGAGTCACTGGGATAAAAATTATTTGGATAGAAGCTGCTTCTCCCGCTCTCCCTTGGCCAAAATTTTCATGTTGACTAATTGCAATCTATTGATGGTTAGAATCTTACTTGAGTGCCAGTGAACTTTATTTCTGATGGGAAGATTGCCTAGAAAATGGGCTCTGAATTTTCAGATAATTTTATTTTAATTCCACAGTTTAGGCCCAAGAATTAGCTTGAACCCAAGTGCACAGAGCTAAATTACCTAGTTTGTGTCACTGAAGTAATTCATTGAGAATCAAAGTCTCTGAAGGTGAACAATATCAATTTCATTATATGTAAAGGCAAATAAGCACATCAAATAAACCAGTTTCTAAGCAAAAATGTCAAATTTCCTGCAGGAACCACAGCTGGGCCCTAGGCTCAATTCCTTGGTACATGCCAGTCTGACACAAGGAGTAATCAATGGCCCTTGGAATCCTGTCCTACCTAGGAAAGAAATAGGTGAAATTTCTCTATTATTCCTTCCTTCTGACTATAATCTTCTCTCACTGCCCATTCCTCTTTAGGGATCCTCCATTTCCCAATTGCCTGCATTTTGATACTTGATACTATGAAGAACATGGAGTAAATCAACAAACTAATTCACTAAGATGGTAATGACTAATTATATTTATTAAAGTTTCTGATCTTGTGTCCGCTTTACTATTATGCAAGGAGCTCCAAGACCTCTGAAGTGAATGAGAGGGGGACCCCAGGACCTAGAAGCACGCACCTTAGCATGAATAACACTCCCTTAGTGAGCCAAATGCACACCTGGGTCTGTCTCTCTCAGGATGACTTTCCAAGCCTACACCTCTTTTGTTCCCCCTACAAACAGACCTCTGGCAAGCCCTCTCTCCCTAGCTCAGCCAAACATATCTGGCTTCCTCTTAAACTCAACCTGACACTTAAGAAAAATATACACACAAACACACAGGCACAGGTACAAACTCACACATGCACATAACATCACAAAGAAACCTAGAAAACAGTGGGGACTGTTTGAAGGGAGGGGTATTTTCTTCTCTTTGTTTATCTATCTTTCCTAAATTTTTGTGGAGTTGATTTGAATTACGAATTCAATTTGAATATCTAATAACAAAATAAAGATGTGATTTTTAAAGAAAAAAAGACATCAATAACTAAAACGTATTATCTCCCTCTCACATCCCTAATTCTTTTTTTATTTTATTTTTTTTGAGAGGGAGTCTGGCTCAGTTGCCCAAGTTGGAGTACAATGGTGAGATCTCGGCTCACTGCAACTCCACCTCCTGGGTTCAAGAGATTCTCCTGCCTCAGCTTCCCAAGTAGCTGGGATTACAGGCACATGCCACCACACCTGGCTAATTTTTGTATTTTTAGTATGGACAGGGTTTCACCACGTTGGCCAGGCTGATCTCAAACTCCTGACCTCAAGTGACCTCCCGCCTCAGCCTCCCAAAGTGCTGGGATTACAGGCGTGAGCCACTGTGCCTGGCAACACAGATGATAATTTAACTGTGCTCCCCCCTCCAATGCCACATCCTTCCCAGGATATCTGTTTCCCAAGATTTACCCTCTTACGGTCACTTTACTCTCCAATCTCTAGTACCAAGCAAATCTCAAATCACTCCCTACAGTTTTTCCTCTTAGCTCCACAGGAACCCAAGTATGGAATTCAGCTACTTTTCCTTGATTTTTATTAAAAAACATTTCTATATTGCAGACTTTAGTGGAGGTTCTCGGGAAATGCATAAGGTTTATGTCAATGCTGCATGAATAATCTAAAATTGCTACTAGGCTTACTTGTTTTTAAAAATGTACACTCAACGTGTCTGCTGACTTGGGTGCAGTCTCTAGCTGTGTTGCTCAGCTGGTGTGCTTTTCCCTCTGTCATTCCTGCTTGATTGTCATTGGCAATTCCTCCCTCTCATGGCCTCCAAGTCTCTCCCTGTAGCCCCTACCCTACCTGAAATCTCGCTTTTCACATCCCAAGGCTCATCCTTCCATATGCTCTGCTTCCCAATGGGCATGATCTCTCCTCCACCCACCTCTGCAAAGAAAAGGGACCAATGTGGAGATTATTTCTCTGCTGATATGAAGTATGCCACCCCTCTCCTGGAGTTAATTTCAGTTTCATGTCACATTTTTTTTCCTTTGTAACTTGGGTCATTGTTAAGACTTAGTACAGATTTGGCTCCCCTGAACTAATTTTCCTGACCCACTACCCCTAACCTTCCTATCTCCACCCTATTCTCATCAAGGTAAAGTGTCTCTCTTTTGGCAAGATACTAAGAATACATGTTTTAGAAACCTCTTCTCTCCTAGAAGACTACATAATTCTCAAATAAAGAAACCAAATTTTATTTATTTAATGCCTCGTTTCCTGACAACATCCCTTTGATAATTATGTGCGTAATAAATGTGTTTTAAAATTTTCATACCTTAGAAAAATTTGCATGTCGAGAGGGCAATCTTTAATGTCTTTTTAACCCTTGGAACTCCTAATTATTCATCAAGATTTAGGTTAATTTTCTGTCTTTCATGAAATTTTCTCTGAGTCGCTATAATACTTTATTCCCACCTTTGTTATAACAATACAATCTTTTCTTTTCTGTTTTCTGGGCATGGCGGGGACAGAGTTTTGCTCTTGTTGCCCAGGCTGGAGTACAATGGTGCAGTCTCTGCTAACTGCATCCTCTGCCTCCCTGGTTCAAGCAATTCTCCTGCCTCAGCCTCTGGAGTAGCTGGGATTACAGGCGCCTGCCATCATGTCCAGATAGTTTTTGGATTTTTAGTAGAGACGGGTTTTACCATTCTGGCCAGGCTGGTCTCAAACTCCTGACCTCAAGTGATCGACCAGCCTCGGCCTCCCAGTGTTGGGATTACAGGTGTGAGCCACCGCACCTGGCCAAAATTATTTTTCTGTAATGATGAGGTTGTCAAATGAATGAATTTAGAAATTTTATTAACCTTCCCAATTTTGTCGTAAGAGCCTGTTCAAACACAGCTGCACTAAGCTAAATTACACAATCTAAATCATTAAAGTAGTTGGATAAGTGTCAAAACTTCCGGAGGGATTCCATATTGACTTCATTTTACTTAAAGCACATTTCAAAGCGAACAGGCATTGGTAACAAAGATCTCTACTAGAACTGAATAGCAATACCGCCAAGGTATGCCTGTATGTAGTGTTTCACTAACATTTCTGGCCACAGAGCCGTTTGTTCATTACAAACGTTTCTAGGGACACAATTTGGGGTGGTTTGGTCTATTAAATATGTCTTATATGGCTGGCTTTTTTTCCTAGATACCACAATCTTCAGTGTAAGTTCATTTTCTCCCAGATTTCTCTATATGTCTTCATTGTCAATCCATTCTTTTTGTTGGTAAGCTTAAATTCAGAGCCACCCCGTTAATTCCTTTATCATTGTTCTTAACTGGAGTTGTTGTTTTGTGATTGGAAATATGTGGGGTTGTGCAACTAGCCACCAGGGAAGTTAGATGCCCTGCAATTAGCCAAACAGTCCCACAACATAGAGAATTGCTCCCCCTAAAATGTTTTCTCTCTGATATAAAGTTATAAGCAAGAAAAGTCAAGAGCATTTCAATTGCTGCATTACTAGTTGAACAAGACATCTGCATGTCTGGATAGTGCAAATTACCTATCTTTTTTTTTTTTTTAAAATCTCTGTGCCAGTTATGAACATTGCAAAAGATATTGCTTACTTTCTGTATTGGACCACATGACCTCTGCATAGTATTCCTCTTCAAAGGTACTGCAAATATCAGTTTTGATAGAAAAATATCAAAAGTAGCTCTCTGACCTAAGTGCTTCCCATTTATTCTACCTGCCTTATACCCTTTTCCTGGCCTGCCAGAAGCTTTTAAGAACCTATTTTTGAGAACTGCCAAGTATTATTTTACCCATTTTACAGAAGAAAGTGAGACTTACAGAGATTAAGTCAATTGCTCCCTCAAGGTCACAGAGACAGCAGGTTCCAGAGTGAGCTTCAAACCCAAGCATTCTGACTCCAAACTTCAGGTGCTTAACTGCTGTGTCTGAGTTGTTATTTATATTATGTTTTTCAGTCATATTTGACTCCTTTTACATCATTGTGGAATGCATCCAAATGATTTTTGGATTACTTCTTCATCTTAAATGTCTGAAACTGTACTCAATTCTCAGCCTAGACACTTGCTATATTAGTATAAGTATGTCGCTTATCTTCTTTGTATCTATCGCTAAAAGAAAGCAATTGTGCTAGAAATTTGCTCTCCAGTGTCTCTTGATATTAACTTTAATAATTCCACCAACAATATCTAGACCTTTTTATTCTCAAGACATAAAATTTTCAATTATGCCATATCAAAACATAATTGATATGATTGCATAATATCTTTTTGTTACTATTTTAAAAAATTGTTTACACCAGGAAGTGAAGGTAGGTGTCATAAGTGCTATCTGGCTTGGTGCAGTGGCTCATGCCTGTAATCCTAGCACTTTAGGAGGTCAAGGCAGGTAGATCACTTGAGCTCAGGAGTTCGAGACCAGCCTGGGCAACATGGCAAAACTTCATCTCTACAAAAAAACCCCACAGAAATTAGCCTGGCGTGGTGGCGCATGCCTGTAGTCTCAGCTACTTGCGGGGCTGAGGTGGGAGGATCACTTGAACCTGGCAGGCAAAGGTTTCAGTGAGAGCCAAGATGGCACCACTGCACTCCAGCCTGGGGGAGACTGAGACCTTGTTTCAAAAAAAAAAAAAAAAAGTGCTATCTGACAGGCTTTGGCCCATTGTAGTAATCTACAAGTCTACCAAATTTAGATCTTATATTGTAATATCTTCTTTCCCCTGATCCCCAAATTCCCTTCATAATTCTCATTATTTCATTGACAAAAGCCCAAGGATGAACAAATTGTTTTCCTTTGAGGTAAAACAAAACAGATCTAAGAATTGCATATGTTTATGCTTGATAATAATAATAATATATTTTATGAACATCCCTCCCAAGTCCCGATTGCACTGTTTTGATATTCAGTCACGGTATCTTTATTCATAGCCTGCCTTTAATGAGAATAGTAGAGGTCTTTGTGCGTATACACAAGAAGTACAGTGCTATTTTCACAGTGTTTAAGAAGTACTTATTATAAAATAATGCACTCTGTGTTTTATAAAAGGATCAAACAGTAAAGAAATATAAAAAATGAGAAGTCTCCCATTTCCTCTAAAATACCTGCTTTTGCTGAATCTCCTTCCCAAGAAGAATTAATAATTCTTCAGTAAGTGTTATGATAATGTTATTTTGTTGTATGCAACCTAATTTATATGAAAAATTAGCACACACCTCAAACTATATACCATTTATTGGATTTAAAGTGGCTATCACTTAATCATTTAAAAAGCTTTTTTTCTAAATAAAGTTGTCTTTCTAAAATGTTTAAATTAGGGTTTTTGGTAGTATTATTATTGTTGAAAAGGTAATATGTGCCCATGATATAAAACTTGAACACAAAAGAGAATAAAATGTAAAGAAAATCACCTTTCCACTGCAGATCCATAGTCTCTATGACCAGAAGGATTTGTATACATATTAAATCATAAATATCTGTCTAAAAATAATGCAACATAGTATATATTCTTTTGAAAAAGTGGAAGCATGATGTATACGTTACTTTGCTTTGCTGTCTTAGATATTAGAGATCAATAGGCCAGGCGTGGTGGCTCATGCCTGTAATACCAGCATTTTGGGAAGCCAAGGCTGGTGGATCATTTGAGGCAAGGAGTTCGAGACCAGCCTGGCCAACATGGTGAAACCCCATCTCTACTAAAAATACAAAAATTAGCCAGGCGTGGTGGCCGTGTCTGTAGTCCCAGCTACTCGGGAGGCTGAGGCAGAAGAATCTCTTGAAACCTGGAGGCGGAGGTTGCAGTGATCCGAAATGGCACCACTGCACTCCAGCCTGGGTAACAGAGCGAGACTCTGACATACCAGCACATCTCAATCTCTTCCTACTTCTTGGCCATACTGTAGCCATCATTGAGTAGTATCATAATCAGTTAACCAGTCTTTTAAGAATGAATAATTAAGCCATTTTTCACTCTTTTGCTATTAAAAATAGTAAGGTAGGTTTAAAAAGCATCCTTGCTCATCTCTGTACACATATTAAGAATATATCTAAAGGATAAATTCTTGCAAATAAAATTTTCTACAAAAGAAATTGCTGAGTCATAGAAAGGGGATATTTTAAATCCTTGATACATATTAAGCTGCCATCCAATAAAGTTTTCTCAGTTTAAGAGAGTAAAAAAGGCCTGATTTATAGCATTTTTATTGGGTGCTATCTTTTTTTTTTGTTTTTTTGAGATGGAGTCTCACTCTGTGGCCCAGGCTGGAGTGCAGTGCTCGGCTCACTGCAACCTCTGCCTCCTGGGTTCAAGCGATTCTCCTGTCTCAGGCTCCCAAGCAGCTGGGATTACAGGTGTGCACCACTATGCCCAGCTAATTTTTGTGTTTTTTGTAGAGACGGGGTTTCACCCTGCTGGCCAGGCTGGTCTCGAACTCTTGACTTCAGGTGATTCGCCCACCTCGGCCTCCCAAAATGCTAGGATTAATAGGCGTTAGCCAATGCACCCGGCCTGGTGCTGTCTTCTGAATGATTCTTTATTACAGTACACTAAATAAAATGTCTGTATTTATGCAACTCAGGGTTTGTCAGCAAATATTAGGAGGTAAAACTAATTGGAACTGTTTTAGACCCTTTTGGCCCCTAAATGCCATATCATGTTACACAAAAATACCCACCTATAGTTATACATAAATATTGAGGTGAGTTGCAGTTGATGTTATATTTTTAAAAGAAAAATATTAATTAAATATGTATTAATATACATTAGTGTTTTGAAGTCTATCCATTTTTTCCCCCAGCCATACAAAGTTTGGTAGGCTTCTAAAAGCTTGTAGGCCCTCAAGCACCACTCCTCTAGTGCTTAATGGGTTAAGTGTCCCTAAAGCTAATTTGAAAAGCAAATTGCCTCATTCTTTCTCTTCATATCTTTCTTTCGAACTGTAAATTTTAAGAGCTGCTTATTCCTTATTCTCCTTGTTCTTAATTTGTTTAATAAAGTTTTAGATCTTTAGCGAATATTTTGCAAGAACAGAAATATCCCCAAATTTCCTGGTGCTAGAAAACAGCCACGATAGTAAGCAGGTCAAGTCTGTATTGATTGCTTAGGGAACAGGGAGATTTTTGTTTGTTTTAAAGCAGTGATTCTTCTGAGAGTAGGGCTCTGGGCACAGGTGAGTGGTAAACAATCCTTTTTCCTGCAGGGATGTTGCTGTTAGTTGTGTAAAAGCAAAAGCATTTTGCATAAGGATGTTAGGCTCCAGTAAGTTTTTCAAAGCCACATTATCTTTCTCATTAGGGGGAGTTTCTCTCTGTACTTTAAAAGAAGAAAATGATGCTTGAAAAAGCTCACGATTGACTAACTTTTAGGAAGCTGCCAGAGTTGTGCATAGACGTCCTCACTATAGTAGCTTCGTTATGTCTTACCAATAATTTAACCTTCACTTCTAGTCATCGTTTCATCATCGTAAGCACTGTGTCATTACAAAGTTCAGTGTACCTAAAACGCAAGCTGTGACTGATGAGAATTCAAGCTGCAAACTGGGCGGCTTCGGCAACTGTTTGCTTAACCAATCTCCACGTTGTGGCTTACGTCTTTCAGCACCGCACTCAGGGCAAAGGGTGGTGGTCAGAGGTAAGCACCACAGTAAGAGAAGGCTATTTATGTGGTCTGTTTACAGTTACCCGGTTTCGACACTAACCCAGCTTTCGGCCAGGTCTCGGGCGAACCTCCGGCCTGAGGTCACACAGACGCCCGGGTGGCTCTCAGGAACCAGCATGGCAGACTTCTCAGGACAGGTACTCAGGAATTTCGCCCGCAAGGACTAACACCACTTGGACCCAGGGACTCCAGCTTCACTCCACTTTGTGCACTTGGAGGGGCGGTCGCGGTGACGTTTCAGGCAACGCCTCTGCTGTCAGCCAATAAGGAGTGGGAGACGCGTCGGGCCTTCGCTCAATGGGCCGCGCTGGTCCCGCCCCCCTGTGATCGTCTCGCTGATAAAATCCACCCCACAATCGCCGTGTCCCGCTTTAGTTCGCTCGCAGTCGTCTCTGGCTGCGTGCTTTAGCTCCTTCTTACCTGATCCTTCTGTCTCTCCCAACCCCGGACACCCGGCTTCCTGGTTATATCTTCGGTGTTCTTTTCCTCTCTCCTTCTTTCGCAGTTCAGCATGCAGGAAAAAGAGGCCTCCTCACAAGGTTTTCTGCCTCACTTCCAACATTTCGCCACGCAGGCCATCCATGTGGGCCAGGAACCAGAGCAATGGACCTCCAGGGCTGTAGTGCCCCCCATCTCACCGTCCGTCACGTTCAAGCAAGGGGCGCCTGGCCAGCACTCGGTGAGCTGGGTCTGTCTGGGGCTGTCCACAGTTGGGCGGGAAAAGAGAGATGGCTTATGAATTTGAAAGGCATGTAAGTAATTTATAATATGACTTATAAATTAGGAAGGCAACCGAAAGATGTTTCTACACTGTAATTCTTGCAGTACAGCTTTGTATCAGATAGTCCAGTGATCGTATTTCTTTTGGTAAGCAGGACTGAAAGGAGCCGTTTGTCCAACTTGCCATATAGATTTGGCCTGAAATTCACGTGATTTTGACAAATTCGCAATTAAAAATCGAAGGTCATAACTTTTTTGAGTTACCTTTAGCAGAATAAATTTTAAAGATGTAGTACGGAGTCAGCTTAAAGAATATTAAGGGTCTGATAACTTGACTAGAATTAAGATTGTTCCCAGTAGCTGTATTAATAGTTACTGAGTATCTGCTATGTGCCAAATACATGCTTGTATGTATCATGTGTATTACATATATTGTCTCATCTAATTCTAACAACCCTAGTCTGAATGAAATTCTCATTTTTTCCCAATAAAACAGCTGAGATTTACGGAGTTAAGTAACTAGCCTTAGACTAGTAAGTATTGGAGCTGGAATTCAAACTTTAGAAACTTGAGGTTGCTTTAGGAACCAACTCCTAGGCACTCAGCTACACTATGCTATCTCTAATAATGCTAGTAACAATTTAGCCTATTGCATCATTTAAGCACTGTGGCTTAGTGATTAAGAACACAAGTCATGACCCGGTGCAGTGGCTTACGCCTGTAATCCCAGCACTTTGGGAGGCTGAGGCGGGTGGATCACCTGAGGACAGGAGTTCGAGACCAGCCCGGCCAACATGGTGAAACCCCATCTCTACTAAAAATAAATAAATTAGCCAGGCATGGTGGCGGGTAGCTGTAATCTCAGCTACTCGGGAAGCTAAGGCAGGAAGCTGAGGCAGGAGAACTGCTTGAATCCAGGAGGCGGAGGTTGCAGTGAGCCAAGATCTCACCATTGTATTCCAGCCTGGGCAACAAGAGCGAAACTCCAACTCAAACAACAGAAAAAGAGAACACAAGTCTTATAGTCAAAGGCTAGGTTTGCATTCTGACACCACTTCTTCTGAGCTGGGGGACCTTGGGCAAGTTAGTTAACCTGTCAAAGCCTCTGATTGATCCTGTATAAATGGGGATAATAATAGTATTTACCACATAAGTTGTTGAGATGTATTTAAGGCTGTATGGTACATAATAATTACTCGATGGTAATTCGTTTTTTCATGATGTTCACATTTACAGTTTCCATTTGATCCTCACAACAACCAGGTCACAGGGCAGGACAGGCATTGTGTACTTTTTATAGAAAAGGAACTGATACAGACTCATACATGAATGATCTGTAAAACCTGTGAAGGAGACGTCTTTGTTAATCACGTAGCTTTTTTCCCCCTTTTGGTAGCATACTTGATGGATCTTGGAGAATTTAAAAGTTGCTGAGATTTGTAAGAATTAGTTAAAGTCTGTAAGTCCAAAGTCTTGATTATGCTTTGGAAACCAATTTGGTGTGTTATATAAGTTGAGGAAAATCCTTATAGACAGTCCTTTGTTTTGTGAGATAGAGTTCTAAGGCCATTTCTACAACTGGTTTAGAATACTCTTTACTGTATTTTAGAATCAAAATATGTACACAGCATCTCTTTCTTTCTTTCTTTTTTTTATTTTTCAGAGAGAGTCTTAATCTGTCACCCAGGCTGGAGTGCAGTGGTGCGATCTCGGCTCACTGCAACCTCTGCCTCCCGGGTTCAAGCGATTCTCCTGCCTCAGCCTCCCAAGTAGCTGGGATTACAGGCACCTGCCACTGCGCCCAACTCATTTTTGTATTTTTTTTGGTAGAGACAGGGTTTCACCATGTTGGCCAGGCTGCTCTTGAACTCCTGACCTCGTGATCCATCCGCCTCGGCCTCCCAAAGTGCTGTGATTACAGGTGTGAGCCACCACGCCCGGCTCACAACCTCTCTTTGAAACATGAAGTTTGTTTCTTGTGTAGGGTTTAATGAATGTGTAGTTGCCCAAGCTTTGGAACTTAGTGCAAAAGTTAACCACTCAGGTGTGATGTAAATAATTAAATGTTTCCAGGAAGCCAGCAGGGATGGTTAAATCCACAAAAACTCTGCTGAATGTATTTTTTTTTTTTTTTTTTTTTTTGAGACAGACTCTTCCTCTGTCGCCCAGGCTGGAGTGCAGTGGTGCAATCTTGGCTCACTGCATCCTCCACCTCCTGGGTTCAAGTAATTCTCCTACCTCAACTTCCCGAGTAGCTGAGATTACAGCTACCAGCCACCATGCCCAGCTAATTTATTTATTTTTAGTAGAGACAGGGTTTCACCATGTTGGCCAGGCTGGTCTTGAAATCCTGACCTCAGGTGATCCACCTCCGAAAGTGCTGGGATTACAGGCATGAGCCACCACGCCCAGCCCTTTTTAAAAATTAGTTAAGACCACTAAAGGGAATTCGAAGAGCTGAATGAGAAACATGAGGTACCTTTCTGTGGCAGAAGCCACATGAATCCAAACTTTTTTTTTTTAAACTGCTGGGTACAGCAGCAGGTCATGGTAAGAAGGTGATGGTGGGGAGTGGTAAGGATATCCTGGAGCCCTATAAAACATGTCTCTCAGGCTGGGCGCGGTGTCTCGTGCCTGTAATCCCAGCACTTTCGGAGGCTTAGGCGGGTGGGTCATGAGGTCAGGAGATCAAGACCAACCTCGCCAACGTGGTGAAACCCCGTCTCTACTAAAAATGTACAAAAATTAGCTGTGTGTGGTGGCGTGCCTATAGTCCCAGCTACTCTGGAGGCTGAGGCAGGAGAATCGCTTGAACCCGGGAGGTGGAGGTTGCGCCACTGCACTCAAGCCTGGCAACAGAGCGAGACTCCCTTTCAAAAAAAAAAGTCTGCTCAACTTGTCATAAACAAGGGCACATAGCAACAAAACTTTTAAAAGTTATTATTGTTAATACTGGGAGCTTCTGAATCAGAAACAAAGGTGAAAGAGTGGTTGTGTTTTGTTATGTGTTATGTGAAGCAGAGGGAGAAAATTATAGGACTTCTAATTAATGTTCAAATCCTTGGTTCGCAATCCGTTTTTGACACTCCCTAGGTACTATTACATTTGGCTTCACTTTCCTCAAAGCCAGTCATAAGGATTAGGAGAATGACTGGATGAATATAGCTAGCAGGGTGCCATATATGTAAAAGGAGAATAATGCAATTTTTTTTTTTCGAGGCAGAGTCTTCGCTCTGTCGGCCAGGCTGGAGTGCAGTGGCATGATCTCGGCTCACTGCAACCTCCTCCTCCTGGGCTCAAGCAATTCTCCTTCCTCAGCTTCCCCAGTAGCTGGGATTACAGGAATGCAAATTTTTAAAAAGTATTGTGTGGAGCTGTTTTGCCAGGAATTGCTCCCTATGCTTTGAGCCACTTTTGTAGAGCTAAGATGTGAATGAACGTTGAGCATTGGTAGGATATGATCATAACTTCCTGTTGTATGCTAAATAGAACTTGAATCAGCCTGATGAGGTGGCTCACTCCTGTAATCTCAGCACTTTGGGAGACCAATGTGGGAAGATTGCTTGAGGTCAGGAGTTCAACTCCAGCCTGGGCAACATAGCTAGACTGCCTCTGCAAAAAATAAAATTAAAATATTAGTTAGGCATGGTGACGTGCACCTGTAGTCTTAGCTACTCAGGAGGCTGAGATGGGAGGATTGCTTAAGCCCAGGAGTTTGAGGCTGCAGTGAGCTATGATTGCCCCACTGTACTCTAGCCTGGGCAATAGAGTGAGGTCCTATCCTTAAAAAAAAAAAAAAAAAGAAACTTGTATCACTTAATCACTTATTTCTTAGGAAATGAAATACAGGTTAGAATTAGGTTTATTCTGTTGGCTCATGCAAGTCCCTTTTCCTAATGTTTCCAGATTAATGAAAAAAGGTGAGTCTAACATAATAAATATACTAATAATAAAAACTGCCATTTATTTAGTGATTAGCATGTGCCAGGAAACATGTAGTGAATTTGTGCATTATCTCATTTTATCTTCACAACAATTTTATGAACTAGATATCTGTATTTTATTCCCATTTTACAGATATTGAGATTGACTCTTGGAAATGTGAAGTAACTTACCTAGTATCATGCAGCTCATAAGTGGCAGATCAGAATTCACATAGAGTTTGTTTGACTTGAGTATCTTGACTATAGCCACAGCACTGTTCTGCTTCTGTATTAAAGCAAGACATATCATGACTAAAGAATAGAAACTCATTATGGTAGGGTGAAACTATAGTTGTCTATGTTAGTACTCTGATAATAAACTTAAATCTCTTAGGATGAACTCAAACTTGTTTTTTTCAGGGTTTTGTATATAGCCGTTCTGGAAATCCCACTAGGAATTGCCTTGAAAAAGCAGTGGCAGCACTGGATGGGGCTAAGTACTGTAAGTAATTTCCATTTCACAGTCTAGAATCTATTTTTAAATGTATAGAGAAAACCATAGAGGAACAGAATGTGGAACTGAAAAGAAACAGGTTTGCTAGTTCAAAATTCCTGTTCTACTGACTTTGAATTATTTGCCCAAGGTCCCTCAGTTGGTATAATATGCATATGTGTAATCATCAGGTAAAAATACATATGAATAGAGGACAAATGAATAAAGGAAAAAATTCACATGAATACTACATTTATTAATACTACATTTATCATGTAGTATTCATGTGAAAACAATCTTCATCTGAAACTGTCAGTATAAATAAATAAATGGAAATTAAATTTAATAATACCACCTATTAGAATATAAAATCTTTTTTTGAGACAGGGTCTCTCACTCTGTTGCCCAGGCTGGAGTGCAGTAGCACAATCTCTGCTCACTGCAACCTCCTCCTCCAGGGTTCAAGCGATTCTCCTGCCTCAGCCTCCTGAGTGGCTGCGATTGCAGGTGTGCACCACCACACCCAGCTAATATTTTTGTTTTTGTTTTTGTTTTTGAGACAGAGTCTTGCTCTTGTCGCCCAGGCTGGAGTGCAATGGCAGGATCTTGGCTCACTGCAACCTCCGCCTCCTGGATTCAAGAATTCTTCTCCTTCAGCCTCCCAAGTAGCTGGGATTACAGGGGCCTGCCACCACGCCCAGCTAATTTTTTGTATTTTTAATAGAGATGGGGTTTCGCCATGTTGGCCAGGCTAGTCTCGATCTCCTGACCTTGTGATCTCCTGCCTTGGACTCCCAAAGTGCTGGGATTACAGGAGTGGGCCACTGTGCCCAGGCTTTTTTTTTGTATTTTTTAGTAGAGATGGGGCTATTTTGGCCAGGCTGGTCTTGAACTCTTGGGCTCAAGTGATCTGCCCACCTCGGCCTCCCAAAGTGCTGCGATTACAGATGTGAGCCACCGCACTTGGCCTAAACTTTCTTATCCTCTGGTTTTTTCACCTAATAATTTGTGCCTAAGAATAGCACTAAAGTTATTTTCAGTGGTCAATAACTCCTGATAATGTGCTGTCAGAGATTAGAGATTAACTCCCTAAACTTTTTTTTTTTCATGAAGAGAGTCTTGTGTATTCATTGTGATTACACTTATCAGACAAATCTCAGGTCTGATTGCAAGTTTTGTTAAAATATTTACTGAATTGCATATTCATATAATGAATGTATGAATCATATCTTTGCTGTATTCTTTATGTTTGAAATTTTTTTTCTTTCTTTCTTTTTTTTTTTTTTTTCATATGGAGTCTCCCTCTGTCACCCAAGCTGGAGTGCAGTGGTGCAATCTCAGCTCACTGCAACCTCCACCTCCTGGGTTCAAGCGATTCTCCTGCCTCATTCTCCCTCGTGGTCGGGATTACAGGCATGTGCCACCATGTCTGGCTAATTTTTGTATTTTTAGTAAACACAGAGTTTCACCCTGTTGGCCAGGCTGGTCACGAAATCTTGACCTCAAATGATCCACCTGCCTTGGCCTCCCAAAGTGCTGGGATTATAGGCAGGAGCCACCACGCCCGCCTGAAATTCCTTTAGTTTGCTATTTTTAAACTGTAATTTAACTGGCAATAGACCTTTTATCTCAGATATTTGTAAAGAATTATTTTCTTGAAGTGTTTCAGAGAAATATTATTACCAAGGCAAAACTGACTTAACACAAAAGTATCTGTCCACATTGTACATTTTTTATTTCAAAGATATCTTATTCTTGAAATAGAAAAGGAGATTTTGTAATGGTATTAATCAGGGGCCTCTAGCAACTCAGCGGTGATGGCTTCCTATCTTCATTGAAGTAAGTCAGGTAAATACTTGGAGGTGTGTTGTAACCTAGAGGCCTGACTTTTCAGCTTACTCTAACTTGATTTTTATTTTAGGTTTGGCCTTTGCTTCAGGTTTAGCAGCCACTGTAACTATTACCCATCTTTTAAAAGCAGGAGACCAAATTATTTGTATGGATGATGTGTATGCAGGTAGGTGACCCCTCTCATTTATATTGTGTAAACTTGTATTTTACAGATAATAAAGTGAGCCCTGAATTAATATTAACAATGTTGCCAATATTTTTGATTATTTATTATAGTTTACAGGTGTGACGGGTACCTCTATGCTCTCTCAGACTTGGCAAAAGAGGAGCATAAACACTTAGGGTCCATGTTCTGGAACTGCTTATAAGAGAGATTATTTATTTATTTGTTTATTTTGAGATAGGATCTCGCTCTGTCACCCAGGCTGGAGTGGAGTGGTACGATCTCGGCTCACTGCAGTCTCCGCCTCCTGGATTCAAATGGTTCTCGTGCCCTAGCCTCCTGAATAGCTGGGACCCCAGGCGCGTGCCACCACACCTGACTAATTTTTGTATTTTTTGTAGAGACGGGGTTTCGTCGTGTTGGTCAGGCTGGTCTGGAACTCCTGAGCTCAAGTGATCCTCCCTCTCCAGCCTCCCAAAGTTTTGGAATTACAGGAGTGAGCCGCCTCACCTGGCCAGAGATTATTTAATAAGAATAGTATTTAAGGTGCTAGAATGAATACGTAGCACTTGATCAACTTGCAGACATATTCTGCTCTAGAGAAGATAAGGTTTAGAGAGACAGTGTTCTCCTGTAACTTAATTTTTACCTGTAATAAAGGTGAAATACAACTCAGGTTACTCTCAAGAGCTCAACCCCACACATCCCCTTTTCCTGTTTATTTTTTGTTTGTCACCACGGAAACTTTCAAAAATTTGTTGAGAGATATGGGCCTTTTTTCCCAAAAAATGTTCTTAAGACTACACTCAGTGATTAGCATTTTAATTTTAGGGGTCTCATGGATTGAACCCCTGAAGCCCATCTATGGCTCTAAATGTAAGAACTTCCCATTAACTCGTCATTTAGCATTAGGTATATCTCCTAATGCTACCCCTCCGCCCTCCACCCACCCCACAGCAGTCCCCAGTGTGTGATGTTCCCCTTCCTGTGTCCATGTGTTCTCATTGTTCAATTCCCACCTGTGAGTAAGAACATGTGGTGTTTGGTTTTTTCCTTGTGATAGTTTGCTGAGAATGATAGTTTCCAGCTTCATCCCTGTCCCTACAAACGACATGAACTCATCCTTTTTTATGGCTGCATAGTATTCCATGGTGTATATGTGCCACATTTTCTTAATCCAGTCTATCATTGTTGGACATTTGGGTTGGTTCCAAGTCTTTGCTATTGTGGATAGTGCTGCAATAAACATACGTGTGCGTGTGTCTTTATGGCAGCATGATTTATAATCCTTTGGGTATATACCCAGTAATGGGATGGCTCGGTCAAATGGAATTTCTAGTTCTAGATCCCCGAGGAATCACCACACTGTCTTCCACAATGGTTGAACTAGTTTACACTCCCACCAACAGTGTAAAAGTGTTCCTATTTCTCCACATCCTTTCCAGCACCTGTTGTTTCCTGACTTTTTAATGATCACCATTCTAACTGGCGTGAGATGGTATCTCACTGTGGTTTTGATTTGCATTTCTCTGATGGCCAGTGATGGTAAACATATACCTAATGCTAAATGACAAGTTAATGGGTGCAGCACACCAACATGGCACATGTATACATATGTAACAAACCTGCACGTTGTGCACATGTACCCTAAAACTTAAAGTATAATAAAAAAAAATTAACTTCCATTCCAAAGAAATGAAATGTTAGCTATTTAAAGTGGTGAATGTGGAGAAGACAGGCTTGCCCTTGCCTTTAAGCCCACTGATTTTCGTATTTAAAACAAAAGCAAGGAATTTTATGAATATACATACACATATATTCCGGATGCTTCCAAATAATTAAAATGTGATTTCTAGAATATTATCATTTTATCTATTTCCGAACAAAAAGTTAAATCACTAAGTCCTTTAAAACAGCAGTTCCCAACCTTTTTGGCACCAGGGACCGGTTTTGTTTTTTTTTTTTTTAGGTGGAGTCTTGCTCTCTTGCCAGGCTGGAGTGCAATGGCACGATCTCGGCTCACTGCAACCTCTGCTTCTCGGGTTCAAATGATTCTCCTGTCTCAGCCTCCCGAGTAGCTGGGATTACAAGCATGCGCCACCAGGCCTGGCTAACTTTGTGTTTTTAGTAGAGCCAGGGTTTCTCCTTGTTGGTCAGGCTGGTCTCAAACTTCCGACCTTAGGTAATCCACCTGCCTCGGCCTCCCAAAGTGCTAGGATTACAGGTGTGAGTCACCCGTGCCCAGCCTCAGAGACCGGTTTTGTGGAATACAATTTTTCCAGGGACAGGGGGATGGTTTCAGGATGAAACTGTTCCACCTCAGATCATCAGGCGCTATTTAGATTCTCATAAGGAGTATGCAATCTAGATCCCTCGCAAGTTAGATTTTCATAAGGAGTGCCCAACCTAGATCCTTCCCATGAGCAATTCACAGTAGGTTTCCTCCTGTGAGAATCTGATGCTGCCGCTGATCTGACAGGAGACTGAGCTCAGGGAGTTATAATGCTTACCCGCTGCTCACCTCCTGCTGTGTAGCTGGATTCCTAACAGGCCACAAACCTGTACCTGTCTGTGGCCTGTGGGTTGGGGACCCCTGCTTTAAAGGAAGGGACTT
This sequence comes from Pongo pygmaeus, assembly GCF_028885625.2. Classification (NCBI taxonomy): domain Eukaryota; kingdom Metazoa; phylum Chordata; class Mammalia; order Primates; family Hominidae; genus Pongo; species Pongo pygmaeus. The sequence continues at coordinate 159,855,988 of NC_072373.2, read as the reverse complement.
ACTCTTAGTAATCATTTTATCCCTCAGAAATTTGCACAATGTTTTGTATTTTATCTTAGTTTCTTATATTAGCTTGTTGAGTTGAAATTATAGAAATCTCAAACCTTTAGATACTTTTATAGTGCATTATAAAAGTCTCATGGCAAACATAGGTACAAAATCCTGAAAATTGTTGATTTTAAAGAACTTTTTACATTATTTTTCAATTTTATATTACCTAGGGTCAGTCTACATACCATCAAAAGTCTAGTTTCTTGTTAATGACAGAATATTCTTTTGTTGTTGTTGTTATTGAGTATCAATATCAATTTTTTCTTTAAGTTTTTATGTGTAAAAATCAAATCCAGGTGTATTTATAAAAAATTATTTTAAGTCAAATGATTTACCTTCTTTCACTGTAAAAATCTGGTAGTTTGATTTATATTGTCTCATTTTATCGATTAAAACTTTCAGAACGACATAACAGAAAGATCGAAAAAGTACAAAGAATAGTAACCAATTCTTTACCATTACAAAGTATATTGAAATTTATTTTGAACCTTTCATTGACATTGATTCCTTTAGTTTAGAGTTGAGAACTGGGTAGAAATTGTTTGAAAAGATACAATGTTTCAGGAAGCATGTCACTTAGTGGAGATTGGATGTTTTGAGAAACATTATTTGCTTCATGCTACTTTTGGATCTCAAGTGTGTTTTATTTGACTCTTGAGCCTTTAAACAACAAACCTTATTATTCTTTACTATATCAGATAGCCAAACTATTTAACCAAACTAGAATTGCTTTTAGTTGCATTTTTCTTGGTGACTGAGAGTTCCATATATTTTGTAAGTGTTTATATGTAGAAGGAATGAATGTCTCTTAATGCAGTGTTCTTTTCATTTTATCTGATTCCCTTCTGTCTCAGGTACAAACAGGTACTTCAGGCAAGTGGCATCTGAATTTGGATTAAAGATTTCTTTTGTTGATTGTTCCAAAATCAAATTACTAGAGGCAGCAATTACACCAGAAACCAAGGTAACTCAGCTCGTTTTCAGTTTTGCCTGTTTTTCCTTCGATGTTTTGTTTTCATCATTTCTGTTTACTAGAGGACATAATTTAATGTGAATAACAAATTTTATTATATGCCATTGGAAACATCAACAAAATTAAGATAGACTGTCATCTCTGGGGTATTATAGCATAATGGTAGTACATGATTTTTGGAGTAGAATTCAAATTTTAATTCTGCATCTTAGTTAGTGTACTATCTTGGGCAAATTATTTAACCAAAGTCTCAATTTCTTCATTTGCAAAATGGAGATAATTATACCGGTTTTATAGAAAGGGGAGTGTGAGAATCAAATGAGATAATGAATATGAAATGCTTAGTATAGTTCCTGGATACATGGTAATTGTTAAAAAAATTTCTATGCAGGAGCACCTAATTTTTAACTACGTAGCCAAAAGAGTATTGGTAACAGAAGTCATCACAGAGATTGGGTTATAGAAAAAGAAGCCTGCCAAACCCCCAAACTTGAAGCACAGTGGCTTTGCCGGGCTGTAAGGGATGCTGCCCAGATACTAGTTAGATGTAGAGAATGGGCCACAAGTAATCTTTAGCTTCCATCCTGGGAAATTTGTATGCCACCGGAAGGTGTTTTGTGTCTGAGTGAATGGCATATGTGATATTCTTTCCTGGGACCTCATTTAAATTCTGTGTGGATAAAAGAAGGACCAGTGTCTTTTATAAGTCAGCTGTTTACAACTTTTTGCTAATGATTAAAAGGTTAGAATTGTACTCAAGATTATGTTGCAATGAATGCTAAAAAATAAATATCTTTTCATGTACAAATAATTACTTTGCACATTAACATGGTTGAGCTTTTGGTAATTAAGGTTTGTTTCCAGAAGAACTTGTTTTTTATCTTGCTTGGGAGAAAAGACACATTAAAATAGCTGGTCTGAGTCTTTCTTTTTTTTTTTGAGACGGAGTCTCACCCTGTCACCCAGGCTGGAGTGCAATGGCACGATCCCAGCTCACTGCAAGCTCTGCCTCTTGGGTTCAAACGATTCTCCTGCCTCAGCCTACTGAGTAGCTGGGATTACAGGCGCCCACCACCATGCTCAGCTAATTTTTGTATTTTTAGTAGAGAAGGGGTTTCACCATGTTGGCCAGGCTGATCTTGAACTCCCGACTTTGTGATCCGCCTGCCTCAGCCTCCCAAAGTGCTGTGATTATAGGCATAAGCCACCGTGCCCGGCCCTGGTCTGAATCTTTCTAAGGGGTGGAAAGCAAATTATGAGTATAGTAAGTCTTGTCAACAGAATTTTGTATAGTGACTCTACCAACTTGAATTAATACATTTTCCTTCCTAAAATATCAGGTTTTTCACTTGAAGTAGAATGTTTAAGTCCATGTAAAACCTACTTTTTATTTATTTTGTAATTTTTATTTTTTTTAATTATCAGTAGGAATAATCAATTCTTACCAGGAATAATTTTTATAGATTCTTTAAATAATTCAAGTTTTTTGTAGAATATGTATTATTTAACCACCTTATCTTTTCCAGAGTAAAACTCTAAAGTCAGAAGAGTATTAAACCAGATCTCTTGCCCATTTAAATAATAGGTAATAAAAAAAGAATCAGCTGGGCACGGTGGCTCATGCCTGTAATACCAGCACTTTGGGAGGCTGAGGCAGGAGGATCACTTGAACCAGGAGTTCGAGATATATAGCGAGACCCTTTCTCTGCCAAAAAAAAAAAAAAAAATTGGCTGAGCATGGTGGCACATGCCTGTAGTTCCAACTACTGGGGAGGCTGAGGTAGGAGGATCACCCGGGCCTCAGAGGTTGAAGCTGCAGTTAGCTGTGATCATGCCACTGCACTCTAGCCTGGGCAACAAAGTGAGACCCTGCCGCTTAAAAAAAAAAAAAAAGAAAGTAATTCAGTACAATGGCATTTCGTTCAACAAATATAATTCTTTTCTTTGGTCTTTTTGATAACTATCAAGCATCTACTATGTGTCTGAATTGTGGTAGGTTTTGAGATATAAAGATCATTGTTACTTTTTAAGTAGGCGGTAACCAGGTTTTCTGTTGTGGGTGTCACTTTTCTTCTTTAGTCTAAAGCCCATGCTCTTCAAGTCTTAGGTACTTATTCTATAGTTTCTAGAGTTTCTGGCATTAAGTTCATATTAAGTATATTTTTGGCATCATAGGGACAATTATCTTTCATTAAAATTCTAGGATGTACTCTTACACAATCTATGTTATTCATCTTTGAGACAAAATTTCCAGACACTGAGCTGTGTCTTTGGAATACACTTTCTTTTTTAAGAAAAGTACAATAATTAACTTTAGTACTTCTCTGTTTACATGTACGTTATCTCACTTGATCTTTACAAAAAATTCTGTATGATAGGTTTTACCAACCCAATTATACAGATCAATAGGATACATTACATACCTACTGCTTCAGAAATTTGCAGGTAAGGCTAGGATTCAGATTTGAACCTCCCAACATCATCATCCATGTGTTTCCATTATATAACGTAGCTTCCCAGATTGTTATAATATATGAGATGTATGTTTGTAAAGTATATTTTTACAAACTACTGTTATTTGCTGAATTATTTTAGCTTGTTTGGATCGAAACCCCCACAAACCCCACCCAGAAGATGACTGACATTGAAGCCTGTGCACATATTGTCCATAAGCATGGAGACATTATTTTGGTCGTGGATAACACTTTCATGTCGCCATATTTCCAGGTAAATGAAAATAATTTTTTTTTGGCACAATTAGTAGATCACACATATCTGTAATTAGGAAAGAAAGGACTTGCTTAAATTAAAATCATGATCAAATTCAGGAATCTAATCATAATTAATTATTTACTGGACCGAGAATTAAATTTGGACCTCTTCTACCATTAGTTAATATCTTTTCAAACCTATGTTAATATCCTCTATGTTACTTTGTGTTTTTCATTTATTAAATCTTACCAGTTCTCAAGGCTGGGCACGGTGGCTCACGCCTGTAATCCCAGCACTTTGGGAGGCCGAGGTGGGCGGATCAGGAGATCAGGAGATCAAGACTACGGTGAAATCCCGTCTCTACTAAAAATACAAAAAGTTAGCTGGGCGCAGTGGCGGGTGCCTGTAGTCCCAGCTACTCGGGAGGCTGAGGCAGAAGAATGGCATGAACCGGGAGGCGGAGCTTGCAGTGAGCTGAGATCGCGCCAGTGCACTCCAGCCTGGGTGACAGGGTGAGACTCTGTCTCAAAAAAAAAAAGCTTACGAGTTCTCTTAGGATGTGTAAACTCTGAAGAAATGGCCTTATTATGTCATTGTATCTGCTAATACCTTATACATAGTAAGGACTTGAATGTTTATGCATTGATTACAAATCAGTCATATTTTCAGTCACCTTGAATATTTTCATATATATTATAAAAGAAAAGTGATGCTCAATGATTTCAGTATATATTATACATATTATTTCTCTTCTTCTAGTTTTTATTCCTTCAGCACTCCATATACTATGCCTAGATCTCTTTAACTTACTATTATTTTGAACTTTTACTTTATTTATTTTACATTATAGGTGTAAGTATTTATAGAGCTCTTTCTTATGTTAGTCTCTTTGGGTGGCCATAACAGAATACCATAAACTGGGTGGCTTATAAACAGCAATTTATTTCTCACAGTTCTGAAGGCTGGGAAGTCCTCAGTCAAAGTGCCAGCAGATTCAGTACCGGTGAGGGCCCACTTTCTGGTCCATAGATGGAGCCTTCTCGCTGTGTCCTCACATGGTAGAGGAGACAAGGCAGATCTCTGGGGCTTCTTTTATCAGGGCACTGTATTAGTCCATTCTCACACTGCTATAAAGAAATAATCCGAGACTGCGTAATTTATAAAGAAAGGGGTTTAATTGGCTCACAGTTCTGCAGGCTGTACAGAAAGCATGATGCTGGCATCTGCTGGGCTTCTGGGGAGACCTCAGAAAACTTACTATAATGGCAGAAGGCAAAGGGGAGCAGGCACATCACATGACTAGAGTAGGAGCAAGAGAGAGAACGAGGGGGAAGGTGCTACCCACTTTTAAACAACCAAATCTCACAACAACTCACTCACAATTGTGAGGACAGTCCCAAGGGGAGATGGTGCTAAACCATTCATGATATATCCACCCTCATGAACTAATCACCTCCCTCTAGGCCCCACCTCCAACATTTGGGGATTACAATTCAACATGAGATTTTGTGGGGACACAGATGCCAACTATATCAGGCAAAAATCACCCTAATCACCTCCCAAATGCCCATCTCCTAATCACACTAGTGATTAGGTTTCAATCTATGAATTTTGGAGGACACAAATGTTCAGACCATAGCAGCTCTCTTTAAAGATTTCTTTCCCTACCTAGCCCTCTGCATTTGTTTCCTCCCCAGACCACCTCTCCCATACATCCTCTATCCTTTCCTTTTTTCTCTATCTTGTGTCTAGTTTCATCCTCTTTTCTGTTTCACTTTCTTTTGTAGATCACTTTGGGATCTCTTTATAATTAACTTGTTTCCTGCCTTTTCCACACAGGTTCTCCCTCTCTTTCCTCTGAGTAACCCAACTCTTTCCTTTCCTTGTTAGGAGTTACCTTCTTTCTGCTCTTTTCTTCCTGCCTGTACCTTGTCATACTTAGTACACTTCCTGTAGTTCATCTTTATTCTGCAGAGTTCCTGAAACCCAGCTCATTTTCTCTGGCTCTTCAACTGGGCAGATGTTTACAGGTTTTATTGTTTACATTTCCCCCCTTCTGTTCTGAGTCCCTGAAGTTGATCCAGGTTGCTGCCTCCATGTGACTGGCCGACTCCCTGGGCAGTTTGTATAAACCTGCTCTTCACCTTCCTCCATTTTATTCGAAGGCATTGTCATGGTTTATTTTCCTTTCCTGAAGCACACTTCCTGGCTACATTGCATTCAGACAGCTTCACGGGCCATCTGCCTTTGGCTCATAATGTATCTTTGATTGCTGATTTTGTCAGGTAAAGCAGTCTGTTTCCAAGTGAAAAATCTTCTGGCATTGTCTATTTGGCATCGCCTATTTGTCCCAGGTGGTTTTCAGTGTAAGATTCCTTATCGCAACTCCTTAGCCCATATGCCACTTACACTAGGCCAGTTAATACAGCATAGGATAGCTTTAGCTGAGACACAGTGGGTCCTGTATATTCCCAGAAAGATTGCATACGTTTTGTAGCCTGGACCTGCCCGGGTTGCTCATCAAACCTGGCCCTCTTTCTCCTACTACCGTCACTAACATAGGTCTAGTTTTTCTACCTTTTTGAAGCCCACATCACATTCCTCATGCCAATGATTGGAATTTGCTTCATTTCAATTGGATTTATTCCAGTTGAAATACTCAGAATCACATCATCCCTAAGTAGCCACATGTGTTGTTTCCATGAAGCAAATCTTCCTGAAAAAAATCTTCTCATTGTCTTACCTTCATGAAAATGGAATATATTCTCTTTCTTCCCAGTCTTTTGTCCTCTGGATCTTCTGTAAGTCTCATGAAAGGCAAAATAGACTTACCAGCATGAGGTTTCAGAGTAGAACCTCTGGAGTCAGGCAGTCTGGGTGTGAGTCCTGGCTCTACCAGCTTTTTAATCTGAGGGATCTATCTCATTTTTCTTAGTCTCTTTTCCTCACCTGTATGATGAGAGCCATAAAGGTACTGATTTTATTGAGTTAGGTATTTTGTACAGCGCTTCCCTGGGTTATATAAAGTACGTAGCATGGTTCTCAGAAGATAATGAGATCAGAGGTGTTAGTGATTTGGTTTTTATTTTTCCTTCTCTTTTGGCTGTAGAGTTTACAGAATGTTAGCACTAGAAAAGACCTTAGGCCTCACCTACTTTGACCCCATCCCTTTAGAGATGTGCAAACACATATGCAGAGAGTGCTTTGGGCAATATTTTACCTAAAGCATCCTATTTTTGAAATACCCTAAATGAAAAGTTCCCATAGCCACCTATACTAATATCTTCCAAAGACTAAACAGCTCTAGTGAGGGTGAGATAAACACACACAGTTCTATGTTTAGGAAAATGTAAAGGGAAAGATGTTGATAATGTATTTTTTTGTTTGTTTGTTTTGAAATGGAGTCTTGCTCTGTCACCCAGGCTGGAGTGCAGTGGCGCGATCTCAGCCCACTGCAACTGCCGCCTCCCTGGTTCAAGCAATTCTCCTGTCTCAGCCTCCCGAGTAGCTGGGATTACAGGTTTCCACCACCACCCCTGGCTAATTTTTGTATTTTTAGTAGAGATGGGGTTTCACCATGTTGGCCAGGCTGGTCTCGAACTCCTGACCTCAGGTGATCCACCCGCCTAGGCCTCCCAAAGTGCTGGGATTACAGGCGTGAACCACCACTCCCGGCTTGACAGTGTATTTTTAAGTGGAAAGTCTACACCTTTCACTCTCGTTGTAAACAAATACATTTTAAGACTACAGGATTAACCTAGAGGACATTATGTTAAGTGAAATAAGCCAGGCACAGACAGACATATGGCATGATCTCATTCATGTGTGGAATGTAAAAAATGTTGATCTCATAGAAGTAATGAATAGAACAGTGGTTACTAGAGTCTGGGGAGGGGAGGGTGGAGGTGGGGAGGACAGAGGATGGTCAATGGGTACAAAGTTACAATTAGAAGGAGGAATGAAGGAATAAGTTTTGGTGTTCTACTGCACAAAAGGATGATCATAATTACAATAAGATACTGTATATATCAAAATAGGAGAGAGGATTTTAAATGTTTCTGCTACAAATAAATGATAAATATTTGAGATGATGGGCATGCTAATCCCTGCTTTTGATCATTACACAATTACACATGTATTGAACATCACATTATACTCCATGACTTAAAGGATTAATTTACAGGAAAATTAGGTGAAAGAAAACACTTTAAAAAATTCCTTTTCATTTTTATTTTTCTTAATTCTCCCAGTTTCAGACAAATTTATTTATTTATTTATTTATTTATTTATTTATTTATTTATTTGAGACGGAATCTTGCTCTGTCACCCAGGCTGGAGTGCAGTGGTGTCATCTCAGCTCACTGCAACCTCTGCCTCCTGGGTTCAAGTGATTCTCCTGCCTCAGCCTCCTGAGTAGCTGGGATTATAGGCGCGTGCCACCATGCTTGGCTAATTTTTTTTGTATTTTTAGTAGAGACAGGGTTTCACCATGTTGGCCAGGCTGGGCTCAAACTCATGGCCTCAAGTGATCCACCCACCTCAGCCTCCCAAAGTATTGGGATTACAGGTGTGAGTCCCTGCACCCAGCAAATTTCTTTCTTTGTTGTTGTTTTTTAAGATAAAGTCTTGCTCTGTCACTCAGGCTGAAGTGCAACGGCTTGATCATGGTCCACTGCAGCCTGAAACTCCTGATCTTAAGTGATCCTTCTGCCTCAGCCCCCTAAATTGCTGGGATTACAGGTGTGAGCCATTCTCCAACTCCCAGCTGTCTAGATTTCTTATAATACCTAATACAATGTACATCTTTTGTAAATAGTTGTTACACTATATTGTTTAGGAACTAATGACAAGAAAAAAGTCTGTACATGTTCAATACAGACACGACCATTCATCTATTTTTCCAAGTATTTTTTTATCCATGGTTGGTTGAATCCATGGGTGTGAAACCCACACATAGGAAGGGCTGAGTAATTAGGAATCAAGATCATGACAAACCCCAAATGTAAATAATCACAGCATATGTCATGAGGTTTTAATGATTAAAAATCTAAGCAGATGAGTTTATACTTACTCTACATAAAAATTGCTGAATATTCATGTCAACTATTTTATGTGTTCAATGAGTCATAAAATACTAGAGTCTCTACTGTAGGTAATAAATTTAGAGTCCTGTCAGCAATTGCTATAAAAAAACAGGTTCAAGAGACCAGTTGACCTGGGCTTATCTGCTCTTTCCAAGAAACTTTTGCTTTCAGATTCAATACTGGATTCAATACTTTACATTTTTCTTTGGTGGGAGGGAGGCAAAGGAGAAATAATATCAGAGATCCTGGAAAATTTTAAGATGCACATACTTTTGCAAAGTTAGTATTGATTAGAATAAGAATGGAATTTACAATTGCAAATAGGCAGGTAATGAAGCATATTTTCTAATGGTTTCTCATTTAGAGTAAAAAACTTGTTCTTTCAGCGCCCTTTGGCTCTGGGAGCTGATATTTGTATGTGTTCTGCAACAAAATACATGAATGGTAAGATGCATACTTTGAATGTTCTTTTTCATGGATAGGTGAAAATAGCATAGGGCTTGGCTTTTGATCCCTTTTCTTTGATTATTTTGTAGATTATTTTCTGTGACTCATGTAGAAAGTAAAAAAAAATCCTTTGATTAAATGTAGGATTTCATTAATAGTACACAAAACTATGCTCATGATTTATGAGAAGAGGATTAAAGTTGGCCATAAAAAGTTATGCTTTTATCTTGCTGACACCTTAAAGAAACATTTTGTTTTTATATAATTTTTATTTTATTGTTTTAGACATAACTTTTGCTACTGTCCAGTTGAATACAGTTTACTTAAACTTATTTTATAGAGCTTTTTCCCTGAGAATTTTTTCAAGTGAAAATCACATTTTGGAAGTTATAAAATAAAGAGTAAACATAAATTGTTTCTAACTGAAATTTTTGTTTGTTTGTTTGTTTTTTGTTTTTAGGCCACAGTGACGTTGTAATGGGCCTGGTGTCTGTTAATTGTGAAAGCCTTTATAATAGACTTCGTTTCTTGCAAAATTGTAAGTATTAAAAAGTCCAGATTCCCTATGACACTCTCAGTGACTACATTTAATATTTGTATTTCCACTAAGTGTTGTGAAGTGATGGCATTCTAATAATTTATGAAGAAATGAAAAATAGAGGAGAAAAATTCTGATTTTATTTTTTATTTATTAATTTTTTTTTTTTGAGATGGAGTTTCACTCTGTTGCCCAGGCTGGAGTGAAGTGGCGTGATCTCAGCTCACTGCAACCTCCACCTCCTGGGTTCAAGTGATTCTCCTGCCTCAGCCTTCTGAGTAGCTGGGATTACAGGTGCCCACGACCATGCCCAGCTAATTTTTTATATTTTTAGTAGAGATGGGGTTTCACCGTGTTGGCCAGGCTGGTCTCAAACTCCTGACCTCAGGTGATCCACCTGCCTTGGCCTCCCAAAGTGTTGGGATTACAGGCGTGAGCCACCGTGCCCAGCCAAAAAATTTTTTTCTGATTTTAGAGGAAAGTGTTATAAAAATAGTTTTTGCAGGCTGGGCACGGTGGCTCATGCCTGTAATCCCAGCCCGTTGGGAGGCTGAGGCAGGCGGATCACTTGAGCTTAGGAGTTTGAGACCAGCCTGAGCAACATGGCGAAACCCTGTCTTTACCAAAAACACAAAACAATTAGCCAGGTGCAGTGGCACGTGCCTGTGGTCCCAGATACTTGGAGGCTGAGCCTGGGAAGCGAAGGTTGCAGTGAGCTGACATCGTGCCACTGTGATCCAGCCTGAGCAACAGAGTGAGATCCTGTCTCAAAAAGCAAAAAACAAAAAACAAAAACGGTTATAGCATAGCAAGGCTTTATGATATGATATAAGAAATGAATTTTTTTATTTTCATGTCCATCTTAATTATAATCATAATTTGATAGAGCCCTAGTGAATTTTTAGTTTCAAGACTTAATGGTTTTTTTTTCTTTTTTAAAATTTCATTTGAAATGAGGGCTTTCATATACTATACCTTTTATATCAGGAATGATGGTTAATTTTAAATAGCACTTACAGTACATTTTTCAATAGATGTCTAAACACCATTTCCTATTTACATTGCTTAGTTTATCTCCAGTATAGTTAAGGATTAAGCCATTGTAACTTGACAGGTAAAATATAAACATGATGAGGAATAAAAGTGTCCTCCAGGAGGGAAACTGAAACTTATTGCTTGATAAGTGTCCTTTGGTTTATAAAAAGTAGAAATGAAGTATATATCCTGGAGACATGTGAAATCATTGGCTGCTTTGCACAAAGGCTAAATAGAATATTAGTAGAATATTCAGTAATAATAGGACTTGAACTGCTGTTTTTCTCTGTATGTTAAAATAATTTTTCAAAGAAATACAAAGTTAGGCTATGCACAATTTATGATTTTATTAAAATCATAGAAAGGACTATTTATCTTCATATTTGAGAAGTTTATATCATTGTGCTTTTACTTAGTTTTCAGCATATTTGCTTCCCCTCATTTTAAAGTAAATTTCTCTAAGCATATTCTATGCTTTGTTCTCCTGCTTCTGATTTGATATATTATTTTCCTCCTAGAACTCAAACATTGAGGTTTATACCTAGCTTCTGAGAGTCACTATAATGGAAAAGAGAAGCCAGATAATTTCTTGGCCATACCCTGCCTTCAAACTTATCCAGGATGTGTTCATTTTGCAGCTCTTGGAGCAGTTCCATCTCCTATTGATTGTTACCTCTGCAATCGAGGTCTGAAGACTCTACAAGTCCGAATGGAAAAGCATTTCAAAAATGGAATGGCAGTAGCTCAGTTCCTGGAATCTAATCCTTGGGTAGAAAAGGTTATTTATCCTGGTATGTTAATTTGATTTCTAAGCAGATCTAGGATTTCAGCAGTTATCCTGAGCATCGTGTTTATGTAACATTTATTTGTAAGTTAGGTGCTTTCACGTATTGTTTTTGTTCATTTATTATTGAGCACTGCCATGTGTCAGGCTCTGTGGTGGATCAGGTGGAAAGAAGATAGACCTGGTCTCTACCGTTGTATTGCCTCTAGTTTAGTGGATGCTTGCATAGTAGAAAATTAGTGTGATACATTAGATGTTCCTGTAGTGGTGTCTAGTGGATGCTTGGATATTAGAAAATCAGTTTTACGCATTAGATGTTCCTGTGGTGGTCTGTGATTTGAAGGCTTGTGTATACCTATTCAAAGATTTTAACATTAGACTTTTCAGTTGATTTGCTTATAATCTTGTCAGTCTGCTATTCAGCATTAGCTGTCACTTTAATCTGATAGAGGTTTGTCCCAGTTGAGACTTGATATTAGGTGCCAAAATTCCCCTGAGGTTCTCTCTCTCTTTTTTTTTTCGTTTTTTTGAGACGGAGTTTCACTCTTGCCCAGGCTGGAATGCAATGATGCAATTTCAGCTCGCTGCAACCTCTGCCTCCCAGGTTCAAGTGATTCTCTTGCCTCAGCCTCCCGAGTAGCTGGGATTACAGGTGCCCGCCACCACGCCCGACTATTTTTTGTATTTTTAGTAAAGACGGGGTTTCACCATGTTGGCCAGTCTGGTCTCGAACTCCTGACCTCAGGTGATCTGCCTGCCTTGGCCTCTCAAAGTGCTGGGATTACAGGCGTGAGCCACTACACCCGGCCCCCTGAGGTTCTCTTCTGTATTTCTATTCCTTCACCTCTTCCAGCATCTAGAAAGGCTTATGTGGAGTTAGCTGACTTACATCTTACTTTTTGAATTTATTTTTACCAGTCTTTTAAGCTGTGGTGGTCCTAAGTAGTTTTTTTCTTTTTAGATCCTTTTGAGGATTCTAGCATCTAGAATATATAGAAAAATTAAGACTGGAATTTCACTAGGAAATTCACAAGGAATTTAGAGAAACCAAAGCAAAACACATATGAAACTAAATGCCCTAAATGTACTTTAGGTAAAGAGCTGTTGATTGATACATATTTTGGATGGAGGGAGAGAGAAGAGTTTTGAGCTATGCCATGAAGAATGGGCAGCATTGGTTAAAAGGGCATAGACAAGGTATTGGAGGTTTATTCAAGAAATGTTTATTAAATGCCAGCTATGAGCCAGGCTTTGCACTAGGAACTGGGATCCAATTAGTAACAAAACAAATGGATTTGCCCTCATGGAACAACTCTGGTGGCTAAGACAGATACTAATCGAGAAATTACAGGATATAATTAACAAGGGAAATCCAGGTTGAAGGGACAGCATGTCCTGAGATGAAAGGGAGTGCAGTGGTGCTGGCATAAAGAAAGCTGAAGAGGGTAAAAAAGATGAGGCAACACGAAGCTGGAGAGATAGGGGCCTGAGCGAGTAGTTAGATGTGAGCATGGCATAATCCTCATCTTAGGCTTATTTGCAGTTTACTTAAGCAGACAGTGAAAAATACCAGCCCCCCCCGCAAAAAAAATTACGTGTTTAATTCTAAAATAAGACTTATGATACCTTATGATTACAGGGCTGCCCTCTCATCCACAGCATGAGTTGGTGAAGCGTCAGTGTACAGGTTGTACAGGGATGGTCACCTTTTATATTAAGGGCACTCTTCAGCATGCTGAGATTTTCCTCAAGAACCTAAAGGTAAACATACAAAATAGGTTTAAAATTGTAGGAGGTAAGGCCTTACAGCAGTTCACTATCTCTCACTTCTACTCAAGCCAGATAATATTTTTGTATCTGCAGGTTACACTCATAAACCTCTTTATGATGAAATGCATTGGGTTGAAAATGACTTAAACAACAATGTAGCAGACATCTAAATATGTTCACTTACTTAACTCTCCACATACTACAATCAATTTGGAGACACAGAGTATTCTAATGCATTTATTTAAAAGTGAACCCCTTTTATCAGATGAAATAGGTAAAACCTTGAAGTAACGTGCAGTTAGTGCACTGCACAAAGGCTGTTCTAAAATCCATCCTATGAGTGGCTTTCCAAACCCTGTGCCTCCTAAGCTGCATCTGACTGGGGTGAGGCCTTTGTCTAATTTTCAAAAAGCCAGGAGGAGGCTCTCAGGGGCCTTGAGCAAGAGGCCTATCCAACTCCATACACTGGGCTTAACCTTGAGCTCATGCAGTTTAAATACTACAGAATAGATTAACAGAAAGCTGCCAGATTAGTCAAAGTGTTCCTGGTGTCACCTTAGTTTAATACATTTACCAAAGTAACTTTTAAAACATTTGTAAAGTTTTATGACACTATCACACTCAACATAAAAACAGTGTTTTTTTTTTTTTCCCCCTATTCCAGTAGGGAGTTAAAGGATGTATTTCATAAGTGATATATATTAACAAGGAAGTATGTATAACTTGGGAAGCATTTAGAGATTTTTTTATTTAAGTGGTAACCACAGAGCAAAGTCTCAAATGCAATTTTTTTTTTTATTTTTTTAAAGGCAGAGTTTCACTCTTTTCCCCAGGCTGGAGTTCAGTGGCATGATCTCGGCTCACTGCAACCTCCACCTCCTGGGTTCAAGTGATACTCCTGCCTCAGGCTTCCAAGTAGCTGGGATTACAGGTGCGTGCCACCATGCCCAGCTAATTTTTGTATTTTTAGTAGAGACGGGGTTTCACTATGTTGGCCAGGCTGGTCTCGAACTCCTGACCTTGGTGATCCGCCTGCCTTGGCCTCCCAAAGTGCTGGGATTACAGGCATGAGCCACTGTGCCTGGTCTAAAAACATTTATTTTAGATTTTAGTATTTTTATTTTACTAGAAAATCTGAATTCATGTTTTCTTTGCTATAGCTATTTACTCTGGCCGAGAGCTTGGGAGGATTCGAAAGCCTTGTTGAGCTTCCGTAAGTATAGTTCTGCTTTTCTCAGTATTTTAAATTTGATGTCAGCTTTAATGATTGGGAAAGAAATATGATAAGGTCAGGGATAATTCAAGATATTTAACAATAAGAATAGCATGACATTACTCAGAATGGACTCTAACCCTGTCAAGATGGAGACCTTGATAAAATCTCATGGAGGGCTTCTTGTTAGTGAGCGGTGTCCTCCCAAATGTTGCTTCCTTCCCTGCTCTGTCAAAAAGAGATTCCAGCAGTAACTGTATTCTAGGATTTCTGACATCTGATCTCTAACCTAGGGCCACATGTTCTACCCTATTCAGCCTTAGAGGGGATTGGAGACTTTGTACTAGAAAAGCTGTTTTCAAGGCTCTTTGGGAAACAGAAAATGTGTCTCTGATGAAACTCCTCCATGCCCTTGATTATTGGAGAAGAGCCCTACTAGATACTGTCAAATCTTTTGTTTTCTGTTCTCTGTAGGATAAACCTTTAATATCTTCATGTTGTGTACAAGATAAATCCAAACCCTAACTTGGTACCAGGCCCTTCGGTATCTAACCCAATCAATACATCTAATTTTATCAAAGCATCAGAGGATATTGGTACAAGAAGCAGCCTAAGATCATACAGTCCAACAGCTTATTTTACAGGCAAGGAAACAAAGATCCAGAAGGTTGAGCTGATTGACTCAAGTGTCATACAGGAACATGTTAGCAGCTTCACTCTTGGATTTGCATCAGAAACAGTGAGGGGAGGTAAAAGGTGCTTGGATCTAGATTTGAGATCTGCTTCCACCAATTAGTTAACCTTTAAACTTCCATTTTTTAACACATAAAATGAGATTAATAATTAATGATTTTCGACCTGGTGCTGCAATGGTTGACGCCTGCAATTCCAGTACTTTGGGAGGCCAAGGTGGGCCACTTGAGGTCAGGAGTTCGAGACCAGCCTGGCCAACATTGTGAAACCCTGTCTCTACTAAAAAAAAAAAAAATTGCCTGGGTGTGGTGGTGCACACCTATAATCCCAGTTACTTGGGTGGCTAAGGCTTGAACCCAAGTGATGGAGGTTACAGTGACCCGAGGTTGCAGCAAGCCGAGATCGCACCACTGTACTCCAGCCTGGGTGATGCAGCGAGACTGTGTCTCAAAAAAGAACCAAAACAACAAAAAAAATTAATGATTATCATTTATTGATTACCTGTCCCCCCAAGCATTCCTGATATATATATATATATATTACCTTTATTGTATGCTACTATGACCATATGTTGTAATTATTGCAGGGTTAAGTCAACATCATAACCTAACTATTTTTAACTGTACTAAATATACGGTGTATTTCTGTGTCTTCATTTTTATACACATTTGTGGAATAACTTGTTTTGCAAGCATTGTGTGGAGAAATGTTAGGGCCCACCGAAGTTTAGGCCTATTTTCTGTCTTTGTATAGGAGTTTACAGTTAGACCAAAAGTCAGGCAGTTTAACCAAGTTAAAAAAAAAAAAAGATGTCTAAATAATGACTTGAAATAATTCATGTAACACAGATTTTTGTTAGTCTTTCCGGAAGATGCCTGCTAGTAAGTTTGGATGCACAAGAGGGCACACTCAGCATGTGAAATGGGTTTGTTTTTCATGGTAATGAAATGTGTATTACCTTAAGACTCTCTTGTTTAAAAAATTGTCTTAAAATAAATCTCTCCTGATTTATTTAGGGATTTTTGTTTAAAGTTGCTTGGCCCCCAGACACTCTGGTTTAGGCTATAACCCCGATGCCAGAGGATGAGTGGATTTAGGTCAGGCCTTGTCTGTTCTATCACCCTTCATTGTGTGTCTCCCAACTGCTACTAGACACACAATGAAGACACACCCTTCATTGTGTGTCTGCTGCTACTAGTGTAGCATTGCTATATGGGAGGAAGGAAGTGAAGCTAATATGTATTAGCTTAGTCTCCCAGCCTCACAACACATACAACTCTGTGACCTTAGAAAAGTTACTCATCCTCCCTAAATCTCAATTTCCTCAATTTTAAAATGTGGACAACACTCTACATAGCTGTTAGGTTTGTTGTGAGAACATGGGAAAAAAAAATCCCTAAGCTAATGCCTTTATTCATACTAAGTACCCAATAAATGTTAGCACCTACTATGAACTATTATCTTTTATTAGGCATCTCTACTACATTCCAAGTGCTTAGAAGTGCTTTATACATGTTCCTTTAAATTAATGCCTGTGACAAACCTTTAAGACAGGTGTTATATCCAATTTTTATTCATTAAAAAAATGAATTAATGCACACAAACCACCTAGTAGAGTATCTGCCTCATGGTAAGCACACAGTAGATGCATCTATTATTATTTCAGGTAAGGAAATAGGCACTGAGGATGAGTAACTTTTATAAGGCCACATAGCCAGTATGTGGAAGGGCTAAGATTCATACCCAAGTTTGTTGGTCTCTGAGACCTGAGTTCTTATTTCTACATGTATACACTCTTTTAAGGAATTACGAGTCTCCCAGGGCAGAACATTTTAAGATGGATGTTTGTGTCTAAACACTTTAGTAGCGTGATAAAGGAAGATATCCATCACTCAGACCACAACTGAGATTTTTTTTCCCCATGGCTCTCATGTAAGAGAGGAGAAAGCAGCTTAGGTATTGATTTTGCTGGTGGTGTGCAGGGAAAGGAAGAGTGTTGGTTGTAATATACATACTGGGGCTAATTAAGACTCTAAGCCTCTCCTCCATTATTCTTCACAGAAATTTCTCCTTCCCTGGAACTTGGCAGTCTTTTTGTCTATACTTGTTTGGCATTGTTTACATAGACTATTTTGTTTTGTGAATTGTCATTGCTTTTAGCTCGTGCTTTGTTATTTAGGGTAAAGAAAATATCTCATTCTTCTTGGTTTCCCAATTTTTACTGCAATGCTTGACATATTATGGGTGGTTTTCCTTTACATGTGTTGATGATGGTAATGGGCTGCTAGATCGTTTGAAAAATCCTTCCAGGCCTCTATGCCAGGAGTTATATTGTGGAATTCTGAATGCTTACTGGTTGCTACTAGTGATTCTTGGTGGTCTTTCTCCGATGTGCCTCAGAAAGTCTAGCTCTGGATTGATCCAGAGGAAACTAATTATGACAGGCTTTTGGTCCAAGAGACCTCTTATAAGTAGCAATCCAGTAGGTTGGTCATGGAGTACATGATTTCTGGCCAAAGCCTCATTTAGGCGGGTATTGAAATATACACATTGGGGAGGCTATGCCTTACCCTACTGCATGGGGGTACTTGACACACACTTTCAGTATTTGGATTGGGCATATCTTACCAATGGTATAAACAGGATAAAAAAAATCTTGCTTTTCATTTAAAATCATAGCTAGAAGAGATAAGTTTCATAATTTTCTCTTTTTTTGCCTGTGAATTATAGGTGTATGCAAAATTTGATATTTGGAGCAGAAAAATGTTGAGGGTAATTGCAGTTTATGAGACAGAAACATGCCTTCACTGACACAATATAGTGATCAAAAATTTGCTCATGTCTTCTTTCAGGGCAGTCATGACTCATGCATCAGTTCTTAAGAAAGACAGAGATGTCCTTGGAATTAGTGACACACTGATTCGACTCTCTGTGGGCTTAGAGGATGAGGAAGACCTACTGGAAGATCTAGATCAAGCTTTGAAGGCAGCAGTAAGTCTTATTATTGTGTGTGTGTGTGTGTGTGTGTGTGTGTTTGCTTTATCTTGGGCATGGGGGTCACTATATTTACAAAGAGTGGTCTCACTGTGAACTCTAAAGCTTTTCTGTTCCTGTAATAGACCAGGTATATAAATAAATGTATAGGGAGCTCAGTCAAAGTGCATATTTAAAGGATGGTAGTATTCAGAAAAAGGACTTCTTGAGGAGTTGAAGCTATGGCCTATATGTTTAATAACATATTTTTCTTGTGCACTGTTTTTATAGCACCCTCCAAGTGGAAGTCACAGCTAGTATTCCAGAGCTGCTATTAGAAGCTGCTTCCTGTGAAGATCAAACCTTCCTGAGTAATTAAATGGATCAACAATGAGCCTTTGCAAAATTTTCAAGTGGAAATTTTAAGGCACCTCATTATCTTTCATAACTGTAATCTTCTTAGGGATCATCTCTGTTAAAAAGTTTTCTGTATGTCATGTTATAATTACAGGTCAATTCTGTTAATATCTTTTTGTTAATTTTGCTCTATGTTTGCCTCTGAAGGAGGTGAGTTTTGTGCTACTTTGGGAGATTATGTTCTTTTTTCATGTCTAAGATTTATTTTGATCATGTTTATAATATAATGGTAATTCATTTTTGATGTTTTGTGAAGAATTTAAATTTAAATGAATGTTCTTAAATCGTATGATTTTTTTGCATATCATTGAAAAGAACATTAAAAGCAATGGTTTACACTTAGTTACCATAAGCCGAAAATCAAATACTTGAAAAGTTTACTGTGAAATTCTACTGATTTAAGACTATACTTAATATTTTTAAAGAAATAAATCAGCTGGGCGCGGTGGCTCACGCCTGTAATCCTAGCACTTTGGGAGGATAAGGCGGGCGGATCACGAGGTCAGGAGATTGAGACCATCCTGGCTAGCACGGTGAAACCCCATCTCTACTAAAAATGCAAAAAAAAGCCGGCTGTGGTGGCGGGCGCCTGTACTCCCAGCTACTTGGGAGGCTGAGGCAGGAGAATGGCGTGAAACCGGGAGGCAGAGCTTGCAGTGAGCCGAGATCGTGCCACCGCACTCCAGCCTGGGCGACAGAGCGAGACTCTGTCTCAAAAAAAAAAAAAAAAATCTAATTATCAAATGCATCCCATTGTGATATTCCTACATTATATGATATTAACCTATATTCCTGGGTCCTTTTAATTCCCAACTACTGCTCTTAGAGGTCTTAGCCATTTATGTTAATTTTTATAAGTTCAATTAAATAACTATTATTCCCAAATCTTAGTGTTTGCAGATTAGTTATAAATCCTATACAAGGCAGGTTAAAGGCCACCGTTTTACAGAGAAATAGTCCTTTTTATATTTTTATCTGAAATAGTGCATTTGTTGAGAATAAAAGAAGATATGTTTAAAAATAGAATCTTTTGGGCCTGGTGGTACGTGCTTGTAGTCCTAGCTACTTGGGCAGCTGAGGCAGAGGATCTCCTTGAGCCTAGGAGTTCCAGACTGCAGTGGCGTCACTGCACTCCAGCCTGGGCGACAGAATGAGACCCTGTCTCTAAAAAAAATAATAAAATAGACTATTTTATAGTTGAGTGTATAGTTAGCAAGTTATCATCAGTAAGCCATAAGTCAAAAATTAAATCTTAAAAATTGTTTTTATACTAAAGGTTTTTCATCTTATAATAAATCTTGATATTGCCATTTGTTTTGGTTAAAATAATATCATACAGCCTGATGAATAACAGTGCTGTTTAGGAGGAGAATACATAAAAATATACATTCTTCTGTATTGTCCACACTCTTGAGTTATATCTATTGAGTCTGGAAATTCTGTCTCTAGAGGCAGTAGCATTTTGAGGCAGGTCCTATCTCACTGTGGTTTCTGCCAGAACTGATTTCTTGCCATCTCAAGGCCTTAGGGCTGTGGAAATAAATGATTAACCAAATGTGAAAAGGAAAGGCTATTCTTAGCTTACTATAGCAAGGGAATTAGCCACCATCACCTGGGTTTTGGCAGAAAGTCAAAGGCGGGCAGATGGGTGGAAAAGTTTTATAGCAGAAGAAAGGGAAGCCTTCAGGTATGCCCTGGTTGAAGACTGTTGGCATGGGGAAGCCAGAAGCAGGTTGACTGGAGTCAGTGTTTCACAGTGGGCAGGTCTGTGTAATCCTACATCAAAGTCTAAGGAAGTTGAGAGGCCAAAGAGGCACCCAGTTTCTTAGAAACATTTAATAGGGACTTAGGAACAGAAGCCATGACTATATCTTGGGCAGTGATGAGGCAAGTTGGTGGATCCCAGCATAATTACCCCCAAGACTGGGGACTTTATGCCATAGGGAGAGGAGTGGTTGAAAAGGAATTTGTAAGACAATTATGACAACATCAAAGCTGTTTGACCTAAGGGCAGGATTTACTGTATGTATGAATTTATCAAGGTGACTTACTCTAAGGGCAGGATTTACAATAAGTACCTGCTCTTAAACAAGGTACAATAGATAAATTGGAATGAGGGTTAATCAGAAGCCAACAGGGCAGATTAACATCCAAGATGGAGTTGCTTTGGCCTCTAGATGGGGCATCCTGTGTGATTTGCTAAGGTGCATATTTGGCTTTCTCTGGTCCTAAGTTGGGAGCAGGGGCAAAATTAGAGAAACAGTCTTTCATTTCCCGATGATTCTGGGCCAATTGTTACACAAGTTATTGTTTAGCTTGCTGGATTGTCACTAAAGAAAGCAATCTGGCTTCCTGCAACTCTGACTTACAGCAGGCTGATCTCCTGGGTTGTTTATTGTTGATGAGGGTGTTGGTTTCTTGGGCAACTTGCTGCAGGTTGTGGGTCGAATTTCTAATTTTACATATGGCATGGCCACTGTCCATTTCTATATTCAGTCTCTTAGGGCTTCTGGTGAGCAGTAAGTAACTACCATCGTGTTAGTCAAGGTTCTCCAGACTAACAGAGCCAGTAGGGCCTGTGCGTGTGTGTATGTGTGTATAGAGAAAAATAGAGAGATAGACAGATTTATTTTAAGAAATGGCTCATGTGATTATGAGGCTGGCAAGTCCAAAATCTATTGTAGTCTTGAGTTTGAAATTTGCAGGGCGGACCATTCAGCTGAAAATACAGGCAGAGATTCTGTGATGCAGTTTTGAGGCAGAATTGCTTTCTTTAGGGAAACCTTAGTCTTTGCTCTTAAGGCCTTCAACTGATTGCATGAAACTCATCCACATTATAGAGATTAATCTCCTTTGCTCGAAGTCTATTTAAATATTAGTCACATCTAAAACATACCTTTACAGCAACATCTAGACTGGCGTTTGACCAAACAACTGGGCATCATAGTTGACGCATAAAATTAACCATCACAACCATGTTCTAGACACTGTTCCTCACTGCCTGAGAAGACACCATTATGTTTATTAGGGTTTTTGAGGTTTATCCACAGCTTTTGGTTATCTGCAACCATGTGTCCCACCATTAACACGGTTCACACTGAGATGAGGATTCTGTGTTTAACACTTGGGCCCACCTTCTTCACAGTCCATCTGGTTTTGTAGAGCGAACGTAACTGGACATTCTGGTCAGGTTAGGTGAGGTCAGGCCTTTAGGACGCTATTTTCACTGAGTTGCTTTATAAGGCACATTATGCAAAATTCCATCAGCTCTTCTGTTCACTACATTCACTGTTGAAATTCTAAGAGTGAGATTGCTGTCTCAGACCAAAGCCAGTGGGTACTATCTTCAGTAGGCACACATCATCATGTTTGTATTTGATCCAGTTAGATGACATGTAAGAGAAAACTTTATTGTGGCCTCTGTAAAGTGTGACAGTTGTTTGTGACTCAATTTGCTCGTATATTTGTACCTGGGAGTTCATTACATAGCTAACTTCCAGCTGCTTTCAATTTACATCGTAAAAGAAATGCATCATATTCTTCTCAGTGTCCTGGTAGTGCATTTTCCTTTAGTTTTTCAGTGAATTCTGTTGTAAGTAAAATGGATAAGATTGTTCATTATTTTGGATTATTTTGCTGAAGATGACCAGCTCTGAGATGTGAGGAGTAAATAAGAAAGTAACAGTAAAATCTGTAATATCTTTTAAAAATTAAGACATCATTTTTAACAGCAGAGTAGCCTTATATGACCTGATTCCACAGAGGAGCCAGGAAATTTGTATGAAACTACAAATTTATTTTGTAGAAATATGGAAATGTTAATTCTATTAAGATACAAATCTTAATAGTATTTTTATAAAGTGGAAACAATATGATCACTTAATTACTCAAGTGGATCTGAAGAAAATTTCAGAGAAAAAAAATAAAGCTTGGAATGCACTTTAGAAAAATACAAAAGGGAACACAAATGCTTCATAACAAATCTCTTAGGAGGCCAATAGTGAAAGAAATAACAAAAGATGGTAAACATGATTAAACAAAATGTCATCAAGGAGTAACAAAAGTATTACTCAAAATAAAACTTCTCCTAGGAATTACCCAAAGACAAGTAATTGTTTAAAAAAGAATTTCCACTTCTATACAACAAAAGAAACACTGATTTCATTTACTTCACAATACAATACACATTTACTTAGAAAAAAATGAGTGCAATAAAAAATGAAATTGCTTTTAAATTGAAGAAAGGATTGCTATGTCTTCGTTTAAATAAACACATTTGATTTAATTTTGACTTATTGCTCACAAAATAAATTTACATTTATTACAGCGAGAACTGTCAGATATTGCAAACCTTGTCTTTTGAATAGTGTGCCTTTAATAGAACACATATAGCATAGTTCTAGGGATTAGAGTCTTCTGACTTCATTACTATTTTTACAGTAATTTATATCTTGGTTTCTTCAATTAGAAAAAAAAATCGGGCCTGATTTTCTTTTCTTTCATTTATTAGCTCAGCTGCTCTCACACCTACCTGCTGAATTAGAAGGGACAAGTATAATCCATCTTCTTACGGAGAAGGAAAGGAAGGTTCAGAATGATTATGTGACCATTCCACATTATTTGGCTAGCAAAAATAAGTGGCAGAGGCGGGGCTAGAATGTTGGACTTCAGACCTCTTACTTCTGTGTGCTAGTGCACCATTCTTAGTCCAGCACAGACAATTCTCAACCAGATTAGCAAACCACCCTCTTGAAATTGCAAGAATTGTTACCATGTGATCAAGGCATCATAATTAATGCAAACCCTAGTTTCTAGTTGGGAAAGAGATTAAGATGGAGACTTTGTAGTAAAAGATGGACATATATTTTATTCACATAGCTTATTTTATTTTGAAGGAAAGAGCCAAGCAAACTCTAGCCTTGGCCTGTTCCTGAGGAGGTGATCTCTGAAATAAATGTGCTGCAGAGTTGGGGACATGGGGGCTGGCCTTTTATAGCCCTGTATTATTCAACCATTAGTTACGAGCTGGAGATGGGGAGGGACAGGGAAGTTGAAGGGGGAGGCATGAGAAACCTTACTGGTGAAGTGGCTCCAGTCAGCGGATGGCAGTTCTCTGGTGGAGGGTAGACAGGTGCTGTGGCCTGGTAAAGGGAACCTTAATGGTATGTTATAGCATCCACTATAGGTAGTAACTTATGTCTCACCCATTTTATCTAACAACCTCTATAGTTTATAAACTAGCCTAAAAAAAGTAACCGTGGCTATAATGTTGTGGTTATTGGTCTATAATAAAATTGTTCACCCCTTCTTTCCTTCTTTTCTTCTTTCCCTCCTTCTGTAATAATGTTTTTCTATTTTGCAGAAGTATTTTTTTTTTTTTTTTGAGATATGGTCTTGCTTTGTCACCCAGGCTGGACCACAGTGGTGCAATCATGGTTTGCTGCAGCCTCAACCTCCCGGGTTCCAGCAATCCTGCCTCAGCCTCCTGAGTAGCTTACTACAGGCATGTGCCACAATGCCTGGCTAATTTTTTGTAGAGATGAAGTCCTACTATGTTGCCCAAACTAAAAGTAATTTTTTTTTTCTAGAAAGTTTAGAGATTTAGAAGGAAAATGTGGTCTTTAATAGGCTTTCTTTTTTTTTTGGGCGGGGGGTGCAGATTCTTCCTCTGTCACCCAGGTTGGAGTGCAGTGGTGCGATCTCCAGTCACTGCAACCTCTGCCTCCCAGGTTCAAGCTATTCTGCCTTAGCCTCACGAGTAGCTAGGATTACAGGCGCCTGCCACCATGCCTGGCTAACTTTTATATTTTTAGTAAAGATGGGGTTTTGCCATGTTGGCCAGGCTGGTCTCGAACTCCTGATCTCAGGTGATCCACACGCCTCGGCCTCCCAAAGTGCTGGGATTACAGGCACAAGCCATGGCACCTGGCCTTTAATAGGCTTTCATAACAGAAGAGTAGACATCAGATTTTCTAAGTTCAAAACCTGGCTCTGGTGCTTACCAGCTAGCTGACCTTATTTTCAGCAACTTAAACTATCTAAACATTAATGTTCTTCCTCATAGGAAAAATGGGGCTAATAATGTATCCTGACATAATGCATTTAAAGCATGGATGCATTAGGTGCTCAATAATTGTTATCTATTCCTTTGGCTTAGTAAAAACCATTGTCAAAGTTTTTGTGTATATGACTTTAAGTTTTCTCTCAATTATATAGACAGTATTTTGAACATTGGAATCATGGCAAATAAAACTGTCCATCTAAATCTTGTTGCGGTTTAGATTTAGAATATTCTGTTGTTGTTACTAAGTAACAGACTGGTTATCCTGGGTTGGAGGGTGGTTCTCATTTTAGCCTAGCTACAAGCTGTTTTAACCAACTGGTGTGATAAGTTTTTGGCTTTTTGTAAAAAATTGAATAGTGGAGAAAGAAATGCCAGAAGACCTGACTGGCATTTCTAGATGCCATGACCTAGAGACATTGATACATAAAATTACATATACATACATATGTGTAGCTAATACAAATGATAGTAGATCACTTTGAAAATATAAAGCAAGCTTAAAGCTTAATCATCAACAAATAGCAACAATGATAATTGTAATATTATGGAAAGGTTTGAAATTGTTCCTGTCATAAAAGGGCTAAGAAAGGAAATTTCCTGTTATACATTTTTCATATTGTGTGAGTTTTTATCATGGAACACTTAAAAATATTTAATGCCAGGTATCCTCTTGTGCTTTTGGTTCTCAAAAATCAAATACCCTTTGTAGAAGGCAAAATAACACAAATTGCAAAGAGTGATTTTGTTAAGCAATTAGAGTGGTTATCTCTTGTTCTTGTCTGACTAGCATCCATTTAACCTTCTTCAGGCAACATATATCCAGTGGAAAGCTACTCTGCCCTCATTTTCAATCACTAGTTTAGTGGGGAGTCCCAGCATTGAGCACAGATTAACCAAGTCCAGTCCACATATCTAGTCTGTTCACAGTGATGGTTTTGAATGAACACTTGTTCTAGGTCAGTCCATTAAGAGTGAGTCTCTCATGCCTGTAATCCCAGCACTTTGGGAGGCCAAGACGGGCAGATCAGGAGATCAGGAGATCGAGACCATCGTAGCTAACATGGTGAAACCCCATCTCCACTAAAAATACAAAAAATTAGCCGGGCGTGGTGGCGGGTGCCTGTAGTCCCGGCTACTTGGGAGGCTGAGGCAGAAGAATGGCGTGAACCCGGGAGGCAGAGCTTGCAGTGAGCCGAGATGGCACCACTGCACTCCAGCCTGGGCGGCAGAGTGAGACGCCGTCTCAAAAAAAAAAAAAAAAAAAAAAGAAGAGTGAGTCTCATAACTTTTAAGGGAATTATCAGAAAAGATACATTCTTATTCACTTGTGACTTGAACCTGAAAATGTGTGATGTGGAGCTGCTACATCTATCTCACCACCACGAGAAGAACTTCTATCTGAGAATGAAACCCCATGGAGAGGGCATCTCTGAGAGGTGGACAGAAACTGGAGCCTGGTGATATTTTTTGAGATGTGCATCTAATTTGAGAAGCTAGATATATGCCAGCACATGTCAGTCACATGAGCCAATGCATTTCTTCTCCTTCTCTCTTCTTCTTCTTTCTCCTTTTTTAGTTCTTACATTAAGCCCGTTTTTCTTTTGTTGTTTTTGTTGTTGCTGCTCTTAATAACTGAGTCTCATATGATATTGAAATTAAAGGAACATTTACTTATAATGGATAATAGGAATCTACATATCTTCCAATTTTCATTTTTACAAGTTGTACCTAATAATATCATCATATTTACAGGTATTGTGTATTAGTCAGGATTCTTCAGAGAAACAGAATCACTGGGATGTATGTGTGTGCACACGTGTGTATAGAATTGGCTCACACAATTATGGAGGCTGGCAAGTCCAAAATCTGCAAGCAGGCTAGAGACCCAGATAACTGCTAATGTTATAGTTCAAGTAGAAGGCCATTTGCTGGAGAATTCCTTGTTGCTCAGAGAAGCTGATTTTTGTCCTATTTAGACCTTCAGCTGATTGGATGAGGCCCACTAGATTATGGAGGGCAAACTACTTCACTCAAAGTCCACCAAATGTTAAACTCATCCAAAAACACGCTCACAGAAACATCTAGAATAATTGTTTGACCAAATATCTGTGCATCATGGCTTAGAGAAATTGATACATAAAATTAGGCATTGCAGATATCTAGTAATAATAATGGCCAATTTTTCTGTTTTAGCTCTTACTATTTGGTAAGTACCTGGATAAATATTTTATTTTTTATTTTTATTTTTATTTTTTCCCCGAGATGGAGTCTTGCTCTGTTGCCCAGGCTGGAGTGCAGTGGCACAATCTTAGGTCACTGTAACCTCCGTTTCCTAGGTTCAAACGATTCTCCTGCCTCAGCCTCCTGAGTAGCTGGGATTACAGGCGCCCACCACCATGCCCGGCTGATTTTTGTATTTTTAGTAGAGATGGGGTTTCACCATCTTGGCCAGGCTAGTCTTGATCTCCTGACCTCAGATGATCCACCCACCTCGGCCTCCCAAAGTGCTGGGATTACAGGGATGAGCCACCACAACTGGCCTCAGATAAACATTTTATAAGCATCATTTCAGTGAATTCTCATGCAATCCTTTGGGGCAGGTGCTATTATTACAACTGAGGAACTAACACTGACATAAAGAAAGAAACTTGTTTAAGGCCATATACTTAATAATTGGTAGAAGCACGGCATGAATCTGGTTTGTATGATTCCAAAATCCACGTCCTTAGCAAACAAGCTATACTGCCACTCCAGGGCTGCAAATCTGTTTGCCATGCTTTGGTCACTTTTGAGAGAATACTCTAACAGCATAGAGGAAATGTACTCAGGAGACAGAGTGTTTTTATATTTTTAGTTATAGCAAGTTATAGCTCAAAAAATATATCATTTTATTGAGTTACAGCTCAACAAACATTCAATGTTTGTTGAATTGAATGAATGAATGTTTGTCGAGCTATAACTGCTAATTATTTTTTCATTCAATGTTTATCAAGCTATAATAACTACTGGGATGTGTTAAGCTAAAAAAATATCATGTTGAGTGAGACAAAGTCCTTGTCCTCAAAATCCAGTAGGGAGTTCAGAGAAATAGGCAGTGTGCTAAAGCTTGCATGAAATGTTTTGCGACCACATAATACGAACACCTAGTCCTGGAGGGCCAGGGAAAACTTACAGGAGGAAAAGACACCCAAGTTGAATTTTGAGGGCAGACTAGATGCTAGCCAAATGAATAGGGTTAGAAGAACTTTTTACAGCATAACTAGGACCCAATTTTCTCACTGGTAAAATGAGTGTTAGAACTGAAAAAATGTCTTGAAAATCTCTTCTGTATTTGTTTTCTGTTGTTACTGTAACAAATTACCACAAACTTATCTTGAATAACACAAATTTATTGTCTTGTAGTTCTGTAGATTGAAAGTCTCACACAGGTTCCACTGCACTAAACTCAGCAAGGCTGTGTTTCTCTCTGGAGTCTCTAAGGGAGAGTCTATTTCCTTGCTTATTTATTTATTTATTTATTTATTTATTTATTTTTGTGTTTTTGAGATGAAGTCTCACTCTTGTCCCCCATGCTGGAGTGCAGTGACGCGATCTCGGCTCACTGTAACCTCTGCCTCCCGGGTTCAAGCGATTCTCCTGTCTCAGCCTCCCGAGTAGCTGAGACTACAGGCGCCTGCCACCATGCCCGGCTAATTTTTGTATTTTTAGTAGAGATGGGGTTTCACCATGTTGGCCAGGCTGGTCTCGAACTCCTGACCTCAGGCGATCCTCCTGCCTTGGCCTCCCGAAGTGTTGGGATTACAGGCATGAACCACCACACCCGGTTGCCTTGCTTATTTAGATCGATAGGAGAATTGAGTGCCTTGTGATTGTGGGACTGAGATCTCCAAGACCTTGATGGCTGTTATCAGAGGGCTGCTCCCAGCTTCTAAAGGCCATCACATTCCTTATCTTCTGGCTCCTTCCCCCATGTTTAAAGCCAGCAACGAGTCGACTTCCTCTCATGCTTTGAATCTTTCCTCCTTTAGCCTTCTCTCTGATCCAGCTGGAAAGATTCTCCACTTTTAAAAATTCATGTGGTTAGGTTGCGCCTGCTTAGATAATCCAAGATGATCTTCATCTCAAGATCCTTAACCATAATCACATCTGCAAAATTCCTTTTGTCACCTAAGGTCACATAGCAATGGGCTCTGAGGGTTAGGGTGTGAACATCTTTGCAGGGGGTGGGGACAGTCATTATTTTGCTTTACCACACTTTCCAATTTTAGTATTTTCTTATTTTATGGGAACTAATTTGAACAAAAGTAAGGCAGTGGTAATTTGGAGAGACAGCACCTTGCTTACAAATGCTTAGAAACAATTGTTAAAGTAGTCTACACCTATAAGTAAAACTTCTTTCCCTAGCAGAAGGTCATAATCTGAAGGAGCCCTCAATGCTTCTACAAACCTGAAGGTCTTTCTTTTTCTAAGAGTATTCTAGGAGTCTATAAATAGCTGGGAGAAGGTAGGGATGGGGTTCTGGCTAATGAGAGGTGGGCTCAGTATTAAATCTTTAGGTTCTTCTGGAAAGATTTACAAAGTGCCGTGTATTCTCTAGTCTGGCCTCTGGTCTCTAAGTTATAGAATCAAGCTGGTTCTGTTTTCGATTGGTTATCCCTCACCAAAGTTGGGGTAATGGCCGGCAATACTACTTCCTTCCTATGCCCAGGTCATCTCCAAGGTCAACTGAGTCTAAAGATATGCCTGAGAACTTGGTGGATTCTTCTTACACATCAGATCTGCAACAGCCAAGACCTACCCTCCATATTGAAGTAAGGCACCTGGGGATAGGGAAGAGCTATGCTGTTCAGACTATAACCCCCATTTTGGTGGGGGATAACCAGCCTGAAACCATCAGCTTAATTCTTTAACCTGGATGCCAAAGGCCAGATTTCCTAAATTCAAGGAGAAAATCATATAACTGTGGTGGGAATATTATAATTTTCAGATCTGGAAATCCTTTCCTTGCTTCATTCACCAAGCTGCTGAAAAATATATTGTATAGAAGGGAAAAATTGATCCAAATACCATTTTAATATAATTATTGTAAAATATACTGATTTTAACTTGTAAAACTACATATTTTGTAATACTGTGAAGTATACCTCGTAGCATACCTCACATGCTATGTTTATTTCTAAAATACACATTTAAAAAAACCAAATTAAGTTTACAAGTATGGATTCTGGAGCCAGGCTGCTTGAATTTGAATCCTGGTTTTACTTCTTTTTTTTTTTTGAGACAGAGTTTCGCTCTTGTTGCCCATCAGGCTTGAGTGTAGTGGCGTGATCTCGGCTCACCACGACTTCCACAACCCAGGTTCAAGCGATTCTCTTGCCTCAGCCTCCCGAGTAACTGGGATTACAGGCGTGCGCCACCACGCCCGGCTAATTTTGTATTTTTAGTAGAGACGGGGTTTCTCTATGTTGGTCAGGCTGGTCTCAAACTCCTGACTTCAGGTGACCTGCCTGCCTCAGCCTCCCAAAGTGCTGGGATTATAGGCATGAGCCACTGCGCCCAGCCTGAATCCTGGTTTTACTTGTTACATAACTTTAGACTATGTAATCTCCTCTTTTCCCTCATCTCTAAAGTAGGGATAATACCTACTTCTCTGGATTACTTTGACAAATAACTGATATAATATTTGTAAAGTGCTTAGCACCATGTCTGACATATGAGTTTCTCTACATTCACTTCAGCAATGGAGAAAAATAATGAAAAAATGACCACTAAGTATGCATTCTCTATAACCTTCAAAGAAGTGGCAAATTAATTCTGCATTACATAAAAAGATATTACTTAGATATTGAAGCAAACAAAAATATAGACTATTTGAATCTTCATCACTTTCACTTTCAGATGGTGCTCTGATTGCTTTTAGATAGAATTCACAGCTCTCATTTTTTATTTGTTGATATGTAGGAAAACCTTCATGTAATATATTTCAGAGCTTTTTTACTGTGACTTTGCTGGCCCTCTCTCACTTCCAGTTTACTTGACATTTCTTGCTTAATGTTTTTCAACCCATCCCCTTCTAACGTCTAGAGAAATACAGATTTGCTAATTTCTCTGACTGATAAACTTTGATTTTTTCACCAACATTATCTAAAATGCTATGATTATTTCTGAGACTACATTCACAGAGAAAAAGCTGAGGGGGTGAATTTTGTGTGAAATACAGTGGGTAAAACAGAAAGGATTTATAAGATATGAAATAGTGATTTTTATGAGCTGGTGAATCAGCATATATGCTAATTTTTCTTCTTTTCTTTTTTTTCTTTTTGTTTTTTTGAGACAGTGTCTTGCTCTGTTGCTGAGGCTGAGGCTGGAGTGCAGTGGTGCAGTCATGGCTGGCTCACTGTAGCCTTGACCTCCCTGGCTCAAGCAATCCTCCCACCTCAGCCTCCTGAGTAGCTGGGACCACAGGCATGTGCCACCATGTCTGAATAATTTCTTTTTTATTTTTTGTAAAGATGGGATCTCACTATGTTGCCCAGGCTTATGTTAACTTTTATTTAATATTTTTGTTGTTGAAGATGAACTTTCTTCCTTCAGAGCACAATTTCTTCTCTGGCGGTCAGACTTTTAGTGAAGAGACCAGCTGGTGTTTGGGACATCAGGGTCTGCTAACATTCCCAGAAAAGTCATGCTGTGCTTTAATATTATTTACTTTTGCTGAAGAATAAAACTTGATTTGAGAGAAAATCTGTAAAACAGTTTGTATGTAGAGAAAAATTCTCCCACACAGTGTGTATTACTTCGTTTTCACGAGGCTTTGAAGAAATACCTGAGACTGGGTAATTTACAAAGAAAAGAGGTTTAATTGACTCACAGTTATGCACAAATGGGGAGGCCTCAGGAAACTTACAGTCATGGCGGAAGGGGAAGAAAGGCACCTTCTTCACAGGGCGGCAGGAAGAAAGGCCGAGCAAAGGGGGAAAAGCCCCTTATAAAAACATCAGATCTTGTGAGAACCCAGTCACTGTCATGACAACAACACGGGGTTAGCCACCCCCATGATTCCATTACCTCCCACTGGGTCCCTCCATGACACATGGGGATTATGGAAACTACAATTCAAGATGAGATTTGGGTGGGAACACAGCCAAACCCTGTTTTCCCTCTGCTCTTACAGCACCACAGCAATCCTCAACACAAGATTTCCATGACCAAAAGAGTGGAGTTTGTTTTTTTTTTTGAGTCTTGCTCTGTCACCCAGGCTGGAGTGCAGTGGTGCGATCTTGGATCACTGCAACCTCTGCCTTCCAGGTTTGAGCAATTCTCCTTCCTCAGCCTCCCGAGTAGCTGGGATTACAGGCATGTGTCGCCACGCCTGGCTTATTTTTGTATTTTTAGTAGAGTTGGGGTTTCCCCATGTTGGCCAGGCTGGTCTCAAACTCCTGACCTCAGCTGATCCGCCTGCCTCAGCCTCCCAAAGTAGGAGTGAGTTTTTTTCCCCACACCTAAGCAGCAGATACCAGTTGGGTGTCCTCCAATTTCATTCTGACATCATTTCCCTGGAGATAGCATCAGAGCCTACAGGTTGAGGGCTCAGTCCCACAAGACCACCTCCTGCTTACACCCAGTCACAACTCCAGGCCTCTGGAACTTCTGACTGACTGGCTTCAAGTTGGGGTTCCCACCTCTTTGGAACTTCAAGGTGGGGCTCCCACCTCTTTGGAATTAATCAATTTCTTTGAGTTTGATTAATTTGCTAGAGTGGCTCACAGAACTCAGGGAAAACACTTATGTTTGCTGGTTTATTGTAAAGAATATTACAAATGATACAATGAGGACATGTATACCTTCATAAGGTAAGGTATGTGGGAAGGGGCACACCAGCCTTCAGGAGCCTCCATGTGTTCAGCTCTCTGGAAACTTTCTGAACCCCGTCCCCGTCCCCTGAATCTTCAAGACAAGCATTCCTTCCCTCAGTGTATAGGGTGGGACCCTCTCTGCAGACAGTCTTAAGTTGGGGGTGCAGATAAGAATTCTGCCTTGGGGCAGGCGAAAAGAGGTAAGAAGGTCAGATACATATACATGTATCGATACATATATGTATCTATCTATATAGATGTATGTATATATATGTATTTTTTTAAAGTCTTCTTATGGCTTATAAAGGATGGATTTGATTTTGAGACAAGGTAATAAAAGATATGTGTGTGTGTGTGTATCTATATATATATATATATAATTTTTTTTTTGAGACAAAGGCTTGCTCTATTATCCAGGCTGGAGTGCAGTGGTGCAATCTCAGCTCACTGCAACCTCCGCCTCCTGGGCTCAAGTGATCCTCCTCTCTCAGCCTCCGGAATAGCGGGGACCACAGGTGCATGCCACCACACCCAGCTAATTTTTGTATTTTTTGTAGAGATGGGGTTTTGCCATGTTGGCCAGGCTGGTCTTGAACTCCTGAGCTCAAGTGATCTGCCCACCTTAGCCTCCCAAAAGTGCTGGGATTATAGGTATGAACCACCACACCTGGCCTGATCAGGCTGGGTCTAGTCTTTATACTAGTCTGTAGGCTGCATGTGCACAAGGGCCTTGTCTTATTCTCTCATGTGTTAGATGTCACTTAGAAACTTAAAAAAATTCTTTTTTGAATGGAGGACTATGATAACTCCATTTCTGGAGAGGGATGTTTAAATTAGATTTTATTATTTTCTCTGTCTCTCTGTTTCTTTCTCTGTCTCTATCTCTATTATTTTTTCTCTGTCTCTGTTTCTATTATTTTCTCTGTCTCTCTTGTATGCATAAAACAGTTTTTGCAGGATTGGATTAGGTATTCTATACATTTGCAAAGATTTTAATTCTTGTAGCCCCTCTAATATAAGCCTAATTTAATGTGAAAGCTCAAAAAACTCTCTGCTTAACTAGAAAATCCTTCCTCTGGACATACTCAGGGCTACTTGCAATGTGATTAGTGACATCCTTCTTTAGTGGCAGAAAAAAACATTCCCTGGAGCTCTCAAAGGTCGTTAAACAAATGGCCAATTATTGTCTAGATGATGTTTGGCAATATCACTACCAGATGGCTTTATTCTGGTTACCTTCCAATTTTTATATCTCTACCACTATTTATCTTTATGGGGTTCTTTCTGTAGTTAACAACAATTACGTCTCTAGGAAATCTACATCACAGAACATATTGGTCTTGAGTTGGTTTCCTCAAGACTGTAGTTCTCTCTCTATATATATGTAAATGAGACAGGGTCTCACTTCATTGCCCAGGCTGATGTCAAACTCCTGGGCTCACATAATCCTCCTGCCTCAGTCTCCCAAAATGCTGGGATTACAGGTGTGAGCCACTGCACCTGGCCATGCAAGGAATTTAATAGAAGTGTTGGAGTGTGTGGGAAATAAAGTAAATGAAAAACAATTTGTACAAGAAAGTAAATGTAGTCATGACACTCCACTTGCCTCAACAGTGATGAATATTTACATAATTATAAGAATGAAACCTCTGTGTTTGGGTTTAAATGAGACAGAAAGAGAAGGAGAGAGAGAATTATATTGGGAGGAATAGAAGAAGGGGAAGTCGGTGAGTGAAATAATTTACCATATTGGAAAGTTAGTAAATAACTAAAATGTGATGAATTGAGAGACAGTGATACATACATACTATTTAGAGTTTTAAAAGTAATATTAAAGAAATGTTAAAACTGCAAGTAGGACAACAAGGTTGGCAGGCAAGGAGAACTTGGAGCTATTATTTTGTTATTGTGGTAAGCCTTTCAGCTCTGCATAAACCTAAAAAAATTTTGTAAACATAATACTCTGATTAAAAATCGGTATTAATTCAAAAATTAGCCAGGCATGGTGGTGCATGCCTGTAGTCCCAGCTACTTGGGAGGCTGAAGCAGAAGAATCACTTAAACCTGGGAGGCGGAGGTTGCAGTGAGCCAAGATCATGCTAGCAGTGAGCTGAGATCGCGCCACCACACTCCAGCCTGGGCGACACAGTGAGACTGCATCTCAAACAAACAAACAAAAATTGGTGTTAATTAAAACAATCTATGGAGGAAAAGTTCTGTGTGTAATTTTTTGTTTTGCTTAGTTTCAAGTCAGTTCTACGTAAAATAGATGGTGGTAGAAATTTAACAATTATCCTTAGAATTTAGATATAAAGATACATTGGATAATTCAAAGTAAAAACTAAAAATCCTAGGAAAGTCAATTCACAGTGGTTAAGAGCCACCATACACTTTTCATACCATTTAACAGGTGTATTAGTCTGTTCTTATACTAATAAAGACATACTCAAGACTGGGTAATTTATAAAGGAAAGAGGTTTAATGGACTCACAGTTCCATATGGCTGGGGAGGCTTCACAAATCATGGCAGATGGCAAAGGAGAAGTAAAGTCACGTCTTACATGGTGGCAGGCAAGAGAGCTTGTGTAGGGGAACTCCCATTTATAAACCATCAGATCTCATGAGACTTATTCACTATCACAAGAACAGCTTGGGAAAGACCTGCCCCCGTGATTCATTTATCTCCCACCAGGCCCTTCCCATGACCTATGAGAATTATGGGAGCTGCAATGCAAGATGAGATTTGGGTGGGGATACAACCAAACCATATCAACAAGATATACTAAAATGATCAAAATTCCTATATAACAGATAGCATATTATAACTAGAGAGGATCCTAGAAGTCCTTATATATTTTATCATTTGTTTTTTTGAGACATTTTCCAGCTTGGCTTGGTGGCTTATACCTGTAATCCCAGCACTTTGGGAGGATGAGGCGGGAGGATCACTTGAGCCCAGGAGTTCGAGACAAGCCTGAGTAACACAGTGAGACATCATCGCGTAAAAAAAAAAAAAAAAAAAGACATTTTATATTGAAGAAACATCCTATTGCCTTGAAAAAAATGTGAATCATATTTTGTTTTATAAACAGAAATTGATTATAAGAAGAATCAAGTGGTTTGTTAAAAATATTGCTGTTTTAAAAAAACTTATGTGATAGAAAGTTACTATTTCATCAGTTAGTTTTGTCAAAGTCAAATAAAAATGTAGAGACAAATCTATAAACAAAAGGTTTAATTTGAGAAAATAGAATTGCAATTTGTGGTATACAAACAGACTGGTGTGGTTTTTAGTATATCTGAAGAACAAAGAGAAGGTTGAGTGTTTTATTAGAAAGATAAATGTTACATATTGTTTTGTAAGGAAGCTCACTGGCAGTAGTGAAGTTTCTGGGAGCTGGCAAGCTCTGATTGGTGAATGATGGCAGTAGGAAAAACTAAGCTTAGAGTCATGGCAGGTCATTTAGGTAGCTGCTAGGTAAAAATGGTCTTACATTGCACAGGCCATTTCAGCAGCTGAAATGAGTCATGGCAGGTCATTTAGGTAGCTGCTAGGTAAAAACGGTCTTACATTGCACAGGCCATTTCAGCAGCTGAAATGAGTCATGGCAGGTCATTTAGGTAGCTGCTAGGTAAAAACGGTCTTACATTGCACAGGCCATTTCAGCAGCTGAGCTTGCAGGAGAATTCTTGAAGCAGGTGCTATGTACCCTGAGTGCTTTTTCCCCTGGTTCCTCGATTCTGATTCACTTGGGTATGACAAAAATAACTCAATTCATACCACCAGTTTTCAGTTTATTCTATATTATAAAACATTAGGATTGATTTGTTAATATATGAGCTGCTCTTATAAAAGGATCCTATTTTAGTGATCTGATCATTAGGGCTTTCTTTTAATTTCAAGTTGTACTTACCTGGGCTCTTGGATCACGGTGAGTAGCATGCCAGCACCAAGGACGTACCTCTTTGGAAAGCCTTTAATTTAAAATATTTTCCTTCCTTTTTTGTAGGCTGGATCAGGAAGCTGTTTTTGGTCTAGAAATGAAGTGTTGTCATGTTCACATCCAGCCAGCTTGGGGTCTGAAGGGGAGTGTACAATCTGTGAGAAGACTGTGTGTGCTACTCTGCAAATTGCAGATAATTACTCTGAACAGAGAAGTACTTTGAAGTTGCTGCATGAAGTCAGTGTAAAGTGTTATGAAGCACCCACATGAAATGGGTCTTTTGTTCATTACTTCTGTGCTCACAGAGGGGTTGACTGCATTGGGTTATTCATCTTCTTTCCCTATGGAAACTGACTGTGGAGTTCTGTGCCAGACCCAGCATGCATCTTCTTCCCAGGCTGCCAGATTTCACAGAATGTTAAAATAAAATCTGCTTTTATTTGCCCATAACTGCTCTTCTGTGGGTTTACTCAGAAATAAGACCTGTTAAAAATGAATTACTTTTTAGAAAACTAGCACAGTTTAAAACCCTTAGAGCACTTGGGACAAACTGAACTTAGTATGCTGTTGTGCAGCAGGCGATTGCTGAAAAATGCTGAAAAATAAAGCAGAGAGCAAGGGCCAGAAGCTCCTCTCAACATGGAAAGGGTTTTGAGAGCAAAGTGGTCCTACAGTTTAGTTTTGCAGACACCAAAACTTGCCCTTCTCTGGAAGTTAAAATGTTCTTAGAGAAATAAATAAATAAAATTCCAAATTTGTTACATTGATGGTCTGAAAGAGATGGGAAAAAAGTCTTGGGGAATATTTTATATGAAGGCAATATCGGATCTTCTAAGAAATATCTTCTGAAGAAACTGGTTAAAAAATTAAGACTCCTTTGAGGAATGTAGTCTTCGTTACCTTGCTGCCCAAGCGGCAGGCTAAAGTCACTAGCTTATAATCAGTCATGTTTGTATGCACCCATTTTCCACTCAATGACAAAGGGATTCAAGCTCAGATTCTGGGTATCAATTTGCAAATGTGTCCATCTGCTTTTCCTAATTCCTCTAGTTCATTCCGCCCTCTCTCCTTTCCTGTTTTTTTTTTCTGCTGTTTATTTGCTCTACCTAACACTGACTTTAAACTAGAAAAAACGTTTTATTGCTTTCAGATTCTTTCAGACATATTCTTCTTGCCTCTGTAATGAAATGAAGCACTTTTCTGATGGCAAGACACATGCCTTTTTTTTTTGGCTCAATACCCCAATATTAAATCATTAATATAAATAATTTTTATATTCATTTTCTTTTACTGCTTAGTACACCTGGCACATGGTAGGGTGTCCCCACATAATTCATTATCCAAAGTAAGACACTTCTGGGAACAAAAGGGTATGCAGTTAGTAGTTATACTAAGACACCAGGTGCAAATTGAAATATAAGTTCAGTTTATCAATAAACATTTGTGAAATATAATTTATTTCTTTGGTGATATCCTGCCCATTATAATTAACTTTTACCTTTCTAATCTCAGGAATCTTCTTATGGCTGCTTGAATAACTTCTTTCCTTTTTAGAGAGTTTTTGTTTTTTTTCCTGAGATTTTTACTCTTTGTCGAGACAGGCTGTCACTCTGTAACCAGGTTGATGTACAGTGGTGTAATCATAGCTCATTGCAGCCTTGATCTTCCAGGTTCAAGGGATCCTCGCACCTCAGACTCCTGAGTAGCCGGGACTACTGGTGTGTGCCATCACGCTCGGCTATTATTTTTCTTTTTTTTTTTAGTAGGTATGAGGATTTGCTATGTTGCCCAGGCTGGTCTTGAACTCCTGAGCTCAAGTGATCCTTTTGCCTTGGTCTCCCAAAGTGTTGGGATTACAGGAGTGAGCCACCATGCCTGACCAAGATTGTACTTTCTAAAACCACATTAGATGACTCATGACTTATCACAGGCCTGGAGGCCTAGGAGAGAAGAATGGTTTTATGAGCCAGATTCAGGGCCCTGCTCCTCTGTGCAGCCCTGGGACACAGCTCCCTGCATCCTGGCCTCTCCAGCTTCAGCCATGGCTCCAAGAGGCCCAGATACAGCTTGGCTGCTGCTTCAGAGAGTGCAAGTGATTAGCCTTGCTGGTTTCCTCATGGTATTAAGCTGGCTGATGCACAGAGTACAAGAGTTGAGGCTTGGGAGCCTCTGCCTAGATTTCAGAGGATGTATCTGAAATGTATGGAAAAGCCTGGATGTTTAGGCAGAAGACTGCTGCAGGGGTGGAGCCCTCATGGAGAACCTCTACTAGGGAAGTGCAGAGGGAAAATGTGAGGTTGGTGGCCCCACAGAGTTCTCACTGGGGCACTGCCTATTGGAGCTGTGAGAAGAGGGCTGAAGGGGTGGCTTGCCCCTCCACACTTGTGGGAGTTTCTCGTCGGGTGGAACGAGAGACTTAAGAAAAGAAAGAGACACATAGACAAAGTATAGAGAAAGAAAAGTGGGCCCGGGGAACCAGTGCTCAGCATACGGAGGACCCACGCCAGCACCAGTCTCTGAGTTCCCTTAGTATTTATTGATCATTATCGGGTGTTTCTCGGAGAGGGGGATGTGGCAGGACAATAGGGTAATAGTGGAGAGAAGGTCAGCAGGAAAACGTGAACAAATGTCTCTGCATCATAAACAAGGTAAAGAAAAAGTGCTGTGCTTTTGATGTGCATATACACAAACACCTCAATGCCTTAAAGAGCAGTATTGCTGCCAGCATGTCCCACCTCCAGCCCTAAGGCGGTTTTCCCCTATCTCAGTAGATGGAATATACAATCGGGCTTTACACCGAGACATTCCATTGCCCAGGGATGAGCAGGAGACAGATGCCTTCCTCTTATCTCAATTGCAAAGAGGCCTTCCTTCCTCTTTTACTAATCCTCCTCAGCACAGACCCTTTACGGGTGTCGGGCTGGTGGCAGTCAGGTCTTTCCCTTCCCACGAGGTCATATTTCAGACTATCACATGGGGAGAAACCTTGGACAATACCTGGCTTTCCTAGGCAGGGGTCCTTGCGGCCTTCCGCAGTGTATTGTGTCTCTGGGTACTTGAGATTAGGGAGTGGTGATGACTCTTAACAAGCATGCTGCCTTCAAGCATTTGTTTAACAAAGCACATCCTGCACAGCCCTTAATCCATTTAACCCTGAGTTAACACAGCACATGTTTCAGGGAGCACAGGGTTGGGGGTAGGGTTACAGATTAATAGTATCTCAAGGCAGAAGAATTTTTCTTAGTGCAGAACAAAATGGAGTCTCTTATGTCTACTTCTTTCTACATAGACACAGTAACAGTCTGATCTCTCTTTCTTTTCCCCACAGAGGGCCACCATCCTCCAGACCCCGGAATGGTAGAACCACTGGCAGCTTGCACCACGTGCCTGGAAAAGCTGCAGGCACTCAAAGCTAGACTTTGAGAGCAGCTGCTGGGGCTGAACCCTGCAAAGCCACAGGGCTGGAGCTGCCAAGGCCTTGGGAGCCCACACTGCATCACTGTGTCCCAGATTGGAGTCAGAGGAGATTATTTTGGAGCTTTAATTTTTAATGACTGCAGGGCAGTCATTAAATGTTTTTTATATAATTTTTTTTACATAAAAGTCCAGCTCCCCCTTTGCCTTCTACCATGATTGTATGTTTCCTGAGGCCTCCCCAGCCATTTGAACTGTGAGTCAATTAAACCTCCTCCTTTCTTTGTAAATTACCCAGTCTCAGGTAGTATCTTTATAGCAGTGTGAAAACAGACTAATACAGAAAATTGGTACCAGGAGTGGAGTACTTCTACACAGATAACCTGGAAATGTGGACGTGACTTTGGAACTGGGTATTGAGCAGAGGTTGGAAGAGTTTGGAGGGCTTAGAAGAAGATAGAAAGATGTGGGAAAGTTTGGAACTTACTAAAGACTTGTTGAATGATTTTGACCAAAATGCTGATAGCAATATGCACAATGAAGTACTGGCTGAGGTGATCTCAGATACATGTGAGGAACTTATTGGGAACTGGAGCAAAGGTCACTCTTGCTATGCTTTAGCAAAGAGAGTGGCAGCATTTTGCCCCTGTCCTGGAGATCTGTGGAGATCTGTGGAACTTTGAACTTGAGAAAGATGATTTAGGGTATGTGACAGAAGAAATTTTCTGTTCTGTTCTTTTCTTTGCTTTTCTTTTCTTTTTGTGGAGACAGGGTCTTATTCTGTCACCCAGCCTGGCGTGCAATGATGTAATCTTGGCTCACTGCAACCTCCACCTCCCAGGTTCAAGCAATTCTTGTGCCTCAGCCTCTCCAGTAGTTGGGACTACAGGTGTGAGCCACCATGCCTGGCTAATTTTTTGTATTTTTAGTAGAGATGGGGTTTCACCATGTTGCCCATGCTGGTCTTGAACTCCTGAGCACAGGCAATCCACCCACCTTGGCATCCCAAAGTACTAGGATCACAGGTATGAGCCATTGCGCTCAGCCTGGCAGAAGAAATTTCTAAGCAGCAAAGCATTCAAGAAGTGGCCTGGCTTATTCTGAAAGCATTCAATTATATGCATTTACAAAGAGATGGTATGAAATTGGAACTTATGTTTAAAAGAGAAACAGAGCATAAAGCCTTGGAATATTTGCAGGCTGACCATGCGGTAGAAAAGGAAAACCCATTTTCTGGGGAAGAATTTAAGCTGGCTGCAGAAATTGGCATAAGTAACTGAGGAGCTGAATGTTAATAGCCAAGACAATAAGGAAAACGCCTTCAGGGCATGTCAAAGATCTTCATGGCAGCCCCTCCCATCATAGGCTTGGAGGCCTAGGAGGAAAAAAAAAATAGCTTTGTGGGCTGGGCCCACATGGCTCTGTGCAACTTTGGGACTTGGTGCCCTGAATCCCAGCTGCTCCAGCTCTAGCTGTGACTAAAAGGGACCAAGGTACAGTTCAGGCTGTTGCTTCAGAGGGTGCAAGTCCAAACCCTTGGCAACTTTAATGTTGTGTTTGGCCTGCAGTGTGCAGAAGACAAGAGTTGATCTTTGGAAGCCTCTACCTAGATTTCAGAAGATATGTGAAAATGCCTGGATGGCCAGGCAGAAGTCTGTTGCAGGAGTGGAGCCCTCATGAAGAACCTCAGTGGAAGGGAAATGTGTGGTTTGAGCCCTCACAGACAGTCCTCCCTGGGGCACTGCTGGAGCTGTGAGAAGAGGGCCACCATCCTCCAGACCCCAGCACTGTAGATCCACTGATAGCTTGTACCATGGACCTGGAAAAGCTGCAGGCACTCAATGCCAGTTTGTGAAAGCAGCTGCAGGGCCTGTACCTTGCCGAGGCACAGAGGTGGAGCTGCCAAAGGCCATGGGAGCCCTACACTTGCATCAGTGTGCCCTGGATGTGAGACATGAAGTCAAAGCAGATTTTGGAGCTTTAAGACTTAATGACTTCCCAGCTGGGTTTTGAACTTGTATGAGGCCTGTGGACCCTTTGTTTTGACCAATTTCTCCCATTTGAAATGGGAACACTTACCCAACGCCTGTACCCCCATTGTATCTTGGAAGTAATTAACTTGCTTTTGATTTTATGGGCCTCTGTAAAGATACTACCTGAGACTAGGT
Source organism: Pongo pygmaeus (assembly GCF_028885625.2). NCBI lineage: Eukaryota > Metazoa > Chordata > Mammalia > Primates > Hominidae > Pongo > Pongo pygmaeus. The sequence goes on along the minus strand of NC_072373.2, from coordinate 159,813,852 downwards.
AATTTATAAAGAAAAGAGGTTTAATTGACTCACAGTTCCACATGGCTGAGGAGGCCTCAGGAAATGTACAATCATGGCAGAAGGTGAAGGAGAAGCAAGGTGTATCTTACATGGCAGCAGGAGAGAGAGAGAGTGAAGAAGAGCCACACTTTTTTTTTTTTTTTTTTGAAACAGAGTCTTGCTCTGTCACCCAGGCTGGAGTGCAGTGGCATGATCTCAGCTCACTGCAACCTCTGCCTCCTGGGTTCAAGCAATTCTCCTGTCTCAGCTGCCCGAGTAGCTGGGATTACAGGTGTCCACCACCACCCCTGGCTAATTTTTGTATTTTTAGTACAGACCGGGTTTCACCATGTTGGCCAAGCTGGTCTTGAACTCCTGACCCATGATCCACCCACCTTGGCCTCCCAAAGTGTTGGGATTACAGGTGTGAGCCACCGCACCTGGCCGGAAGTGCCACACTTTAAAACTATCAGCTCTCATTAGAACTCACTCACCATCATGAGAATAGCATGGGAGAAACTACCTCCATGATCCATTGACTTCCTACCAGGTCCCTCCATTGACAAGTGGGGATTACAATTTAAGACGAGATTTGGGTGGGGATACAGAGCCAAACCACATCATTCCACCCCTGGCCCCTCCCAAATCTCATGTCCTTTTCACATTTCAGAACCAGCAGTCCCCCAAAGTTTTAAATTATTCCAACATTAACTCAAAAATCTAAGTCCAGGCCAGGTGCGGTGGCTCACACCTGTAATCCCAGCACTTTGGGAGGCTGAGGTGGGTAGATCACCTGAGGTCAGGAATTTGAGGCCAGCCTGGCTAACATGGTGAAACCCCATCTTTACTAAAAATACAAAAATTAGCCAGGTGTGGTGGAGGGCGCCTGTAATCCCAGCTACTTGGGAGGCTGAGTCAGGAGAATATCTTGAACCCAGGAGGTGGAGGTTGCAGTGATCCTAGATCATGCCATTGCATTCCAGCCTGGGTGACAGAGTTAGACTCTGAAAAAAAAAACAGAAAGAAAGAAAGAAAGAAAGAAAGAAAGAAAGAAAGAAAAAGAAAATAGACTCCCCCAAGAAGTCATCCTATCAAGATATTTCAAATTATACTCCTGATCCTAGATATTGGTTATTAAACCATCAGTCTCCATCTTCAATAGGTTTATAATTTGGGGTGGGAGAAAATAGTTCCCATTTATTGAGGTCTTACTCCACGCATCTTACTCCATATATAATTATCACAATGTAGCACACTCTTTTCAAAGTTTATTTTTTGAAATATGCATATTAGGTCTTTGGTTGTATTATATAACATTATGTGAAAAAACCTTTCCTTGAGCAATTACATTTGAGAAATGCTAGGCTAAAGTTAAAGACGTTTCTTTACTCCAGCAATTCTCCATCTTTAATAAGTGACTGTGCATTATCAATTTCTATGAGAGGGCTATAATAAGCATTTACTGGACCATGGATCTAACTTCCCATCTTCTCCATAGACCCTGTCTCCTTTATCCTGAAACCAAATGACACATTTTCTAAAGAATACACTATGAAAAAATGTAAATTAGCATTACATGTTTCGTTTCAAGGTGGAAATAAACTATATTACAAGACCATTCTGCAAAATAGGCTGTTTCCTGATTGCAACCACATAGCAAGATGACTTTCATTATTTTGCTAACTCCAATAGGGAACATAAAGATAATAAAATGGTTTGTTGCAAAAAAATAAACCCAGATTAAGTAACAAGAAATGCTTATCTCATGTACTTACATATACTATAGTCCTTCCTTATGTGGTTTTGCTTTCCAGTTTCAATTACTAGTGGCCAACGACTGTCTAAAAATATTAAATAAAAAATTTCAGGATTAGATAATTTGTAAATTTTAAATTGCACATCGTATTGAATAGTGTGATGAAATCTCACAGTATCCCACTTTGCCCAACTCTGTCCTGCTTAGGATGTGCATTTTTCCTTGTCCACCATCTTCATGCTGTCTATAATCCTCCCCTTAGTCACTTAGTAGCCCACTCTGTTATCCCTCTTAGTTTTTAGATCGACTGTCAATGTATCACAGTGCTTACGTTCAAGTAAGCCTTATACTACTTAATAATATCCCCAAAGCACAAGAGTGGTGATGCTGGCACATTGTTAAAACTGCTCTATTTTATTACCAGTTATTGTTGTAAATCTCTTACTGTGCCTGATTTATAAATTAAACTTTATCATAGGTATGTATGCATAGGAAGAAACATATTATTTTTAGGGTGTGGTGCTATCTGTGGTTTCAGGCATCTATGGAGGGTTTTGTAATGTACCCCTCATGGATAAGGAAAGACTACTCTAACAGATTTTAAAGGATTTTCAGTGATTTTAGAAATAATCCCTAATTCTTCTTGCTGAGAACCCAGTACCTATTGTAGCAGAGAAACGATTTTCACTCTAGTGTTATCTTTATTCTGTTCTGTACTGTATGTCCCATGTGAGTCTCATCCCACATAATATGATCTGTCAGTTTTCTCCTCTAGGGCTTTTATTACAAAGCCAGTCTTTGATTACTCACTTACTCAAAGTGCAGTCTTTAAGTATCAACTTCTTATTAACAGTCTATTTTTCAAGTCCAACAGAGCTTAAAGGAAAAAAGTCTTTTATTTTATTTATTTATTTTTAAATGCAAGTATTCCCATATTTATTTCAGACCTTGATAATTAATACATTGAGATCACAAATCTTATTTTAAGATAGAATACTTTTCTACGAAGGACATCACTCAATTATTTATTTTATTTATCTTTTTTCATTTTTTAAAAACAGCATCTGTTTTCTTAAGTTTTCATGATCCAGATAAAAAGCTCCTCTTTCCACGTGTCTCATCATTCAATTGACCTGCATGTACGCAGAATCAGAAGATTAATGTTGAACTTATTTCCATAACAGCGTAAGGTCCAACTACAAGCCACACAAAATAAATGTTAGTTGAGTAACATTATAAAAGTGGTAGTGATAGTTCTAAAATGCCTGTACAAAGGAAACTTGTCCACAGCTAAAGCCAAAAAAAACTCCAAAAAAACAAAAATCCAAGAAACAAAACAAACAAATGAAAAAAAAAAAAAACCACAAAGAAAAAAATAAGGAAACCACTTGAAATGAAACAGTCTTATAAATTTCTTATGTAAACACCCTTATTTTCTGTAGTTTGTACCCAGAATTTAGTTTCTGGTGGAATATTGAAGTATATTGTAAATATTAATTAACAAATCCATACTACACTCCCTGGGTAGCTAAAAAGAAAAGTGTGTAGGGATCCAGGCAGTTCATGGAATTTAAAGATGAGTACTTGGACTACAGGATCAGTCATAGCAATGACGTATCGTAAAGAAAAGTATCAAAAAAAAGTATTTTATAAAAAGATATTCTTTATCCTAATATATTCAGCAAACCACTGTCTGCCTTTTTATTTGCATTAACATATAGAAACGACTTCCTGATGTAACAGTTCTGTTCTACATGTTGTGTTAGTGAGGGGCTTATTTTAAATTTTCTTTGGAAAATTCTGCTTGGATTCTGAATTGAAAATAGACAATCCTGTCTCCATGTAAAAATCACAGATGTCATGAGATTAAAAATCCTTTGCTAGCTGTAGTTCCTTAGTATTATGGTTAAATCTCTTCAGTCTCTAGATTAATATAACAGACTTGTAATAAAATTTTCAGATGTGCTGTGCCTGGGCTAGGAGTAGAAGAAACAAAGACAAATAAAGACATTTTGGGCCCAATTCTGTGTAGTTATGGGTGTATATTGTCTCTGTTTTTCAGATAGGGTCATTAGATCATTTAGGGAACAAAAAGAGCAAATCTTCAGAGGGAAGGCACTGAGAGTGGATGGAGGGAAAACACAGAAGCTGAATTGAAGGGGAAGGAAACCAGGAATCTTGCATGAGGCTACCACACACCAGGACTTGTTCCTGGCCTCCAGCAACTCTAGGGCAACAGATGAGTTGAACTGGCAAGAAGCAACCTGCTATCCCCTCGAGCCTCTGGAATCCTGGCAGGAGGTGACCCCTTGACCACCATGGACACTTGAGTTGGCAGGGAGAGCTGCTTAGAGAACTGATGGGGCAGCAGGCCAGCTAATAAGACCAGAGGGTTTGGTGCGGGAGCTTCAGTAGTGGAGCATGGCCAGGGACACCCATCGCCCTAGGCTTGACTTGCTCCCGTAGGAGACTTCAGCCCTAGGAGAACTGTTGGACCTGAACTCTGCAGAGCAGTCTTGCCCATCAGATGGGGTTGGTCGGACCTGAACAGCCCTTGATCTGCTGGCCTCTCCTGCAGCTCCAACCTGGTTACACCTGCTTGCAGGTGATCCAGAGCACCCTGGGGGCCTGCATCTCAACCTCTGTGCTGGCGGACTGTGCCTGACTGGCAGAGAGCTCCAGCGGGGTGGCCCTCACAGCCACAAGCCAACCTGCCTGCTCTCTCCCCGCATTGCAGCTTCCCCCCAGCCCATGGCAATGCCCCACATCTTTGCTGGCAGTATGTGCATAGGTGGGTTTTGCTTTCCTTGCCCTGCCAGTGCACCTGTGTGCATGCACCCTGCCCTGCCACCGCTGCAGCAGAAGTGCAGTCCTCTCGCCAACCCCCTATTGACTGTCATTGCAGTCAGAGCCTTGGTGGGCACTGAGGGCCCACCCCAACACCACCAACACCCTGCCCATGCATCAACACTGCCAGCCCCAGCCCCACCAGCACCCCACCCACGCATCAACACTGCCAAGGGAGCAAAACCAGGCATGGAGAACAGCGGACCCTCTCCAACACGGAACAACCGCCCCTGCATGCGATGCACAGAAAAAGCATACACCAGCACCCCGCCCCTGTGCTAACACCACCAGCAGTGTGACTGCACACACAGTTGCCAGCAGGGCCTTCCTCTCCCAATGAGCAGTGCAAATGAAGAGGGATCCCACTGTCATTATACTACAAACGCTTTGGCTGACACCACCCATCAGTGTGTAGTGACCAGAGACCCAGGAGCACCTAGGGTCCCCCCACAACACAGTGGATTTCTAACCTGGAGGAGCCAGAGAACAAAGTCTGGTCCAATACAAGTTCCCCAGAGGTAGAACAGGAGTTGGGAGCTGAGCATTGGTCCTCTAAAATCTTCCAGATATGAAGGCAGTTGGCTGAATCCACCTTATACCACAATCAAACTCTAAAGGTCATCAAATGGAAACTTGATGGTCAGCAACCTCAAAGATTGAAGGTAGATAAGCCCATAAAGATGAGAAACAACCAGCTCAAGGACTCTGACAACACAAAAAGCCAGAATGCCTTCTTTCCTCCAAATGACCACACCATCTCTCCAGCAAGGGTTCTGAACTGGGCTAAGATGGCTAAAATGACAGAAATCGAATTCAGAATACGGATAGGAACAAAGATCATTGAGATGCAGGAGTATGTTGAAACCCAATACAAGGAAGCTAGGAATCACAATAAAACGATGCAGGAGGTGACAGACAAAATAGCCAGCATTTAAAAGAATATAACCAAACTGATGGAGCTGAAAAAACACACTACAAGAATTTCATAATGCAATCACAAGTATTAATAGCAGAACAGACCAAGCAGAGGAAAGAATCTCAGAGCTTGAAAACTGGCTTTCTGAAATAAGACAGTCAGACAAAAATAGAGAATAAAGAATGTAAAGGAACAAGCAAAACCTCTGAAAAATGTGAGATTATGTAAACTGACGAAATCTATGACTCATTGTTATCCCTGAAAGAGATGAGGAGAGTATAAGCAACTTGGAAAACACGTATCAGGATATCATCCACAAGAACTTCCGCAACCTAGCTAGGGAGGCCAACATTCAAATTAAGGAAATGCAGATAACCCCAGTACAATACTCCCCAGGAAGATCATCCCCAAGACACATAATCATCAGATTCTCCAAGGTCAAAATGAAAGAAAAAATGATAAAGGCAGCTAGGGAGAAAGGTCAGGTAAAAAGGGAAGCCCATCAGACTAACAGTGGACCTTTCAACAGAAATCCTACAAGTCAGAAGAGATTGAGGGCCAATATTTAACATTCTTAAAGAAAGAAATTTCAGGCCAGGCATGGTGGCTCATGCCTGTAATCCTAGCACTTTGGAAGGCCAAGGTGGGTGGATTGCTTGAGCTCAGGAGTTTGAGAACAGCCTGGGCAACACGGTAAAACCCCGTCTCTACTAAAATACAAAAATTAGCCGGGAGTGGCAGTGTGTGCCTGTAGTCCCAGCTACTCGGGAGGCTGAGGCAGGAGAATTGCTTGAACCCGGGAGGTGGAAGTTATAGTGAGCCAAGATTGTGCCACTGCACTCCAGCCTGGGCAACAGAGCAAGACTCTGTCAAGAAGAAAAAAAAAAAAGAAAAAAATTTCAACCCAGAATTGTGTATCCAGTCAAACTAAGCTTCATAAGTGAAAAAGAAATAAGACCCTTTTCAGGCATGCAGATACTGAGGGAATTTGTTACCCCTGACCTGCCTTACAACAGCTCCTCAGGTAAGCACTAAATATGGAAAGGAAAGATCGTTACCAGCCACTGCAAAATCACACTGAAGTACACATACCAGTAACACTGTAAAGCAACCACATTAACAAGTCTGCATAACAACCACCCAACATCATGATGACAGAATCAAATCCATACATATCAGTATTAACCTTAAATGTAAATTGGCTAAATGACCCACTTAAAAGGCACAGAATGTTAAGCTGAATAAACAACCAGGACCCAGTCGTATGCTGTCTTCAACAGACCCAACTCACATGCAATGATACCCATAGGCTCAAAATGAAGGGATGGAGAAAAATCTACCAAACAAATGGAAAAACAGAGAAAAGCAAAGGTTGCAGTTCTAATTTCAGATAAAAGAGACCTCAAACCCACAATGATTAAAGAAAAGACAAAGAAGAGCATGACATAATAGTAAAGGGTTCGGCTGGGTGTGGTGGCTCACACCTGTAATCCCAGTACTTTGAGAGGCCAAGGCAGGTGGATCACCTGAGGTCAGGAGTTCTAGACCAGCCTGGCCAACATGGTGAAACCCCATCTCTACTAAAAAATACAAAAATTAACCGATGTGGTGGCACGTGCCTGTAATCCTAGCTACTTGGGAGGCTGAGGCAGGAGAATTGCTTGAACCCAGGAGGCAGAGGTTGCATTGAGCTGAGATCATGCCACTGTACTCCATCCTGAGTGACAAGAGTGAAACTCCAACTCGAAAAAAAAAAAAAAGAAGTAAAGTGTTCAATTAAACAAGAAGACCTAACTATCGTAAATATATATGCACCCTATACAAGAGCACCCATATTCAAAAAGCAGGTTTTCAGAGACCTTCAAAGAGACTTAGACTCCATTGCAATAATAGTGGGAGACTTTAACATCCCCTCTGACAGTATTAGATCATTGAGTAAAAATTAACAAAGATATTCAGGACCTGAACTCAGCACTGGATCAAATGGACCTGATAGACATCTGATACAGTTTGGGTCTGTGTCCCCATCCAAATCTCATGTCGAATTATAATCCCCAATGTTGGAGGTTGGGCCTGGTGGGAGGTGACTGAATCATGGGGTCAGATTTCCAGCCTGATGTTTTCATGATAGCGAGTGAGTTCTCACAAAAAACTGTTTTTTTTAAAATGTGTGTGGCACTTCCACCTACCCTCTCTTCCTTCTGCTCCTGCCATGTAAGATATGCTTGCTTCTCCTTCATCTTCTGTGATGATTGTAAGTTTCCTGAAGTTTTCCAAGTCATGCTTTCTTTACAACCTGCAGAACTGGGAGCCAATTAAGCCTCTTTAAAAAAAAATAAATTACCCAGTTTCATGTATTTCTTTATAGCAGTGTGAAAATGGACTAATACAACATCTGTATAACTCTCCACTCCAAAACAACAGAATACACATTCTTCTCATTGCCACATGGCACATACTCTGTAATTGATCACATAATTGGACATAAATCACTTCTCAGCAAATGCAAAATAACTGAAATGATAACAACCAATCTCTTGGATCATAGTATAATCAAATTAGAAATGTAGACTAAGAAATTTACTCAAAACTATACAATTACATGGAAATTGAATAACCTGCTCTGAATAACTTTTAGATAAATAATGAAATTAAGGCAGAAATCAAGAAGTTCTTTGAAACTAATGAGAACAAAGATACAACATACCAGAATCTCTGGGACACAGCTCAGACAGTGTTACGAGGAAAGTTTATAGCACTAAATGTCCACATCAAAAAGTTAGATATATCTCAACTTAACAACCTAACATCACAACTAAAAGAACTAGAGAACCAAGAGAAAACCAACCTGAAAGTTAGCAGAAGACAAGGAATAACCAAAAACAGAGCTGAACTGAAGGAGATTGAGATCCCCCCCCAAATATTCAAAAGATCAGTAAATCCAGTAGCTGGTTTTTTGAAAAAAATTAACAAAATACATAAAATGTTGACTAGACTAATAAAGAAAAAAGAGAGACGATCCAAACAAACCCAATTAGAAAAGACAAAGGGGATATTACCGCTGACCCCACAGAATACTATAAACACCTCTATGCACATAAACTAGAAAATCTAGAAGAGATGACTAAATTCCTGGACACATACACCCTCCCAAGACTGAACCAGGAAGAAGCTGAATCCCTGAACAGACCGATATTGAGCTCTGAAATCGAGGCAGTAATAAATAGCCTACCAACCAAAAAAAAAAAAAAATCCCAGGACGAGATGGGTTCACAGCTAAATTCTACCAGATGTACAAAGAGGAGCCGGTACCATTCCTACTGAAAGTATTCCAAAAAATTGAAAAGGAAGGATTCTTCCCTAACTCATTCTATGAGGCCAGCATTATCCTGATACCATAACTTGACAGAGACAGAACAGAAAAAGAAAACTTTAGGCCAATATACTTGGTGAACATTAATGCAAAAATCCTTACCAAAATATTGGCAAATGGAATCCTGCAGCACATCAAAAAGCTAATCCACCATGATCAAGTCGGCTTTATCCCTGGGATGCAACGTTGGTTCACCATACACAAATCAATACATGTGTTTCATCACATAAACAGAGCTAAAGACAAAAACCACATGATTATCTCAATAGGTGCATAAAAGTCTTTCAATAAAATTCAACATCTTTTCAGGTTAAAAATTCTCAATAAACTAGGTATTGAAGGAACATACCTCAAAATAAGAAGAGCCATCTATGACAAACGCACAGCCAACAACATACTAAATGGACACAAGTTGGAAACATTCCCCTTGAAAACTGGCACAATTCAAATAGTATTGGAAGTCCTGGCCAGAGCAATCAGGCAAGAGAAAGAAATAAAGGACATCCAAAGAGGAAGAAAGGAATTCAAACTATCTGTTTGCTGATGACACGATCCTGTATCTAGAATATCCTGTGTCATAGTCTCTGCCCAAGAGCTCTTCAATCTGATAAACAACTTCAGCAAAATGTCAGGATATAAAATCAGTGTGCAAAAATCACTAGCATTCATATACACCAAGAACAATCAAGCCAAGAACCAAATCAGAAACACAATCCTACTTACAACTGCCATGAAGATGATAAAATACCTAGTGACACAGCTAATCAGGGAGGCGAAAGATCTCTACAAGGAGAACTACAAAACGCTGCTCAAAAAAAAAAAAAAAAAAAAAAAAATCAAAGATGACACAAACAAATGGAAAAACATTTCATGCCCATGGATAGGAAGAAACAATATCATCAAAATTTCCATACTGCCCAAGCAATTTATAGATTCAATGCTATTCCTATTAAACTACCAATGACATTCTTCACAGAAAGAGAAAAAACTAATTTAAAATTCATATGGAAACAAAAAAGAGCCTAAATAACCAAGGCAATCCTATGCAAAAAGAACAAAGCTGGAGGAATCATGCTACCTGCCTTTAAAGTATACTAGAGTACTACAGTAATCAAAATGCATGCTATTGGTAGAAAAACAGACACATAGACCAATGAAACATAATAGAGGGCCAAAAAAGAAAGCCACACACCTACAACTATGTAATCATCAACAAAGCTGACAAAAATAAGCAATGGGAAAAGGACTCCCTATTCAATAAATGGTGCTTGGATAATTGGCTAGCTATATGCAGAAGATTGAAACTGGACCCCTTCCTTATACCATATACAAAAATTAACTCAGCATGGCTTAAAGACTTCAATGTAAAACTCAAAGGTATAAAAACGCAGGAAGACAACCTAGGCAATACCATTCTGGACATAGGAATGGGGAACAATCCCATGATGAAGACATCAAAAGCAATTGCAACAAAAGTGAACATTGAAAAATGGATCTAATTAAACTAAGGTACTTCTGCACAGCAAAAGAAACTATCAATAGAGTAAACAGACAAACTACAGAATGGGAGAAAATATTTGCAAACTATGCATCTGTCAAAGGTCTAATATCCAGCATCTATAATGAACTTAAACAAATTTACAAGAAAAAAAACATTAAAATGTGGGCAAACGACATAGACAATTTTCAAAAGAAGACATACATGTGGCCAAAAAGCATATGAAAAAAAGCTCAACATTACTGATCATTAGAGAAATGCAAACCAAAACCACAGTGAGATACCATCTCATACCTGTCAGAATGGCTACTATTAAAAAGTCAAAAGATAACAGATGCTGGTGAGGTTGTGGAGAAAAAAGAATGCTCATACACTGTTGGTGAGAGGGTAAATTAGTTCAACCATTGTGGAAAACACTGTGGTGATTCCTCAAAGACCTAAAGACAGAAATACTATTTGACCCATCAATTCCACTGGTATATACTCAGTAATGGGATTGATGGGTTGAATAGTATTTCTTTTTGTCTTTGAATGTAAGAAATAAAAATCATTCTATCATAAAGACACATGCACATGTATGTTCATTGTAGCACTAGTCACAATACAAAGACATAAAATCAACCTAAATGCCCATCAATGGTAGACTGAATAAAGAAAATGTGATACATATACACCATGGAATACTATATAGTCATAAAAAAAGAATGAGAGCATGTCCTTTGCAGGGACATGAATGGAGCTGGATGGAGGCTATTATCCTTAGCAAACTAATGCAGGAACATAAAACCAAATACCACATGTTCTCACTTATAAGTGGCAGCTAAATGATGAGAACAAATGGACACATGGGGGAAACAACACACACTGGGGCCTATCAGAAGGTGGAGATTGGGAGGAGGGAGATAATCAGGAAAGTAACTAGTGGGTACTAGGTGGAATACCTGGGTGATAAGATAATCTGTACAACAAATCCCCATGACACATGTTTACCAATAAAACAAACCTGCACATGTACCCTTGAACGTAAAAGAAGAGTTAAAAAAATTTTTTTGAATGGACACATTTGATGAAAATTTATAAACCAAGTGAGAAAATATATGGCAGAAGTTTGAATCTCAAAAATCCATATCTTAGTTTAAATTTTATATTAGATAGATTCTCACACTTGTCTCTCACAAGTGTGAGAATATTTGTAGCAGAAATTTCTAGCAGTAGAATTACAAGGCCAAGGACATGTGCTTTTAATTTTAAGAGCTATTGCTCAATTGTCTTTCATGAATGTTATTGTCAGTCTGCATTCCCTGTAGCAAGGAATAAAAGTGCCTCTTTCCCCAACCCTTGCCAACACAGTGAGTTACCAAAATTTTTGATCTTTGCCAGTCTGATGGATGAAAAACAATATTTCACTATAGTCTTAATTTTCATTTTGTGAAGATCTTTTCTATATTTAAGAGTCATTCAGGGCCTAGTGCGGTGGCTCACGTGTGTAATCTTAGCACTTTGGGAGGCTGAGGCGGGAGGATCACATGAGGTCAGGAGTTGGAGACCAGCCTGGGCAACATGGCGGAACCCTATCTGTACTAAAAATACAAAAATTAGCCAGGTATGGTGGTACATATCTGTTATCCCAGCTACTTTGGAGGCTGAGGTATGAGAATTGCTTTAACCCAGGAGGTGGAAGTTGCAGTGAGCTGAGATCACACCACTGCACTCCAGGCTGGGTGACAGAGTGAGACTTTGTCTCAAAAAAAAAAAAAAGAGTCATTTAGGCCAGGTGTGGTGGCTAACACCTGTAATCCTAGCACTTTTGGGAGGCTGAGGTGGGAGGATCACATAAGGTCAGGAGTTTGAGATCAGTCTGGCCAACATGGTGAAACCACATCTCTACTAAAAATACAAAAATCAGCCGGGCATGTTGGTGCATGTCTGTTATCTCAGCTACTTGGGAGGCTGAGGCAGGAGAATCACTTGAACCCAGGAGGTAGAGGTTGCAGTGAGCCAAGAGTGCGTCACTGCACTCCAGCCTGGGTGTCAGAGTGAGACTCTGTCTCAAAAAAATATGAAAGATTCATTTATATTTCCTTTCCTACAAACCTTCTGTCTTCTTCATTTTCCTATTGGGTGAGAAGTGCCTTGGCAAAGATTTTTCTATTCAACCGAAGACATTATTCTTCTTCTATGTTCATATCCAACAGTAACACTAAATATAGATTTATTGGGTTAGGTAATTTTTAAAGGTGAAATTGCCGAAGAGTGAATTTCATCATTTGAATGATTTAAATTTTTATTATAAAATTTTCAACCCAGGTTAAATGAACATGTATCTCACAGTTATTTTTGTGCTGTAAAATAGCAGAATTGTTTGGTATTGTACCTACAGCCAAATGTTTTAGTGAGGTTTAAATATCTTGTGATTTTACTTTCTTTCTTTCTTTTTTCTGTCATCGGGTTGGCGTGCAGTGGCACACACAATCTAGTTTAACTAGATAAAATAGTTGGATAAAAGAAAAATACATAGAGATTTCACCCAAATAATTACAGTGGTATTTATGACATTAAGTGCTTTAAAAACATTTATTATGCACTGAAAGTATTCCCATGACATAGGCTTCAGCATAAACATCATGCAAGTGGGTAAACTGAGATAAGTTTACTTGTTCAAAGTCAATCGACATGACCACGGTATTATAATGCTTCTCCATATGACTCGAACACCATCTTCTTCTCCAAGTTACCAGCTACTGCTATGCGTTATGCTTACTGTATACTATCCAGCACTCAGGTGTACAAAGACAATTCATATTTGGTCCCTATCTCTGAAGAGATATGTTAATTTAACCGCTCTATTGAGGTATAATCGACTTACAACAAATTGCATAAATTTAAAGTGTACAATCTGCTAAGTGTTGACATATATACATATCCATGAAGTCATTGCTGAAATCAACATAATGAACATAGCTATCACTCCCAAAAGTGTCCTTGTGCTTCTTTGTAATCTGTCTCTTTTTCCTTCTCTCTTTCCCTTCTTCAAACAACTAGTGGTCTGCTTTCTGTCACTGTAATTTATTTTGTATTTTTTAGACCTTAACATTGACATCCGTAATGTACTTTTTGTCTGACTTCTTTCATTTGGCGTCATTATTTTGAGATTCACTCATGTTTTTGTGTGCATCAATAGTTGTTACATTTTTTTTTTTTTGCTGAGAATAATCCAGTAGTATAAATAAACCTTAACTTATTAATCCATTTTAGTTTATTTTTTTTGAGATGTAGTTTCACTTTGTTGCTCAGGCTGGAGTGCAATGGCATGATCTCGGCTTGCTGCAAACCCCGCCTCCTGCATGCGATTCTCCCGCCTCAGCCTCCTGAGTAGCTGGGGCGAGAGGGGCGCGCCACCATGCCTGGCTAATTTTTGTATTTTTAGTAGAGATGGGGTTTCACCATGTTGACTAGCCTGGTCTCAAACTCCTGACCTCACGTGATCCTCCTGCCTTGGCCTCCCAATGTGCTGGGATTACAGGCGTGAGCCACCACACCCGGCAAATCCATCTATTTGTTGAACATTTGGGCGGTTTCCCATTTTGGGCTATTACAAATAAATCAGCTATGATCACTCATTTACATCTTTGATTGGACATATGCTTTCATTTCCCTTGGGTAAATTCCAAGGTGCAGAGTAGCTTAGTCCTATAGTAAGTGTATGTTTAACTTTTTAAAGAAGCTTCCAAACTGTTTTCCAAATAAATTTCATTTTTCTGCCACCAATGTCTGAGAGTCCCACTCCCTTGTCAACATTTGGCATGGTCAGTCTTTTTTAAAATTTTTAAATTTTTTATTTTTTATTATACTTTAAGTTCTAGGGTACATGTGCACAACGTGCAGGTTTGTTACATACATATACATGTACCATGTTGGTGTGCTGCACCCATTAACTCGTCATTTACATTAGGTATATTTCCTAATGCTATCCCTCCCCTCCACTCCACAACAGGCCCTGGTGTGTGATTTTCCCCTTCCTGTGTCCACGTATTCTCATTGTTCAATTCCCACCTATGAGTGAGAACATGCGGTGTTTGGTTTTTTGTCCTTGTGATAGTTTGCTGAGAATGATGGTTTCCAGCTTCATCCATGTACCTACAAAGGACATGAACTCATCCTTTTTTATGGCTGCATAGTATTCCATGGTGTATATGTGCCACATTTTCTTAATCCAGTCTATCATTGTTGGACATTGAGGTTGGTTCCAAGTCTTTGCTATTGTGAATAGTGCCACAATAAACATACGTGTGCATGTGTCTTTATAGCAGCATGATTTAATTTTAGACAATCAAATAGTTACATAGTGGTATCCCATTATGGTATTAATTTGCATTTCCTAATAACTAATCATGATGAACATCTTTTCATGTGCGAATTTGCTATCTTTCTAATTTTAATTCTAGTGACTAAGTCATGGAGAATGTATTAGTCAGTTTGGGCTGCTATTAAGAGAATAACATAGACAGGGTGGCTTAAACTGCAAACATTCATTTATTAGAGTTTGGGAGGCTAGAAGTCTGAGATGAGGGTACCAGCAGGGTTGGGTTCTTGATGAGGGCTCTTTCTGATATGCAGATGGCTGCCTTCTTGCTGTGTCCTCACATGGCAAAGAGAACTCTGGTCTCTTCTTCTTACAAGGGGACGAATTCCATCAGGAGGGCTCTACACTCATGACCTTATCCAAACCTAATTACCTCCCAGAAGTTTCACTTTCAAATACCACTACACTGGCAATTAGGGCTTCAACATATGGATTTTGGGGGGACAGAAATATTCAATTCATAGTGAAGACCTCAGAGATATTAATACTGAACTGAGAATTGAAGAATGGATTAGAAGTTGCATGGTCAAACAAAAAGTATGTGTTTGTATGTGCTTATGTCTGCACAGAATAAAGTAGGCTGTCATTAAAATTTTGATGTGAATGTATTTATCAGATTGTTTTATTAGATTAGAACAGAATCTAAGCCACATCAAAACTTGAAGCACTCTGGGAAAGAAGCGCTACTGAAGGAGGATGGGCTGTTTGGGAAGAGTTAAAAAAACAAGTGGGGGGATTTGACAGAAACCTCACATACTTCATTCTTACCTTTTTCTCCCTCACTATTCTGTATCTTTCTTGTTTCGGATAGGAAGTTCTGAATATTTGTCACCTGGTAGATCAGGCGATTTGCCTCTGAGTACCTGTTTGAGAAAATGACTAACAGTTCAGAATGGGATCAATATAATTCATTAGAGGCTTCTGACTACACTATCCAAAGCTCATTGACAACCAAAGTACACAAATAACATCTCCAGGTCAGAGTAAATCAGACTGAGCTATTGAGCCAAGGATAAGCAGAGCGTAGTCTCCATTTCAGTAAACTGAATTATCCTGATTTGCCCACCTGCTACGTGCTCTCCTAGCCAGGTCTGGGTAACCAGTCCAGTTACCCTGAAATAAGGAGCAAGAATTCTGTTGGCCAAGTCAACAATTGCATAAAGACCAGTATTCCAAGAAATATCCTGTGCTTTTGGATCTGGCAATCAAAAGCATTGATTACATTGATGGCACTGAAATAAAGCTCCTAGTAGGTCACTGGTTGTCAGGCAGTTCTTTAAGGCAGTAAATAGCATATATTTATTCTGAGAGAAATATATCCTGGTTTGGACACAAATGATGGCTGCTTATATAAATGTTTATTTATCATAAAGGTTTCTGAAAGCAGGTAATCATAAATGAGTGATAATATAGTAAACATTTTAACTTATGAACACTTCAAGTCATCAATCTTTTGTCTGGGGCCAAGGCCCGCCCTTCCCTCCCTTCCTCCATTCCTCCCTTCCTTCTTTCCTTCCATAAATATGTATTAAACTTTTACTATGTGCCCAGTAATGTTTCAAGTGCTGGAGATAAAACAATAAGTAAAACAGAGAAAATTTCCAGTTCAAATAAACATAACCTAGAAGTGGAATAGGGGAATGTGGGAACCATGAGAATGTTCCCACAGACTTCCTACTACAGAGACCATAATTGATTGCTAGCTTCTTGTCTGTGTTCTCCCTCCCTTCCTCCTTCTTTTATTCAAATACATATACATGATCTGTCTTATCAGCAGGGTCTCTGGGAATTGAGATTACTGTAATAAACATTGATTACAATGTTTATTAAAGGCATGCCTAAATTTGGGGACACAGACAATAAAAATGAATAATTATAATATCAAATATTTAGATACATGCTAGAGATATGAATGATGTATCATGAAGGCCCTCAAGAAGAGATGACTAACTGTGTTTGGGAGAATTAAGGAAGTCTTTATAGAGCAGGTAATACTGAACGAGGTTTGAACAGATTGGAGAACTTGTCAGAGAAGAGGAGAGACTAACAGTTACCTCCTCAACATGAAAACTTCTGAAAGTCCAGTAGTTTGGGACACAGTGATTGGGCACTTCCATGAGCTAGTGGCTGTATAAGAGAGTGGAGACTTAAAAAAAAATCATGATTGAATAAAGACATTGTTTTTAATATTTTTTTGTGATAGTGGTATTATGGTTATGTTTTCTTAAGTGAGCCTTTATCATTTAGAGATCTATACTACCTTTAAATTTTTAAAGATAAAATTATAGAACATTTGAGGTGTTCTTTAAAATTATGCATTGGTATTTACATTTTTAACATGCTACCATAGTACGTTTAGAATGATTGCCTTTGATTTTTTAAAAAATTCTGTGTGTGTGTGTGTGTGTGTGTGTGTGTAAAATGTCAGTTAAAAACACTGGTTTCGTTCCATGTAAGCATTAAACAGTGTATTTAGGTTGCAAGAGATTGTGATGGTTGTTCTTACATTTTACCTACCTTCACTTAATATGCTTGAACTGTCGCCTTAACTATGCTAAGCATCTAGACTAAAAGCCAAAATATAATTATTGATGCCTTTCTAAAACCCAAAATGTAGTTCTCTATTAACCTGAAATGTACACTAGCCCAGAACAGTTTAATGGTACTTACTGAGCTATAGCATAGCTGCTTAGTTGTTTTTGAGATTTTTTAGTCAATGCATAATGGAAACTTCTTTCTTCTAAAAGTTACCAGTGCCACTTTGAGAGAAGCGAATTGCTATATACTTAATGTAAAAATTATTACACTAAACAGAATAAACTTTGGACTCCTCTTTTGTTCATTTGTGGATTAAGTGGTGTAATAGTAAAAATTATTACACTAAACAGGATAAAAAATAATAAAATTATCTATGCGTCGGAGGGAACATGGGGGTAGGTATAGATGGCTAGATTGGCCATATATGGATAATTGGCAAAGCTGGGTGATAAGTACCAGGGGCTCATTAGAATATTTTCTTTACTTCCTTTTTGTAAAAAAGAGGTTTCACTTATGAATAGAATATTTTCCATAATTAACATAAAAAAAAAGACTCGCTTCCTAACTTTGAAGAGCTCATAGTCTCTTGAGAAGAGAGGTCTCTTAAGAGATAGTTTTAATACATTAAACCCAATATGAAAGGATACATAATGTTGCAGAATAAAATAATAGTTCTTTAAAATAAAGAACTAACTTAACTGCTTCTACTAAGTAGGGAGTGTACATAATTCATATCAGTGAGTAAAAAATCTCTACAAAGCTTCCTTCTCTTTAAAGACTTGTGGGGAGAAAAATGAGATTCAGACAAGGTGAACTGCATTTATCAGAGCATAAGGATGAGTCTTTGGATATATAAAGGGAAGACCAGAGGCATATTTTTGAAACGTTGGTATTTGTAAAGAGGATGGAGCGGGGGAGAGGGTGTGAGAATGAGCTGAGTGATATTATGCGATGCTTCTGTCAAGTTGGTGGACATAACGTGGAGCTGTTTGTGTTGTTGTTATATAACCTCATCCATTGCCCCTAGACCTTCACAAAAGGCTGCCACACATATAATTTGTCATTTTTTTTCATTTTCTCTTTTTCCTTTTGCAGAAAACAAGAAAATAAACCTGAGTTCCACATGATGGAACATGTTAGTCATGAGAGGTGATGTTGAGAGACTCTTGGGAGTAAGAACTCCCATGCATTAGTGCCATGAGAATGTTAACTTTAAGACTGCACAGAAGTTCTAGAAGGAAGGATCCAGGTTGGGGATGCTGACATGTAGGTTAAATTGGAATTACCTGTGTCAACAAGGAGGATGAAGCTAATGTATTTAAGTCACCAATATTTTGCTGGAAGTGGGTTATCAGTTGCTGTATTATGTAAAGCAAGGAGTCAGGGTCCTGGGCAACATCAAAGCCTGAGATGCCATGAGGAAGAGAAGCCCCAAAAAGGTGCTTCTGAAGAGAGGATAGAAAATGTTTGAAGGTGGGCCAGGAGCTGTGGCTCAGTCCTGTAATCCCAGCACTCTGGGAGGCTGAGGCGGGCAGATCACGACATCAGGAGTTGGAGACCAGCCTGACCAACATGGTGAAACCCCGTCTCTACCAAAAACACAAAATTAGCTGGGCGTGGTGGTGCACACCTGTAATCCCAGCTACTCAGGAGGCTGAGGCAGGAGAATCGCTTGAACCCAGGAGGTGGAGGTTGCAGTGAGCCGAGATTGTGCCACTGCACTCCAGCCTGGGCAACAGAGCAAGACTGTATCAAAAAATAAAAAAAATAAAAAAAAAGGCTTCAAGGTGGGTGATTAAAAAAAAAGAGACCTTCTTTCAAATGTGATACTCCCTGGGCACTTGGCCTTCATTTTATCTCATACCATACTAAAGGAAGACAAACAATTGACTCTGAGGGCCTTAGCAATGACTTCTGTGGAAAATTTCAATTGCCATTCTGTAGAGATATTTACTTTCAATGCCTGTTTGCTTTGAAATGTGCTTTAAGTAAAATAAAATTAATATGGAATCTTTCCAGATACTTTGATCCTGATCTAATTACTTTAATGACTTAAATTGTGTAATTTATCTTGGTGCATCTGTGTTTGAACTAGCTGTTAGGCCAAAATTGTGGAAGTCAATTAAATATCTTAATCCTTTCACTTGGCAGTCTTGTCATTAAATAAAAATAATTTTACTGCCCCATATTTGGTAGGCAAATTATGGTTTGAATTAAATTAGTATATCACAGTAAATAAGTCTGAGCTATTGAGTAGTGAAAATTCAGCTTTTATCCAATTTTTATTTATAGGCTCTTGTGTGCCCTATAGCTACCACATGATCCTCATCATATCCGGGAATTAAATCCTATTATTCTGAAAAGTCAGTTAAGAATCCAGATTCCAGAATAATTAGTACACATAACCTCAAACACATTTCCTTATTGTCAACTAAGGCTATTCATCAACTGGGAAATTACATTAAAATAAAGTACTTTGCAGATAATTACTGAGCTTCAAAAAGGACGTTCTTTTGATGAGAGCCAATGTATTTTTGTTTTGCATTTAGACGGAAGATTAGAGGCTGCTCTTACTTGGTGACACTTACTGTTCTGGTTTCTAGCAGCAAGTCCTTAGAAAGATGGTCACATTAGCTGGGCGCGGTGGCTCACACCTGTAATCCCAGCACTTTGGGAGGCTGAGGTGGGCGGATCACGAGGTCAGGAGTTTGAGACCAGCCTGGTCAACATGGTGAAACCCCATCTCTACTAAAAATACAAAAATTCGCTGGGCGTGGTGGCAGGTCCCTGTAATCCCAGCTACTTGTGAGGCTGAGGCAGGAGAATCACTTGAACCGGGGAGGTGGAGGTTGCAGTGAGCTGAGACCACGCCCCTGCCCTCCAGCCTGGACAACAGAGAGAGACTCCGTCTCAAAAAAAAAAAAAAAAAAAAAAAGAAAAGGGAGGAGCCAAGATGGCCGAATAGGAACAGCTCCGGTCTACAGCTCCCAGCATGAGCGACACAGAAGACGGGTGATTTCTGCATTTCCATCTGAGGAACCGGGTTCATCTCACTAGGGAGTGCCAGACAGTGGGCACAGGTCAGTGGGTGCGCGCACCGTGTGTGAGCAGAAGAAGGGCGAGGCATTGCCTCACTCGGGAAGCACAAGGGGTCAGGGAGTTCCCTTTCCTAGTCAAAGAAAGGGGTGACAGACGGCACCTGGAAAATCGGGTCACTCCCACCCGAATACTGCGTTTTTCCGATGGGCTTAAAAAACGGCACACCACGAGATTATATCCTGCACCTGGCTCAGAGGGTCCTACGCCCACAGAGTCTCACTGATTGCTAGCACAACAGTCTGAGATCAAACTGCAAAGCGGCAGCGAGGCTGGGGGAGGGGCGCCCGCCATTGCCCGGGTTTGCTTAGGTAAACAAAGCAGCTGGGAAGTTCGAACTGGGTGGAGCCCACCACAGGTCAAGGAGGCCTGCCTGCCTCTGTAGGCTCCACCTCTGGGGGCAGGACGCAGACAAACAAAAAGACAGCAGTAACATCTGCAGACTTAAATGTCCCTGTCTGACAGCTTTGAAGAGAGCAGTGGTTCTCCCAGCACGCAGCTGGAGATCTGAGAATGGGCAGACTGCCTCCTCAAGTGGGTCCCTGACCCCTGACCCCGGAGCAGCCTAACTGGGAGGCACCCCGCAGCAGGGGCAGACTGACACCTCACACGGCTGGGTATTCCAACAGACCTGCAGCCGAGGGTCCTGTCTGTTAGAAGGAAAACTAACAAAGAGAAAGGACATCCACACCAAAAACCCATCTGTACGTCATCATCATCAAAGACCAAAAGTAGATAAAACCACAAAGATGGGGAAAAAACAGAGCAGAAAAACCGGAAACTCTAAAAAGCAGAGCGCCTCTCCTCCTCCAAAGGAACGCAGTTCCTCACCAGCAATGGAACAAAGCTGGACGGAGAATGACTTTGACGAGCTGAGAGAAGAAGGCTTCAGACGATCAAATTACTCTGAGCTACGGTAGGATATTCAAACCAAAGGCAAAGAAGTTGAAAACTTTGAAAAAAATTTAGAAGAATGTATAACTAGAATAACCAATACAGAGAAGTGCTTAAAGGAGTTGATGGAGCTGAAAACCAAGGCTCGAGAACTACGTGAAGAATGCAGAAGCCTCAGGAGCCAATGCAATCAAATGGAAGAAAGGGTATCAGCCCTGGAAGATGAAATGAATGAAATGAAGTGAGAAGGGAAGTTTAGAGAAAAAAGAATAAAAAGAAATGAGCAAAGCCTCCAAGAAATATGGGACTATGTGAAAAGACCAAATCTACATCTGATTGGTGTACCTGAAAGTGACGGGGAGAATGGAACCAAGTTGGAAAACACTCTGCAGGATATTTTCCAGGAGAACTTCCCCAATCTAGCAAGCCAGGCCAACATTCACATTCAGGAAATACAGAGAATGCCACAAAGATACTCCTTGAGAAGAGCAACTCCAAGACACATAATTGTCAGATTCACCAAAGTTGAAATGAAGGAAAAAATGTTAAGGGCAGCCAGAGAGAAAGGTCGGGTTACCCACAAAGGGAGGTCCATCAGACTAACAGCGGATCTCTCAGCAGAAACTCTACAAGCCAGAAGAGAGTGGGGGCCAATATTCAACATTCTTCAAGAAAAGAATTTTCAACCCAGAATTTCATATCCAGCCAAACTAAGCTTCATAAGTGAAGGAGAAATATAATACTTTACAGATAAGCAAATGCTGAGAGATTTTGTCACCACCAGGCCTGCCCTAAAAGAGCTCCTGAAGGAAGCACTAAACATGGAAAGGCACAATCGGTACCAGCCACTGCAAAATCATGCCAAAATATAAAGACCATCGAGACTAGGAAGAGACTGCATCAACTAATGAGCAAAATAACCAGCTAACATCATAATGACAGGATCAAATTCACACATAACAATATTAACTTTAAATGTAAATGGACTAAATGCTCCAATTAAAAGACACAGACTGGCAAATTGGATAAAGACTCAAGACCCATCAGTGTGCTGTATTCAGGAAACCCATCTCACGTGCAGAGACACACATAGGCTCAAAATAAAAGGATGGAGGAAGATCTACCAAGAAAATGGAAAACAAAAAAAGGCAGGGGTTGCAATCCTAGTCTCTGATAAAACAGACTTTAAACCAACAAAGATCAAAAGAGACAAAGAAGGCCATTACATAATGGTAAAGGGATCAATTCAACAAGAAGAGCTAACTATCCTAAATATATATGCACCCAATACAGGAGCACCCAGATTCATAAAGCAAGTCCTGAGTTACCTACAAAGAGACTTAGACTCCCACACATTAATAATGGGAGACTTTAACACCCCACTGTCAACCTTAGACAGATCAACAAGACAGAAAGTCAACAAGGATACCCAGGAATTGAACTCAGCTCTGCACCAAGCAGACCTAATAGACATCTACAGAACTCTCCACCCCAAATCAACAGAATATACATTTTTTTCAGCACCACACCACACCTATTCCAAAATTGACCACATACTTGGAAGTAAAGCTCTCCTCAGTAAATGTAAAAGAACAGAAATTATAACAAACTATCTCTCAGATCACAGTGCAATCAAGCTAGAACTCAGGATTAAGAATCTCACTCAAAACCGCTCAACTACATGGAAACTGAACAACCTGCTCCTGAATGACTACTGGGTACACAACGAAATGAAGGCAGAAATAAAGATGTTCTTTGAAACCAATGATAACCAAGACACAACATACCAGAATCTCTGGGATGCATTCAAAGCAGTGTGTAGAGGGAAATTTATAGCACTAAATGCCCACAAGAGAAAGCAGGAAAGATCCAAAATTGACACCCTAACATCACAATTAAAAGAACTAGAAAAGCAAGAGCAAACACATTCAAAAGCTAGCAGAAGGCAAGAAATAACTAAAATCAGAGCAGAACTGAAGGAAATAGAGACACAAAAAAACCCTTCAAAAAATTAATAAATCCAGGAGCTGGTTTTTTGAAAGGATCCACAAAATTGATAGATCGCTAGTAAGATTAATAAAGAAAAAGAGAGAAGAATCAAATAGATGCAATAAAAAATGATAAAGGGGATATCACCACCAATCCCACAGAAATACAAACTACCATCAGAGAATACTACAAACACCTCTATGCAAATAAACTAGAAAATCTAGAAGAAATGGATAAATTCCTCGACACATACACTCTCCCAAGACTAAACCAGGAAGAAGTTGAATCTCTGAATAGACCAATAACAGGAGCTGAAATTGTGGCAATAATCAATAGCTTACCAACCAAAAAGTGTCCGGGACCAGATGGATTCACAGCCTAATTCTACCAGAGGTACAAGGAGGAACTGGTACCATTCCTTCTGAAACTATTCCAATCAATAGAAAAAGAGGGAATCCTCCCTAACTCATTTTATGAGGCCAGCATCATCCTGATACCAAAGCCAGGCAGAGACACAACCAAAAAAGAGAATTTTAGACCAATATCCTTGATGAACGTTGATGCAAAAATCCTCAATAAAATACTGGCAAACTGAATCCAGCAGCACATCGAAAAGCTTATCCACCATGATCAAGTGGGCTTCATCCCTGGGATGCAAGGCTGGTTCAATATACGCAAATCAATAAATGTAATCCAGCATATAAACAGAACCAAAGACAAAAACCACATGATTGTCTCAATAGATGCAGAAAAGGCCTTTGACAAAATTCAACAATCCTTCATGCTAAAGACTCTCAATAAATTAGGTATTGATGGGACGTATCTCAAAATAATAAGAGCTATCTATGACAAACCCACAGCCAATATCATACTGAATGGGCAAAAACTGGAAGCATTCCCTTTGAAAACTGGCACAAGACAGGGATGCCCTCTCTCACCACTCCTATTCAACATAGTGTTGGAAGTTCTGGCCAGGGCAATTAGGCAGGAGAAGGAAATAAAGGGTATTCAATTAGGAAAAGAGGAAGTCAAATTGTCCCTGTTTGCAGACGACATGATTGTATATCTAGAAAACCCCATTGTCTCAGCCCAAAATCTCCTTAAGCTGATAAGCAACTTCAGCAAAGTCTGAGGATACAAAATCGATGTACAAAAATCACAAGCATTCTTATACACCAACAACAGACAAACAGAGAGCCAAATCATGAGTGAACTCCCATTCACAATTGCTTCAAAGAGAATAAAATACCTAGGAATCCAACTTACAAGGGACATGAAGGACCTCTTCAAGGAGAACTACAAACCACTGCTCAAGGAAATAAAAGACAATACAAACAAATGGAAGAACATTCCATGCTCATGGGTAGGAAGAATCAATATCGTGAAAATGGCCATACTGCCCAAGGTAATTTTCAGATTCAGTGCCATCCCCATCAAGCTACCAATGACTTTCCTCACAGAATTGGAAAAAACTACTTTAAAGTTCATATGGAACCAAAAAAGAGCCCGCATTGCCAAGTCAATCCTAAGCCAAAAGAACAAAGCTGGAGGCATCACACTACCTGACTTCAAACTATACTACAAGGCTACAGTAACCAAAACAGCATGGTACTGGTACCAAAACAGAGATATAGATCAATGGAACAGAACAGAGCCGTCAGAAATAATGCCGCATATCTACAACTATCTGATCTTTGACAAACCTGAGAAAAACAAGAAATGGGGAAAGGATTCCCTATTTAATAAATGGTGCTGGGAAAACTGGCTAGCCGTATGTAGAAAGCTGAAACTGGATCCCTTCCTTACACCTTATACAAAAATCAATTCAAGATGGATTAAAGACTTAAATGTTAGACCTAAAACCATAAAAACCCTAGAAGAAAACCTAGGCATTACCATTCAGGACATAGGCATGGGCAAGGACTTCATGTCTAAAACACCAAAAGCAATGGCAACAAAAGCCAAAATTGACAAATGGGATCTCATTAAACTAAAGAGCTTCTGCACAGCAAAAGAAACTACCATCAGAGTGAACAGGCAACTTACAAAATGGGAGAAAATTTTCGCAACCTACTCATCTGACAAAGGGCTAATATCCAGAATCTACAATGAACTCAAACAAATTTACAAGAAAAAAACAAACAACCCCATCAAAAAGTGGGTGAAGGACAGGAACAGACACTTCTCAAAAGAAGACATTTATGCAGCCAAAAAACACATGAAAAAATGCTCACCATCACTGGCCATCAGAGAAATGCAAATCAAAACCACAATGAGATACCATCTCACACCAGTTAGAATGGCGATCATTAAAAAGTCAGGAAACAACAGGTGCTGGAGAGGAGGGGAGAAATAGGAACATTTTTACACTGTTGGTGGGACTGTAAACTAGTTCAACCATTGTGGAAGTCAGTGTGGCGATTCCTCAGGGATCTAGAACTAGAAATTCCATTTGACCCAGCCATCCCATTACTGGGTATATACCCAAAGGACTATAGATCATGCTGCTATAAAGACACATGCACATGTATGTTTATTGCAGCATTATTCACAATAGCAAAGACTTGGAACCAACCCAAATGTCCAACAATGATAGACTGGATTAAGAAAATGTGGCACATATACACCACGGAATACTATGCAGCCATAAAAAATGATGAGTTCATGTCCTTTGTAGGGACATGGATGCAATTGGAAATCATCATTCTCAGTAAACTATTGCAAGAACAAAAAACCAAACACTGCATATTCTCACTCATAGGTGGGAACTGAACAATGAGAACACATGGACACAGGAAGGGGAACATCACACTCTGGGGACTGTTGTGGGGTGGGGGGAGGGGGGAGGGATGGCTTTGGGAGATATACCTAATGCTAGATGATGAGTTAGTGGGTGCAGCGCACCAGCATGGCACATTTATACATATGTAACTAACCTGCACATTGCGCACATGTACCCTAAAATCTAAAGTATAATAATAATAAATAAATAAATAAATTAATTAAAAAAAAATAAACAGCAAAAAAAAAAAAAAAAGAAAGAAAAAAAAAAAGAAGGTTACATTAACAGAGGCCACATGTGGGCTGGAGTGGTTCTGAACTGCATTCACAGCATACTTTTAAATACCGGAAGATTTAAGGCACATGATGTAATTAAATTGCATTTAACCCATGTTGGACTATGTACTTTCATGCTTTTCAATATTATGTCATTTGAATAAAACAACAATCAGCACACTCTAGGCCTGGCCTGCCATCTACCAAAAACGCAACTATGTTTTTAAAAGTGAGTCTTTTAGAAAGCAATGTAAAATTTTTTCTAGATAAAATGATATGATATCTGGGATTTTATCAGAATATATCCTACTCAGTTGTGTATGTATTGTCCATAGAAACTTTTATGCTATCATGGCAGGACTGAGGCATTTTGTCAGATTCCATATAACCCATACCTGGAAAGCCTAAAGTCACATTTTCAGTCTAGTTTTACATACAGCAATTTATACACTGCCATTGATGGAGACATGGATACTGCTCTCCAACTTCTACTCGGCTTAATGACCTGCTCAACAGATAACATCAGACTGGAATGTATTTTCAGGTAGATTATAAAAGCATTTAGGCCGGATGCAGTGGCTCACTCCTGTAATCCTAGCACTTTGGGAGGCTGAGGCGAGAGGATCACCTGAGGTCAGGAGACCAGCCTGGCCAATGTGGTAAAACCCCATCTCTACTAAAAATACAAAAATTAACTGGGCGTGGTGGCAGTCGCCTGTAATCCTAGCTACTTGGGAGGCTGAGACAGGAGAATTGCCTGAACACAGGAGGTGGAGGCTGCAGTGAACCAAAATTGCACCATTGCACTCCAGCCTGGGCAACAGAGCAAAAACTCTGTCATACACACACACAAAATTACACTACAATACAAATTTGTTAGATAGCTGTGAAGAATTTACAATATGCCAGTGTATTGTTATAACTGCTAACTATTTGGCTAGACTTTGTGTTTGATACATGTTAGGTACAGAAGATGTTATAGTAGAGACCTCGTTTGTTGGTTTGTTTTTTCCTTCTGATCATTCATCCTCCTTCCTCTGGTAATAGTGCCTTGATTTACTTAGGAAAACATTTTTGTAAATGTATATTGGCACACATAAGATGGTAGGATTCTGAAGTATTTTGAAAATAGAACCATTAGAATTTGCTGATGAATTAGTTATGGGGTGTGAAGAAAAAAGAGGAGTCAAGCAAAACTAAATATCTTGGTCTCATCAACTGAAAAAAGTATCTATTATAACCGTGTAACATAATTCATATTTATTTGCTTATTCTTTGCCTTCTTTCACTAGTGGTTTGAGGTCAAGGGCTTTCTCTTTTTTCCTAGCAACTGGAAAAATACCTGGAGTGTAACATATTTTAAGTATGTTAAATGAATAAATGTCTAAGTATTTCTGTGGCATAACTTCTAGGTGGGAAGTTACATGGAGTTAAAATGAATGTATACATTTAATTTCAGTATGTTCAGAACTACCATCCAATTTCCCAATTATAATTCCACTAGCTATGTGTTAGAATGTTATGGCTGCAAATGAATGGGCAGTATGGTAGGCAGAATAGTGGACCCCCAAAGATGTCCATATCCTAATGCCTGGAAATTGTGAATATGTTATCTTACATGGTGAAAGGGACTTTGACTTTGTGGTTAAGGTTAAGAACCTTGAGACGGGGAGAGGCTGTGGTCAGAGAGTGATGTGACAGCAGAAGACAGAAGTAGGATCACAGAGATATGACATTGCTGGCTTAGAAGAGAGTAAAAGTAAAAGTGGACATAAGCTGAGGAATGCAGGAGGCTCTAGAAACCAGAAGAGGCAAGAAAGTGGATTCTTCTCCAGAGCTTCAGACAGGTGTGCAGCACCTTGATTTTAACCCGGTGAGACCATGTAAGACTGTGAACTTAAAGAACCTTATGATAATATATCTGTGTTTTTGAAGCCATTAAACTTGCAGTAATTTATTTCAGCAGTAACAAAAAACTAATATGAACAACATTTCAACCAGCAGGTGTTTGTGGGGATGGTGGTATGTCTGACAAAAAGATAAGTATGAGCAAAAATGGGCCGGGTGTGGTGGCTGATACCTGTAATCCCAGCGCTTTGGGAGGCCAAGACGAACGAATCACTTGAGTCTAGGAATTTGAGACCAGCCTGGGTGACATGGTGAAGCCCCATTTCTACAAAAAATATCAAAATTAGCTGGGTGTGGTCACACATGTCTGTAGTTCCAGCTACTTGGGAGACTGAGGTGGGAGGATTGCTTGAGCCCAGGTGGCAGAGGTTGCAGTGAGCTAAGATCACTCCACTGAACTGCAGTCTGGACAACAGAATGAGACCATGTGTCAACAAACAAACAAACAAACAAAAATGAGCAAAAATGGAGGCAGATTACATCACCAAGATAGTGGAATAGAAGGTAACCCTCTCATATCCTCCCAACAACAAGAAATCTACACCAAGACACAGTTAAAAGTGACTCTATAAGAACCTTAGTATTCAGGTAGATGCTTGTGAAACCCTGATGGAGGCCAAGACCTAGAAGGATCGTTTTGAGAGTCCAGACTGACAGTACTGTCAAGTGGTTGATTCACAAGTTTGCACCTGGGTTCAAGCCCAGAAGTGGCCTAGTCCTCCAAGGGGCTTGGCTCTAGCTTCATTTGGCTTTGAGCCTGCAATCAAAACCATCTGCCAAGGGGTCCAGAAGGAATTGAGCACACTAGTTCCTTGGCAGAATGGTTAGTCTGCCTGCTGATATCAGTCTGGGCATGGAACCTGAAAGTTGCTGTATGGCTCTGGCCCAGCCTTCTTCAGCTGAGGTCCCAGCTCAGAGCTGCTTATAAAAGGGCCCAGAGGGATACTCACCCTTCTCTTGCAGGCTGGTAGTCTGAGCCTCCCTGATGTGCTTGCCAACCTTGATCCCACAGCAGATCCTGAGCCAGTCCCAGCTCAGGGCCCTCCTTCTGCGATCAGGGAACTATCTCATCTGTGCAGGGAATTCCTGGGAGACACACACACCTGCCTCTGAGTCACTGAGACTGGGCTGTCCAGCTTCTGCATCACAGCAGATCGTGAGGGAGCCCAGTTTTAGTTCTAGCCTCTCCTGCTGGAGTTTGGAAGCTATCCTGCCTGCACTGAGACCTGCTGGGAGACAAGCACCTTTCTGGCCCAGTGAGATGAGCTCTCCCGCCTCTGTCCGGCAGGAGCTCCTGCCAAAACAGTCTCAGCTCTGACCCCTCCTGCTGTAATCAGGGAACTATTCCATCTGTTCAGGGTTTTTCTGAGACACGTGCACATTCTAAGCCAGTGAGTCAGGGCTTTCCAGCCTCTATCCCACAGCAGAACCTGAGGAGGCCAAGTTTCAGCTCTGGCCCCTCCAGCTGCAGTCAGGGAAATACTGCATCTGCAAAGTAACTTGCTGGGCAAAACCCACCCCTCTGAGTTAAGATGGAGCTCTGTAGCCTCTGCCCTATAGCAAATCCCAAGGGGGCCCGGTCTCAACTCTAGCCCCTCCTGCTGCAGCCGGGAACTATCTTGTTTATGCAGGGACATGCTGAGAGATGCATGCCTGTCTGAGTCAATGTGGAAGGTGTGCTATCCCTTCCATGTTGGGGCCCAGTCTTATCTCCAGCCACTACTGTTGTATTTGACGAATGACCCCAGTCACGTAGGGAACTTCTGGGTAATGCATGCACATTAGAGTCAATGAACTGGGCCTGCCAGCAGATCTCAAAGAGGCCCAGTTTCAACACCAGTCCCTCACGCTGCAGTCAGGACACATACTGACTGTGCAGAGGCATGCTGGGAGGCATACCTGTCTGGGCCACCAGGGCAGTCTTCTGGACTCAAGACCTTGGCCAGAATTCCCATACAGCCCCAGTACCCTCCTTGGGTCTTCCCTGGGTCTATCTGGGCCAGAAAGCCATGCCAACTTCTCATGAGACTCATAGCAAACCTGGGCTTAGAGCATCCTCTAGTGTTGAGATGGTTGCAATGGCCGCAGTCTCAAAAAACACAACAGTCAGTGATAAGGTTTCCCTGTGCCCCCACCCAAAATCTCATTTTGAATTGTAATCCCCACAATCCCCATTATCCCTATAATCCCCACGTGTCAAGGGCGGGACCACGTGGAGGTAATTAGTTCACGGAGGCAGTTTCCTCCATGCTGTTCTCATGATAATTAGTGAGTCTCATGAGATCTGATGGTTTTATAAGTGCCTGGCATTTTCCCCGCTTGCTCTTCTCCTTCCGGCTGCCCTGTAAAGAGGTGCCTTCTGCCATGATTGTAGGTTTCCTGAGGCCTCTCCAGCCATGTGGAACTATGAGTCAATTAAACTTCTTTCCTTTATAAGTTACCCAGTCTTGGGCAGTTCTTCATAGCAGTATGAGAATGAACTAATACAGTCAGTATACTTAGAATCCCTGGAAGGCCTTTTGAAGGAGGACAGGCACAAACAAAGCCAGACTGCAATGACTAAAATAAACATCCAATCCCTGAATGCACAGACATTGTCACAGATCCACAAGTATTGGGAACATTCAGGAAGATATGACCTCCCCAGACAATAAGGTGCCAGAGACTGACTCTAGAGTGATAGAGATGTGTGATCTCTCAGACAAATAATTAAAAAAAGCTGTTTATAGGAAGATCAACAAATTTCAAGAAAATAGAGATAATTCAGAAATTTATCAGAGATATTTAATAGGAAGCTTGAAATAATAATAATTAAAAGTTTTCAAATCTGGAGAAAGATATAAATATCCAGGTACAGGAAGGTCAAAAGTCACCAATCAGATTGAACTCAAATAAGATTACCCTAAGACATATTATAATCAAACTCTCAAGGGTCAAAGACAAAAAGATGATTCTGAAAGCAGTAAGAGAAAAGAAGCAAATAACATATAAGGAAGATCCAAGACACTTGGCCTCAGGCTTCCCAGCAGAAATCTTATAGGCTGGGATGAAGCGAAATATATTCAGAGTGCTAAAAGAAAAAAAAAAAACCCTGTCAACCAAGCGCACTGTACCTAGCAAAACTATCCTTCAGAAATGAAGAGGAACAAATGAAACAAAACCTGAGGGAATTTATTGCTATCAGAATTGTCCCAAAAGAACCACTAAAGGGAGTTCTTCAATCTGAGCGGTAAGGATGCTAATGTGATTGTTGTACTAATGTTGAAATCATAGTGTTTCAACTATGGATATCTTTAGTAAAAAGACTAAAAGAATAAGACAACTATTAAAAATAATAACAGCCAGGTGCGGTGGCCCACACCTGTAATCCCAGCACTTTGGGAGGCCGAGGTGGCCAAATCACTTGAGGTCTGGAGTTTGAGACCAACCTGGCCAACATAGTGAAACCCATCTCTACTAAAAATACAAAAATTAGCCAGGCGTGGTGGTGTGTGCCTGTAATCCCAGCTATTTGGGAAGCTGAGGCATGAAAATCATTTGAAACCAGGAGGTAAAGGTTGTAGTGAGCTGAGATCACGCCACTGCACTCCATCCTGAGTGACAGAGCGAGACCCCATCTCAAAAAACAAAAACAAAAACAAAAAAACTAAAACAATCAGTTAAGAGATATGCAATATAAAAAATGTAAATTGTAACATCAAAGATTTTTAATGTTGTGGGAGAAGGGAGTTAATGCATACAGGTTTTTCTTGGGGGAGGATTGTTTGTCTTTATTATTATTATTATTTGCAATGAAAATTAAGTTGATATCAGTTTTAAATAACTTGTTATAATGATAAGTTTTGTTTTGTTTTGTTTTTTTGAGACAAGGTCCGACTCCTGTAGCCCAGGCGGGAGTGCAGTGAGATCATGGCTCACTGCAGCCTCGACTTCTGGGCTCAAGCAGTCCTCCTGCCTCATTTTTTGCTTTTTTTTTTTTTGTAGAGATGAAGTTTCACTATGTTACCCAGGCTTGTCTTGAACTCTTGGGCTCAAGTGATCCTCTTGCCTCAGCTTCCCAAAGTGATGGAATTACACATGTAAGCCATTGTGCCTGGCCTATAGGATTGTTATAACTTTTTTTTTGCAAGTCTCATGGTAATAACAAAGCAAAAATCTATAATAGGTACACTAAAAATAAAAAGCAACAAATTGAAACGTAGTACTAGAGAAAGTCAATTAACCACAAAAGAAGACAGTAAGAAAAGGAAGACAGACAGGAGTTACAAAACAACTAGAAAACAAGTAACAAAATGGCAGTAGTAAATTCTTATCTATCAATATAACATTAAATGTAAATGAACTAAATTCTCCAATTAAAGACATAGAATGGCTGAATATATTAAAAAGCTAGATCCAACTATATGCTTCCTACATGAAACTCATTTCACCTCTAAACACATATAGACTGAAAGAGAAAAGATGATAAAAGATACTCTATGCAAATAGAAATCATAAAAGAGCAGGAGTAGTTTTACTTATATTACATAAAATAGACTTTAAATCAAAATCTGTAAGAGACAAAGAAGGTTATTATATAACGATAAAGGGGTCAATTCAGCAAAATGATATAAAAATAGTAAACATGTATGCATTCAACATCAGAACACTCAAATATATAAAGCAAATATTAAAAAATCTAAAAGGAGATATAGGATGCAATACAATAACAGTAGGAAACTTCAGCACCCCTCTTTTGGCAATAAACAGATTACCAATCATTAAAGAAACATTGGAGTTAAACTATACTTTAGACCAAAAGGGCCTAACAGATATTTACAGAACATTTCATCCAACTGGTGCAGAATACAGATTTTTTTCATCAGCATATGGAACATTCTTGAAGGTATGTTAGGTCATGAAACAAGACTCAATAAATTCAAAAATGTCAAAATCATGTTAAGTAACTTTTCTGAACACAATGGAATAAGACTAGAACTCAATAACAAGAGGAATGTTGGAAACTGGACAAATATGTGGAAATTAAACATGTTTCTGAAGAATAACGAGTTAATGAAGAAATTAAGAAGAAAATTTAAAAATTTATTGAGACAAATAAAAATGCAAACACAACATACAGGAAGCTATGGGATACAGAAAAAGTGGTACAAAGAGGGAAGTTTATAGCAATAAACTTCAACATCAAAAAAGTAGTAAGGCTTCAAATAAACAACCTAACACACACCTCAAACAACTAGGAAAGCAAGAACAAACCTAACCCCAAATCAGTAGAAGAAAAGAAATAATAACAATTAGAGCAGAAATAAATGAAATTGAGACTAAAAAAATACATAAAATCACAAAAACAAAAAATTGCCTGTGGAAAAGATAAACGAAATTGACAAACCTAAGAAAAAAGAAAGAAGACCAAAATTAATAAAATCAGATGAAAGAGAAAACATTGCAACTAATAGCGTAGAAATACAAAGGATAATTGGAGAGTATTATGAACATACACCAAGAAATTGTAACACTTAGAAGAAACTGATAAATTTCTGCACACATACAAATACAAAGGATAATTGGAGAGTATTATGAACATACACCAAGAAATTGTAACACTTAGAAGAAACTGATAAATTTCTGCACACATACAACCTATCCAGATTGAACCATGAAGAAACAGAAAACTTGAAAAGACCAAAATGAATAATGAGATGGAAGCAGTAACAAAAGCTCTCCCATCTAAGCAAAGCCAAGGACCTGACAAATTCACTGTAGAATTCTACGAAACATTTTAAAAAGAACTAATACCAATACTTTTCAAACTGTTTCAAAAAATTGAAGAAGAAGAAGGAATACTTCCAAACTCATTCTACAGGGCCAATATTAATACCAAAACCAGACAAAAACACAACAAAAAGGGAAACTATAGGCCAATACCCCTGATGAAAATAGATGCAAAAATCATCAAAAAAAACTAGCAAACCAAATTCAACAATATATTAAAAAGCTCATTCACCATGATCAAGTGAGATTCATCCAAGTGGTGCAAGGAGGGCTCAACATATGCAAATCAATAAATGTGATACATTCTATTAACAGAGTAAGTACAAAAGCTATGTGAGCATTCAATAGATACTGAAAAAGCATTGAATAAAGTTTGACATCCTTTCATGATAAAAACTCTCAACAAATTGGGTATAGAAGGAACATACGTCAACAAGTTAAAGGCCATCTATTAAAAACCTACGTCTACTATACTGAATGGGGAAAAATTTAAAGCCTTTTCACTAAGATCTGGAATAAGACAAGGATGCCCACTTTCACCCCTTTTTTTCAACATAGGACTGAAAGTCCTAGCCAGAGCAATCAGGCAAGAGAAAGAAATAAAGGGCATCCAGATTGGAAAGAAAGAAGCCAAATTATCCTTATTTGCAGATGACATAATCTTATATTTAGAAAAAACAAAATACTCTACCAAAAAACCCTCAGAATTGACAAACGAATTAAGTAAAGTTGCAGAATACAAAGAAATGTACAAAAATCAGTAGCATTTTTATAGGCTAACAGGAATCAATATTAAAAAATCAAGAAAGCAATCCTATTTACAATAGCTATTAAAAATCCCTATGAATCAATTAACCAAAGAAGTGAAGGATCTCCGTAAAAGAGAAAGCATACAACAGTAATGAAAAACATCGAGGATACCAAAAAATGGAAAGATACTCCATGTTCATGGATTGGAAGAATTAATATTGTTAGAATGTCTTTACTATCCAAAGCGATCTACAGATTCAAGACAATCCCTATCAAAGTACCAATGACATTCTCACAAAAATAGAAAAAAAAATCCTAAAATTTCTGTGGAACCACGAGAAACCCCAACTAGCCAAAGCAATCCTGAACAAAAAGAACAAAGCTGGTTGCATCATACTACCTGATTTCAAATTATACTACAAGGGTATAGTAAGCAGGACAGCATGGGACTGGCATAAAAATAGACTCACAGATCAATGGAACAGAATAGAGAAGCCAGAAATATATCCATGCATTTACAGTCAACTCATTTTTGACCAACGTTTCGGGAACATATAGCAGGAAATGGGCAGTTGCTTTAATAAATGGTGCTGGGGAAACTAGATGTCCATATATAGAAGAACTAAGCTAAATTCCCATCTTTCATCGTATACAAAAATCAATTCAAAATAGATTAAAGACTTAAATGTAAGACCTGAAACTATGAAATTGCTAGAACAAAACATTGGGAAACAATTCAGGACATTAGTCTTGGCAAAGATTTTTTTTGGATAGACCTCAAAAGCACAAGCAACAAAACCAAAATAGACAACTAAGAGTCTATCAAGCTAAAAATTTTCTGCACAGCAAAGGAAACAACAAAATGAAGAGACAGCCTACTGAATGGGAAAAAATATTTGCAAATTATCTATCTGACCAGGGGCTAATAGTCAGAAAATTTGAAGAATTCAACAACTCAATAGGAAAACAACAAATAATCTGATTAGAAAATGGACAAAAGACCCGAATAGATATTTCTCAAAAAAAGACATACAAATGGCCAACAGGTATATGAAAAAATACTCAATATTTCTAATCATCAGGAAAATGCAAATCAAAACCACAGTGAACTATCATCTCACCCTAGTTATAATTGCTGTTATCAGAAAGATAAAAAATAACAAATGGTGGAGAGGATGCAGAGAAAGGGGATCACGCACACACTGTTGGTGGGAATGCAAAGTAGTACAGCCCTTGTCTTGTCCCTGTGTGTTTATTTGCCTTACGATGCTCTCCAATGCCGTCCTGCATTGGGCACCACCCTGATGTGATGCTTCTATTGTAGTTCAGAGGCTTTTTATTTTATTTTTTTTTTCCATTTTGACATTAGCACTAAATGCATTTGGGGATGGTCGAAACAAATTATTAAAAAACATTTACCTGATCAATGTAAGGGGAAATGGGCTAGTTTATCAGAAAAACAAGAGTTAGTGGCTTATAAAGGCGACAACTTCTCATATGGCACCCCTAGGACCTGAGCAGACAGTAGATTTTTCAATCATCACATCAAGGAGCTGCCCCTGTCAGGGTGAGCGTAATTAGGAAAGAGACCAGCACAAAGCCTCCCCAATCTCCTCCAGTTGCTTTTGAAAAGGATGAAGTCAAGTTTCTATTTCTAGAAAACATTTTAAAAAAATTTGTCACTATGAGACCAGGCGTGGTGGCTCACGCCTGTAATCTCAGCACTTTGGCAGGCCGAGGTGGGCAGATCACTTGAGGTCAAGAGTTTGAAATCAGCCCTAGCCAACATGGTAAAACCCTGTCTCTACTAAAAATACAAAAATTACCCGGGTGTGGTGACAGGTGCCTGTAATCCCAGCTACTTGGGAGGCTGAGGCAGGAGAATTGCTTGAACCTGGGAGGTGGAGGTTGCAGTGAGGTGAGATTGTGCCACTGCACTCCAGCCTGGGCAACAGAGTGAGACTCCGTTTAAAAAAAAAAAATTGTCACTATATTTGTGTGATTTACCTCACAAGAGAACCATAACCTTCTCAAAAAGTGCTGGTACTGCATCAGTGAAATGAGTATGTTTTTTGTTTGGGATTGTAAGACTATTAAGATCCTAGTAAGTCAGTAGTCTTTTCTGTGATATGAGCATTGTAGATTCCTGTGTTGTCACTAATCAAACAAATAACAATTTTGAGAAGTAGACTATAAAACAAAAATAAAGGTTAATGTTTTCTATTTTTAAATTAACCAAAAAACCAGAAAAGATGTGAATTTTTCCCCAGTTATGTGGGAAAGGTAACTTTTTCCCTAGCAGCTTCATCTTTAGGATAACTCAGTGCATATGTGAAAGAGAATGATGTATTAACAGAAATACATTATTGAATATATTATACTACGACTGCTAAAATGCAAAACAAAACAAACAAAACAAAAACAAAGTTGGCCGGGTGCAGTTGCTCATGTCGGTAATCCCAGCACTTTGGGAGGCCGAGGCAGGTGGATCACATGAGGTCAGGAGTTCGAGACCAGCCTGACCAACATGGTGAATCCTCGTCTCTACTAGAAATACAAAAAAAGAAAAGAAAAGAAAAGAAAAAATTTAGCCACGCACGGTGGCACACACCTGTAATCCCAGCTACTTGGGAGGCAGAGGCAGGAGAATCATTTGAATCTGGGAGGCGGAGGTTGCAGTGAACCAAGATTGTGCCATTGCACACCAGCCTGGGAGACAAGAGCGAAACTCCATCTCAAAAACAAAAAAAACAAAAAAAAGTAGTAGACCCCTTATGGAAAACAGTATGAAAGTTTCTCAGAAAACTAAAAATAGAACTACCATATAATCCAGCAATCCTGATGCTGCGTATATACCCAAAAGATAGGGATCAGTATACCAAAGAGATATCTGTGCTTCTGTGTGTATTGCAGCACTATTCACAACTACCAAGAATTAGAATCAACCTAGTGTTCATCAGTGGATAAATGGATAAAGAAAATGTGGTATATATACACAATGGAATACTATTTAGCCATCCAAAAACCCTGAAATTCTATCATTTGTGGCAACTTGGATAGAATGGAGGTCAGGCACAGAGAGACAAACTTCATATGTTCTCACTCATATGTGGGAGGTCAAAAAGTGGATTTCATGGAGGTAGATAGTAGAATGATGGTTAGCAGAGACTGAGAAGAGAAGGGAGAAAGGAGGGATGAAGAGAAGTTGGTTAATGGGTACAAAATATAGTTAGATAGAAAGAATAAGTTCTAGTTTTTGACAACAGAAAAATTTTAGTTAAAATAATTTATTGTATGTTTTAAAGTAGCTAGAAAAAAATCGTAACGTTCCCCACACAAAGAAAAGATCAATATTTGAGGTGGTTGATATCCCAATTACTCTGACTTTATCATTACACATTGTATCAAAATATCAGCTCCTCCTAAAATATGTAGAAGTACTATGCATCAATAAAACAAGACAAAGAAATGGAGGCAGATAGACACTAAGGGCAAAGAGGGAGGACCCGTGTCTAGTACGCAGAGTATAAGTAGCCATCCTGGAAGGGCAGTTTCAGGCCACATAGTGAAGATTTTGAATGTTAGGCTGAAGGGTTACAATTTATTCAATGAATCACTTAGACTCATTCAAGATTTTAGAGTTGGAGAGTGATAAGTTTAAAGGATAAATTTAAGAATATTAACCTGGAAGTGGAATTTAAGATAATTTGAGTAGTGGAGGTGGGTGAGGCCAGCCCTAAGGAGCCTAATTAAGAGATTGTTACAAGAATCATGATAATAAATAATAATACCATTATTGTAATAGCTATCATTTGTTGATTACCTACACTTTGTGCTGAGAACTTTTCATGGATTGTCTTACTGACTTCTCTTTGCTGTTTTATGAAATAAATATAATTTTTATTTTTATTTTTATTTTTATTTTTGAGATGGAGTCTCACTGTGTCGCCCAGGCTGGAGTGCACTGGAGCAATCTCAGCTCACTGCAATCTCTGACTCCCTGGTTCAAGCGATTCTCCTGCCTCAGCCTCCGAGTAGCTGGGATTACAGGCATGCACCACCATGCCCAGCTAATTTTTGTATTTTAAGTAGAGACAGAGTTTCACTAAGTTGGCCAGGATGGTCTCGATCTCCTGACCTGGTGATCCACCCGCCTCGGCCTGCCAAAGTGCTGGAATTACAGGTGTGAGCCACGGTGCCTGGCCTGTTATCTTTATAGATGAAGAAATAGAAGCTTAGGAAGGTTAGGCAATTTGTCCCGATTGCTGAATACAGTTGGTAAGTGGTAGTGCTGGGACCAGAATGTAATGTCTCTCAGAGCCCTGGCTCTTACCCTTTATTTTCAGGACCCAAATAAGAGTGGTGACCCTTGGACAAAATGTGCATTTTTCTTTTATTTACTGAGTTTCTTTAATCAAGGTACATGTTTGGTGAGTTAGTATAATATTTATGCAAATGTATGCAAAATGACAAAACCAGGTAGCCAAATTCCTATTTCTTTTTTCTTTTATTTCTTGTTTTCTAAATGAAGAGATTGGTTCATGTGACACCATTTAACAAATAGTAGGATAAATTGTCAATTTAAAATTTGAGATGTGAGAACTGCAAAAAGGGAGAAAATTATTTTCTAACCTATAAATGAAACAGAAATGCTACATTTTACCATGGCATGTCACTAGCACAATTTTCAGTTAATACTATACATAAGCTTTATCAAAGAGTTTCTCATATTAAATTAACAAATATTTTTTGGTACCTTGGTATAAAGCAGGCACACCAACTTAATTCTGCCAAACATTTAATCCATTTGTCTTCTGCTCAAGTTGTGTTTGTGTGGTGTTAAAAAGTGATCTCGTTTTAGTTAACTGGATAGAAATTTTATTTCAAAATGCTTATCATGAAAATTCTGCATTTGAAATACGTATATTTTTCTATTAAGTTAAATGAGCAATCAACTTTCAGACTGAAGTTATTTTTATACATAATAAGTAGTTAGCAATATGACTTGATTTCTAAAGCCTTGAAAAAGCTGCCTTTTCCTAAACACCTCCCAAGTCAAATGCTACCTGAAAGAACCAGTATTACAACCTCTTAATTCCTTCCTCCTTCACTTCCCCTCCCCTTCCTTCCTTCCTTCCCCTTTCTTTTTCCTCCCGCTGTCTCTAACTCTTTCCCTGTATTCCACTTTTTCTTTTATAAATATTTACTGAATGCCTTTTATAATCCAGCAACATAAGAGTTGGGTAGCTCTTTGTATTTTAATAAAGTACACATAGTTCTCTTTCCTAAGGAGCCCATTGCCTAGTCAGGCAAAAAGATGTCTAACAACTTGTAAGAAAGACTGCATTGCTATAATGAAGGTGTGAATAAAGTATTGTAGGGAGCCAGAGAAAGTTTCATAGAAAGGAGACTATTTGAACTAAATCTTGATTAATAATTAAGCATTAAGGGTTAAAAAGACATTAAATATTGCCCTCTAAACATGCAAATACTTCTGAGATTTCAAAATTTCAGAAAACATTATTATTATTATTATTATTTTTTAGTAGAGACAGAGTCTTGTTATGTTGACCAGACTGGTCCCAAACTCCTGGGCTCAAGTGGTCCTCCTGCCTTGACCTCTCCCAATGCTGAGATTATAGGCATGAGCCACTGTGCCCAGCCAGAAAACATTTATTGTGCACATAATTATCAAAAGTACTATGTCAGAAAATGGGGCATTAAGAAAAAAATAAGACTTGGTTCTTTTCCTTGAGGATCATAGTTTCCTAGGAGGAAAGAGGTTTCTAAACTATGTATTCTTAGGCTGGGCACAGTGGCTCACGCCTGTAATCCCAGCACTTTGGGAGGCCAAGACAGGTGGATCACGAGGTCAGGAGATCAAGACCATCCTGCCCAACATGGTGAAACCCTGTCTCTACTACAAAAATACAAAAATTATCCAGGTGTGGCAGCATGCATTTGTAGTCCCAGCTACTCGGGAGGCTGAGGCAGGAGAATTGCTTGAACCCAGGAGGCACAGGCTGCAGTGAGCCGAGATTGCACCACTGCACTCCAGCCTGGGTGACAGTGTGAGACTAAGTCTCAAAAAAAAAAAAAAAAAAAGTATTCTTAGTATATTGCAAGGACAGACACTTTGCCTTTATGAGAGTAGGGGTAGGGGCAGGAAGGTTAGGGGTAGGGTTTCAAAAAAAATTAGTTCACAGGAATTGAGCCTATAAGATGACAAATGTTAC
The DNA here is from genome assembly GCF_028885625.2 of Pongo pygmaeus. Classification (NCBI taxonomy): domain Eukaryota; kingdom Metazoa; phylum Chordata; class Mammalia; order Primates; family Hominidae; genus Pongo; species Pongo pygmaeus. Next base: position 159,772,862 of record NC_072373.2, on the reverse strand, counting down.
AGAGAGAAAAACTACAGAGTGTTATTCATGCTGAGATGGGAGTTTCTGGGTCCTGGGAATCTCCTCTCACTCAGTTTGCCTCTAATTCTGTACCTGACAGTTCTCACACTGCTGAGACTCCACTGGAGCAGGGCAGAACCAGCCACTTATGGATGAGTCAGTTGTAAGATACCTCCAGAGACTCCAGACTACGTACAGGTGCCTTCAGAGGGCTGGGAGCTCCTTCTATAGGAGCCAAGCTGACGCAAGACTAGCAACTTTGGTAAAATGAGCTAGTCATTACCCTCTTAATGTGAATTCGTTTATGTATTGATTTGCTCCATGTCCTGGGCATCAAAATCCAGGCATTTAGAAAAAGAAGGATCTCTAAAAAGGGGTGAGCAGTGACAGAAGACTGTAGAAAGAAGGAAGGAATAATAGAGAAACTTCACCCACTTCTTTGATAAGTAGGACAGGACTCCATGGGCCATTGATTACTTCTTGTGTCAGACTGGCACATATCAAGGAATTGAGTTGAGGGCCCAGCTGTGACCCCTGCAGGAAAATTTTTATTTGTATTTAGAAAATTATTTGTTTTATATGTTTATTTGCTTTTAAGTACAGTTGTCCCTTGATATAGAGGGGATTGGTTCCAGGCCCCCATCCATACCAAAATCCTTGCATACTCAAGCCCCACAGTGGGTCCTGCAGAACCTGAGTATACACAAAAAGTTGGCCCTCCATATAGGTAGCTTTTGCATTTCTTTAATACTGGATTTTCCATCTCAGTTTGGTTGAAAAATCTCAGTATAAGTGGACATACACAGTCTAAATCTGTGTTGTTCAAGAGTCAACTGTATAATGAAATTGATATGGTATAACTTTAGGGACTTTGATTCTCAACTACTCTAATGATACAAACTAGGTAATTTAACTCTGTGCACCTGCATTCAAGCTAATTCTTGGCTCTAAACTGTGCAATATAGGAGCACATGTTCTCAGGATCTCCCGAGGGCTGTGTTACAGAAATATATATATATATATATATAAAACAAGAAAGCTGGCACCTGAGTACGATAATTAAATTGGCAGAGAGATTGAAATATGATCCCTGGAGGTTATTGATTTTATGGCTCCCAGTAGTCTAATCTTTGGAGTTAAATCAACACATCCTGGTTTTAATGTAGGCCATGAATTGGAGCCCGCTTCTGCTTCATGATACTTAGAACAATGATTTTAAATATCTTTCAAGTTCACAAAGCTAGAATTTTTGAATTTTTTAATGCTAGATTTCTGTGGCATACTTAATGGAATTAATTTACCTCCATTCACAAATGATTGCTCTTTCTTTTGATTTGCTCTAATCTTGCATTGCTGTTTGATTAGAATGCTCATTTCCCTTATCTGGCTCACTTATATATGCAAGAGGTAAATTACTTTATGTTTCAATAAGTAACTAATTATATTTTGGTCTCAGTTTGGGGTTAACTTGTGTCTGCGTTACTCTTTTGTAAGTTGGATATTTCCTTATACCATTTTTTATGGCCTATTTAGCTCAGAGTTTTGGCTCATAGATATTGCTGGAATATAGAGCTCTTCAGTTGTAGTGAAAGTGAAGTTTACACATTAAATAAAATAAGAAACTTTAAGATTTGTGCTACTTTGGCATGTAAAGTCTCACTTATAAACACATTATGTCATTTATCAGGTGTTCATTGGCCAAATCAAATGTTTTCGTTTGGGGCACTTGAAAGGATAGTATAATGCAGTTTCCCACCTCAAAATATTTTTTTGTGTAATAAAGGAGATAAGAAAGTTAGCAAAATGAATGTGCTATAAAGGATGGTAAATGAGTCACAAGAATTCATAGGAGAGCAATTTCACTGTTGGGTAGTATCAGGCAGGTGGCTAGGCCCATGCCACAGTTGGAGAGCTTGAGCACTTTTCCCCATGGCTGGCCTTTACTCACTCCATGGGCTAGATGCCTTTGTACAGGGCACAACCTGCACAACTGTACCCTATAGTCTTGGCTTTGGGTAAGTATGACTTTATGTAAACGCAGTTTTGAGCTGAGCAAAAGGGTTATAAAAATTATTCCTCCTTTTAGTAATCCAGATGGTGTGTTTATGATATGAAAGAGTAATACATCAAGCATAGAAAAGACATTATTTACATTTTAGAAAATTAAAAATACTTTTAATAACATTTTTAAGTAAGAAAATTAATGTGTTATTTTGTAAAAAGATGATAAGAGATCAAATTGCAAAGAGGTAGGATTAGTTCCATCTGATTCACAGAAACAACAGAGCAATCAAATTGCCATTCCATAGCCACCACTGCTGCCAAAGCACAGAGAAACCTTTTTCAGCTACCTCTATATGAAAGGCTTTGAGTGATATTCAGATTAAAGTAGTATATATTTGAGGACTCAACTATTAGTTAGGAATCTTTCAGATAACAGTTCTGAAATTGTAATTAAATTTGATTAGCACAGAGGAATTTGTCCTAATGAAAATGAAGTGTCTAGTGGAACCCATGGATAGAAATGCAGGTGCTACTCTGGAATAAATAGAAGAAGGGACTTAAATATCCCAAAGTTAGATCATCATCTCTCATCTCTGCTCACCTCTGTACATTTATTTTGTTCTCTTTTTGTTTTTAGTTCTCTGATCTAAAGACAAAAGAAAATCCCCCTTTTCCTCTCCAACATCTCCTAAAATTTACTCATTACTGTGTCTGCTACTGGAGAGAAATTGGCTTTTATTCCCAGCTCCAGTTTCACAAATTACATGAAAAGGTCTGATTGGTTCAGCAGGAGTCCGGTGTCTATCTCTGTGTAAGTAATTATAACCTAACGGACAGTCATAGCATGTTAATGCAGTGATGTGGTGACAATGTGTAACAGTTGGCTCTTGGGGTGAGGAGAGGAGAGGTGCACCAATTTGCTAATTTGAGGTGTAAATGTTCTCACGATGGCTGATTTCAAGAGACCAGTATGATATCACTGAATGTGGAGTTGGAAGAGGTGCTAACAATCAACTTTTGTGAGATAATATGAGGCAGCTCTGATAATGGCTGCTCCCGTAGTAACCGTGTGGATGAGAGATCATTTCTTATGACAGCAGGATACTTTGGGCAAAGAAATCAATGTGTCTAGCACAGCCTACATGGTATAATAAATACTATAATTTCCCCTTCATATCATGTGTTTTTACTCATTTTTAAAACTTAAGGTAATAGCATAATATATGACACAATTTTGTTTTAGCTTACTGAATAGACATGTTAACTCTAAAGTTACTTTGAGATTTAATGCCACATGTGAAAATTGTGGAGTTCCATATTTCCTGTTGAATTAAATTGATAAATTAACTCGTGAGACCTGAATTATATGTGAAAAAAGATGGAGAAAAATGTGTGTGTGTGTGTTTTTTTTTTAATTCCAGGAGTGATTGGAGTGGCACATAACATGGCAGAGCTGTTTCCCAAGAGAAAAATATCAGAACGAGTTCAAGAGAGATGACGTTTCTCAGGCTGTTTGTTACAGGCTACAGGAAAAGACGTGTGTGGGAAACTCGGCTTTGGAAAGGCAAGTGAAGTATGAGGGGCAGAACTAGTGAGTTGGCTAAAGACTACATGGCATATAAAATTATCCATCTAACAACTCAATTTTTAATAAAATTAGAAACTTTCAAACAGTACAAAAATTACACAGTTTACAAGTGTGATTGGACTACTTGTGGGGGAAAAAAACTAAATCTGCTGACTTATACTGGGCCATACATGGGCCACAGTCATTGATGCATGGTGTCTGAGTACAAGCTGGGTTATGAGCAGGTAAGGACCACAGGGAATGCTGACTTGAGAAGCGGTGTGTGTGTGTGTGTGTGTGTGTGTGTGTGTGTTTGTGTGTGTGAGATTAGTAAAACTCCTGCTATGCAATGTTTCCCATATGAATATGTTAGTAAAATTTGTATTATTCACCAATGCTTCATGAAATCGAAGTTTTAAAAAAAATGAGAAAGTCAATGAAATGCTATATCCTACTTTTAGCTCAGAATGGAGTGAAATCAGAGAGTTTATAGAAAGATAGCCATATTTGTGTAACATATAAAAAAGTCCTTATTTTCTTAGGAATTAAATTGAAAGCAAATGTTAACAAACTAAAGATAAAAATGAAAATTTCTGTTGATATAAATATTATTTTAACTATTGTTTAAACACTAATTTTGTATTTGGAAATAATCATAGATTCATGAGAAGTTGCAAAATAGTCATCTCCTGTACACTTCACTCAGCTGCTGTAGTGCTATGGTTTTAGTATTTTTGTCTTCTCCAAAATTCATGTTGAAACTTAATACCCAATGCAATAGTATTAAGAATTATGGCCTTTAGGAGGTGATAGAGTCATGAGGCTGGAACCCTCATGATTGGGATTAGGTGCCTTTATAAAAGGGCTTGAGGTTGAAGAGAGTGCTCTCTTGCCCTTCTGCTTTTCACCATGTGAGGACATAGGACGTGGCAGTAGATGCCATTTTGGAAACAAAGAGAGCAGCCCTAGGCAGATACCAAACCTGCTGGTGCCTTGATCCTAGATCTCTCAGACTACTGTGATCTCTCAGCCTAGATCCTAGATCTCTCAGCCTAGAACTGTGAAAAATAAATTTCTATAATTTATAAATTACCCAGTTTGTGGCATTTTGTTATAGCAGCACAAACAGAGGAAGATACATGGTGACATCCTGTATTGCTGCAATAAAATAGCAAAACCAGGAAACTGGCACTGATACATTACTGCTAACTAGACCATGACCTTATTGAGCTATCACCAGTGTTTAACCTGCATTTATACTCATGTGCTGTATAACGATGTTTTGGTCAACAACAGACTACATATATGATGTTGGTCCTGTAAGACTACAATGGAGTAGAAAGATTCCTATTCCCTAGTATTTAATTTACTCTATTTTTTATCATTATTTTAGAGTGTACTCCTCATACTTATGAAAACAAAGTTAACTGTGAGACAGACTCAAGCAGATCTTCAGGAATTATTCCAGAATAAGGCCTTTTTACCATAGGAAATGATAGCTTCATGCATATTTTTGCCCCTGAAAACCCTCCAGTGAGATAAACTGTGGCGGGGGAAGAAAGCGATATTGATGATTCTGATCCTTGTAGGCCTAGGCTAATGTGTGCATTTGTGTCTTAGTTTTTAATAAAAAAGTTGAAAAAGTAAAAAATAAAAAATTTTTAAAATAAAAGAGTATAGAATAAGGATTTAAATATATTTTTACTATATTTATTATACTATACTAAGTGTTATTACAGAAGAGTCGAAAACTCAAAAAATTAAAAAGTTTGTAAAGTTAAAAAGTTGCAGTAAGCCAAGGTTAATTTATTATTGAAGAAAGAAAAATTTAAATAAATGCAGTGTAGCCTAAGTGTACAACGTTTGTAAAGTTTGCAGTAGTGTATGGCAATGCCCTAAGCTTTCACATTCGCCCACCACTCACTCACTGAGTCACCCAGGGTAACTTCCAGTCGTGCTAGCTCCATTCATGGTAAGTGCCTTATACAGGAATACCATTTAAATTTTTTACACCATATTTTTACTGTACCTTTCTGTTTAGATAGGTTTAGATACATATTTACCATTGTGCTATAATTGCCTATAGGATTCAGTACGGTAAGATGCTACAGAGATTTGTAGCCTAGGAGCAATAGGCTGTCCCATGTATCCTAGGTGTGTAGTAGACTATACTATCTAGGTTTGTATAAGTGCACTCTATGATGTTCACATTTCTCAGAATGTTTCCCTGTTGTTAAATGACATATGACTGTGCTTGTCTGTGTGTGTGCCTTTGCTTGTGCGTGTGTGTGTGTGTATCTAGTTTGGTGCAACTTAATCCCATGTATAGATTCATGTAATTATCACCACAATCAAAGACAGAACTGTCCCATCAGCCTAAGAACTCCATCATGCTATTTTTTTATATTTGCACTCTCTGATCCCTGGCAACCGCTAATTTGTTCTCCATTGTCATTTTGAGAATGTTTAGAAATGGAGTTGTACAGAATGCAACCTTTTGAAATTGACATTTTTTGTTTTCACTCAGCATACTACCCTCTAAAACCTTCTGGGTTGTTACATGTAACAGTTTATTCTTTTTTATTGTTGAGTAATATTCCATTGTTCAATTATTCACCCATTGAAAGACATTTGGATTTCCAGTATTTGCTCTTACAAATAAAGCTGTTATGAACATTCATGTACAGGTTTCTATGTGCACATAAAGTTTCCACTCAAACCTTATTTTTAAGCTCCAAAATATTAAACGTTATTTTCCTTAAAAATTTTCTGACCAAGCTAGCTGTTTTTACTTACAACACTTACTACACCAAATATGTGTATGTTTTTTTCCCTCACTCTAACCATTCTCCAACTCTCCAGATACCAACTGGGTGTTGAACAACTCAATTCAGTTCGGACACCATGTGAAATTAGCCTCAGACTCTACAAGTTTAAGGGGTCAGTCTCACAAGACTGCTTCTATTTCAGATGCCAATCACAAGTTCCAGGCCACTGTACATCTGACTGACCAGCTATTAACTGGGGCTTCCCACAGCCCTCTCTTTAGGTTTGATAATCTGCCAGAATGGCTCACAGAATTCAAGAAGGCATTTTGCTTACCATTACTGGTTTATTAGAAAGGACATAACTCAGGGCCGGGTGCCAGTGCTCATGCCTGTAATCTTAGCACTTTGGGACGCTGTAGTCCTCAGTCCTACAGCGTCCCAAAGTGCTAGGTGGATTGCTAGAGCTCAGGAGTCTGAGGCAGGTGGCTCACTTGAGCTCAGGAGATTGAGACCAGCCTGGACAACATGGCGAAGCATCATCTCTACCAAAAAATACAGAAATTAGCCAGGCATGGTGGCGTGCAGTCCCAGCTACTCAGGAGGCTGAGGTGGGAGGATTGCTTGAGCCCAAAAGGTGGAAGTTGTAGTGAGCTGAGATAGCACCACTGCACTCCAGCCTGGGCAACATAGCAAGACCCTGTCTCAAAAAAAAAATAAAGAAAGGATATAACTCAGGAACAGCCAAATGGAAGACATGCAGAGGGCAAGGTATGTGGGGAAGAGGGGCTAGGGAAATTAGGGGTGTAGAACTTAGCTTCCATATTCTCTCCAGATGTGCCAGTCTCCCAGAACCTTGATGTTTTCACCAATCTGGAAGTTCTCTGAACCCCATTTGGGAGTTTTTATGGAGGTTTTGTTATGTAGGAGTGATTGATCAAATCATTGGCTTCTGGTAATTAACTAAATCTCCAGTCCCTCTTCCATTGACAACCCTGAAGGCTGGGAGGTGGGACTGAAATTTCCAAGCTTCTAAACAAGGCTTGGTTTTCCTGGTAATCAGCCACCATTTTGAAGCCATCTAGGGGCTCACCAAGAGTTGCCTCATTAGCACAAAAGATGCTCCTATTACCCTTATTACTTATGAAGCTCCAAGGGTTTTAGAGAGTCTGTGCTAGGAACCAGAGACAGAGACCAAATAGCTTTCTATGATACCACTCCATTGTAGTAAGTTCTATATGCTGAAGCCTTGTCAGGATTGCAGTTGGTAACTTGAACCGCTGCATCAATACAGCCTATTAGAGAATATATTTTTACTGAATATGTGATGTACTGTTCTGTGTGACTCAGGCTGTTTTTTAATCAACAGTGTTCACTTTATGCCTCACCTTTCATCAATAATGAAACTAAGTGATAAAAAAGAGGCTCCTGGTGACAATTCTATTTCCTTCAAGTCTATCAGGAATAAATTGAATTATGTCTACAGAAAGCCTTCTACAAAGAGATGACTGTCATTTTACTTTTAAATTTCTCTTTGGATGCAGGTACAAACCTGGAAGATTTGAAATTGATCGGGGTTATTACTGATATATTTCAGATAGACAGTGTTGCATCCTCAGGTCACACCGAGGAGAGAAACTGCCCAAGCCCCAGAGGTCCTTTGCCCTACTCTGAATCCAGTCCTTATGTAGGTGATGCTAGGATTAGAATCACTTCTACTGATTGCAAGAGATTAAGTAAACTGAATGGCAGGAGGAAGTTTTCAGAGTTTAACCCTTTAATTCTCAGATTTTCAAATCAATAAAACACATTGTTTGAATTGATGGTATTGGTTGCATGAAAGCTGGCTGTTGAAGTGTCATCTGGCCATTTAGATCAGAATATGAGATGGTTTTGAGAGGGAAAATGAATTTGCCAATCTCTCTGCTTCGTTGGCTCAGTTCCAAAACAGAGGGGGCACAGCTGGGATGGTTTTTGCTATCATCAAAATGAGAGTACATAAGAAATTCTATATACAAATATTTCCAAAATAAAATATTATTACAGTTAGCAAATAAAAATATTACAAATAACAAAATGGCTTTCAACATTCTTACAAAACAGTTATTAGCACGTTGCTATTTGAAGGTATAAGTTTTGCAAAGAGACAGACCTAGCACAAATCTTAGCCTTCCCACTTAAGAGCTGTGAGGTTTTAGGCAAGTAACATCTAACATTTAAAAATCTGTGCTTCAGATCTTTAAAATCTATAATACGGGATTATCATAGCATTTGCCGTGCAGGGTTGTAAAAATTAAAATGTGATAATTTACATGAAGAGATTAGCAACAGCTGTCATTTAAGAGCTCCCAAATGGAACTTACTATTTAGACAAAAAATGTCCTCTCTTGTGACTGATTCTGATTTCCAGCTCAACCTGTCTCTGAAATAGTACAGATGACCCAGAAAGAGAGAGAATGTATGTTGGGCTGGTAGGGGATGCTTGGTTAAGTTTGATATTTACTCCAGTTTATTTTACCTTGGAAAACAAGAAGGATTAAGGATTAAGAAGGCTCCAAGTTTTTCTTGTCTGCTTAAATTGTTGGAAATGGGAGGAATAAGTTAAGAAGTGAAATAGAACAGGCTAGTTCATCCAGGTTCACTCAGGTATAAGCCACTCAAGTAACGGATCTCAAAAACCAGCATCTTCTGCTGTCCATCTCTTCAGGTAAACATTCATACACCATAGGATACCAGTGCTCTTAAGTAAGGTCTCAGTTTTCTTTTGGAAATCTTAGTCATCTCTGTATGGTTAAAGCCTCTGGCGAGCTGGATGATCTAGTTTTGACTCCTTAGTCCTTTGACACAAGGGACTAATTTCTCTGAGCGGTCAATGTGAGTAGAGGGTGGGGCTTAAGACTTTTTGAATAAATTTATAGATCAGGTTTCAGCAATGCACATCCAGTGGCATACATTTTGAATAGAAAGCCCAAATCTGTAGTTTATCTTATTCTTCCCTATTAAAACACTGACTTTCTATGACTTTTGTTTCCAGGCTATGCCCACCCCTGTTTTGGGTACATTAGTTATATGTATAAACAAATCCCATCAACCTTTTTTCGTCCTTCATCTTTTCCACTGTTCTACAAAAAAGAAAAGTTGTTGTCAAAGGGAACTCTTGACTAAATCAATTAGAGCAGTCTATAATGCCAAATCTCAATGAATAATTACCCCCTCTCCTTTTTTTGAGGCAAAGTCTCACTCTGTCACCCAGGCTGGAGTGCAATGGCACGATCTCAGCTCCCTGCAACCTCTGACTTCTGAGTTCAAGTGATTCTCCTGCCTCAGCCTCCCAAGTAGCTGAGATTACAGGCACATGCCACCACACCTAGCTAATTTTTGTATTTTTAGTAGGAGATGGGGTTTCACCATGTTGGCCAGGCTGGTCTTGAACTTCTAACTTCAGGTGATCTGCCCGCCTCGGCCTCCCAAAGTGCTGGGATTACAGGCATAAGCCACCGTGCCACGCCTTTTTTTTTTTTTTTTTTTTTTGGAGAGACGGGGTGTTGCCATGTTGCCCAGGCTGGCCTTGAACTCCTGACCTCAAGCAACTCTCCCTATTGGCCTCTCAAAGTGCTGGGGCTACAGGCGTGAGCTACCTTGACCACCTGACTCTTTAGAGATTTATTTAGACTATAAATTTTGGCTGTTTTTGTTATTTTTTCTGACACCTACAGTAGTTCTGTGAAGTGGTTATTTTCATCATCCCCATTTTAGAGATATCTTAACTTACAGAATGACTTGCTCAAGTCTAAAGTCATGTCAACACCCGGACTGCAACCCACGATATGTGGGCTGGGTGACTCATATCACTAAAAGAGATGGCTTTTGCTGTCACTCAGGAGATCAAAGTCCATTGCAGAATGGGGATTATACAGATCCTTGGCTCCCCTCCAAATGGCACAATTCAGGGAAATGAAATTGAATGATATTTAAATCTGTCTATTTAAGCCTCTTAGAGAATATGTGATTGATACCAGATAAGGAGTTTATTTATTTTTACTTAGTTTTACTCCGTGTAGGTTCATACTAGATATATTGTTGAGAAGAACTTGAGAAAGGGACATTTTATATAAACAGAAGTAAAGTTCTGATCACTCACATTCTTCATTCTTTCTTCTCCCCAGCTCAGTTCTGGTTCTCATCGAGTGTTGCTGTCAGGCTGCCTGGAAGCAGGCATAAGAGGTGGAAAGCTGGGCGACCTTCCAGTGCAAGGATCTTTTCTGGGTCACTTTCACACATTTTTGTAAACTGAAATCAGGAATTTTTCTGGCCAGAAAAGAAGACTGGTTACTGTCTCGTCTTCCTTTAGCATCTCTTCAGACAGGCTCAGCATTTTTCATTGGACAAGACAGAGATGGAGTAATTAATAATATTTTCTCCTTTTACTTAGTCATTTGATCAGGTTTGTTGTTGTTTTTTTTTTTTTTTTTTTTTTAGCAGTAAATCCTCTGAGATGTTAAAACACAATTCATTGTAAAAATTTTCTTTTATATTGAGACCAGGTCTCACTATCTCTGCTTTGAATGTCTGTATACATTTCCCTAAAAATAGCTAGGATCCTCCAATCCAATAATAGATAGCTAGCTGAAGTTCACAAGAAGTGCATTTACATTTTACTTTATGAAGCAGCCAGTGCATGATAATTTGTATATCTGACCTTTCAATGCCATTGAATTTTTAGAAAACTTTGGCAATTTTATGAGTGTGTTACAATACTTCATGTTATGTCATTTAAGTAAGTTACAAATGAATGACATAAAGTGAGGATTTTAAGAACAATGTCCAAAGAGACTGGGACTTATATTTGTCTTAAAAAAAAGTCTCTCATCACATTTTAGAGATAGAAGGCAACCAAATAACCTGTCATTTATGCAAGATCCGAGTCTGTTTCTGGCCATCTCTAGCATTCTGGTAAGCTTGTCTGTTCTTGCCCACTTCCACCCTCTATTAACTAGTATTGCTTTGTAATATACTTTTTAAATTAACTGGACTGCTGCCTTTTCAAGAAAAAGAATGGGCTGGATGTGGTGGCTCATGCCTGATCCCAGTATTTTGGGAGGCCAAGGTGGGTAGATTGCTTGAGCCCAGGAGTTCAAGACCAGCCTGGGCAACATGGTGAAATTCTGTCTCTACAAAAAAATGCAAAAAATTAGCTGAGCATGGTGGCACGTGGCTGTGGTCCTACCTACTTGGGAGCTGAGGTTGGAGGATGATTGTTTGAGCCTGGGAGGTCGAGGCTGCAGTGAGCTGTGATCATGCTGCTATACTCCAGCCTGGGTGACAGAGCAAGACCCTGTCTCAAAAAAAAAAAAAAAGAACATTAAGGAATTCTGATGAAATAATTAAAGACCTGTACTGCTTTTCAAATTAAATCTAATTAGCTTTAGATTTCTAAAAACCCAGAGTACAGACTACAGACTACAGACTGAGCTAATCCATATTACCCTTTCTTGGGTCAGGCATAAAAATCCAAACTTAGAGAAAAGCCAGTAAGCCATACTCTAGCTAGAATCTCGGTAAGGACTGGACTCAGGGTGAGTATGATTAGAAAAGTAGAACACAGGGTTGGCAGGCTACAGAATTGTCTCTGGGCAGAAGTTAGAGCCAGAGCAACAGACAAGGCAAACCTGGGGAGTCTGTGAGGCAAGGTTATAGAAAGAGGTTACTTTGGTGAAGATGTAGTCAGATAACAAATGGCAGCAATAGGTGCAGGTTTGGATAGAAATGTACTGTAAGTACAGACAGTCTAGGAAATGATCAAAGCAGTTATGGTAGATAAGGTAGGAAATAAATGGATGCAGTTTGACAGGGCCCTTTGTGTTTTAGATGGCCTCCCTTTTTCCTCACACACATATCCAATTCATCAGCAAAAACTTTCAAATCTACTCACATCTCTCTATCGTTACTACTTCCACATGAATCCCTTCTTCACATAACAGCCAGTAGGGTCATTTAAAAAAATTAGATTATTTCACTCCAAAGCTCTGCAAAGTTTTCTCATGGTGCTTAAGCATAAAATCCAAACTTTTCACTTTGGCTTACGTGGCTGTAATGATTTGTCCCTTGACAATTTTTCCAACTCCATCTATCCCACTCCATACTCACTTAACGTACACTAGCCAAGCTGGAATTGTTTTCTTCATCATACATGCCAATCTTATTTCTGCCTTGGGGAGTGTGTCTCTTCTTCTCCCTTCCCAGAACCTCTTCTCCCAGGTTTTCTCATGGTTGGTTCCCTCCTGGCATTTTAGACCCAGGCTACTCTCCAGCATTCTACCACTTTCTTTGTTGACTGCCACTGAGGAGCTGAGGATATACAAGCAAGAGATACTATCTGTTTTCCGGAACTATTTTATGAACTAGTGGGCTTGGTCATATGCCAAGAATCATTTTTTGGGAGCATTCAATACAATGGATTTATCAACTCAAAGATTTTCTGGCTTCAATTGTTCTGTTCATGTCCACTGTCCCAATTTCTCACAGGGCAGCCTTCTATCCCTAGCTCAATATCTGCCCCAATAGCTAATGCAAGAAATATAATTTGATGTGAAAATGATACTGAACTCCCAGAAATGCCAATCGCAATGCCTGACTCTATGGGAATTATAACAATCATAGCTAACATTTATTGAAAGTCTTCTACTATGTAAGCACTATGCTAAGCACTTTGTATCAATTGTTTTAATTGATCCTCACAGCAACATTGTAGAAATAAAACCACTATTATTATCCATATTTCACAAAACAGAAAACTGCCCAAGGTCAAAGACCAGAAATTCAAACTCTAGAGCAGCGCTGTCCGAAAGGAACCATCTGTGATGATGGAATAGTAACAGAAACTCATCTTACGTTACGATTATAGCAGACTATGTTAGGGCCTCAACAATTCAAACTCAGAAAAACCTTGTCTTCTTAAGGAAGGGCATTTGAATTTGTCATGTTAGTATTTCCACCTATGGCTCTTTAAATATATATGGTCTATCCAAGTCACTGTTTCACACTGCCCCGTGGATCCAAATATCCATGACTGTGGGTAGGAGACCTTTTCCGTTGATAACCTGATTTGGAGGAATTCTCATGACAGGCCAGTCCACCCCACCATCCCTATCAAGCTATGGGAATCAAGTGTATATCTTTATTTATGAGATAGATGACTATTCACATTGGTATATAAAAAATGATGATCAAAGGAATAACTAGTGGGTAGTTATTAATCTAGCCAAATTGGCTTAGTATATGTACTCATCTTTATATACCAACCCAGATTAGTATAATGCCAGGTTCATATTAGGTAAACAGTGAGTGGCTGGGTTCGGTGGCTCACACCTGTAATCCTAGTACTTTAAGAAGCCAAGGCAGGCAGATTGCTTGAGTCTAGGAGTTTGAGACCAGCCTGTGTAACATGATGAAACCCTGTCTCTACCAATAAATAAATAAATAAGTAAATGAATAAATAAAATTAAAAAAAAAATTAGTCAGGCATGGTGGCTTGTATCTATAGTCTCAGCTACTCGGGAGGCTGAGGTGGGAGAAACACTTGAGCCCAGGAGGTTGAGGCTGCAGTGAGCTGAGATTGCACCACTGCACTCCAGCCTGGGTGACAGAGCAAGACCCTGTCTCAAACAAACAAACAAACAAATGCCAAAACAAAACTCCTAGAGTTGGTGGTATCCTAACATCTCTTTGTTGAGAGATGTTGAACCCTAATCTGCTAGCCAGGATTGCTTTTCTATAGTAGCTTGAAAAGAATAAGTACAGTCTTCTCCTCAATCCATTATGAGGAATTGCGGTTTCTTGGGAAAGCTTTAGTTGGGCAATGAGAAATCATGGCCTCCAGAATTTGGAATGAAGAAAGTCCCTTCAATTTTTTTATGCCTTGGTTTCTCCCTGCTTAAAATGGTAAAGAAAAACTTCACTCTTTCATTCAGCACATATTTATTGCACACCTATTCTGTGCCAGACTTTCCACTGTGCACTATAAAAATGTCCATGGCAGAAATAAGGTATAGAAATGATTATGACACAGCTGCTCTCTCTAAAGAAGGAATAACACAACTCACTGAAAAATAATGCTAAAACAGTGTGTGATAAATGCCATGAGAGAGGTATGCAGACCACTGAGAAGGGGTCCCCAGTTCAGTTTATTTATTTATTTTTTTAGGATAATGAGTATTCTCAAATGCTTCTATGCACCTTTTGAGACGATCCTGTGCATTTTGTCCTTTATTGAATTAATATAATGCATTACATGTTACTGATTCTTTTATATGTTCAACCAACATTGTATTCATGGAATAAATCTCATTTGATCGTGATGTATAATGCTTTTTACATATAGCTGGATTTGTTTTTCTAGTATTTTGTTGGAAATTTTGAGAACTTTTGCATTCACATTTTATTCTGAAGTATTTGATTTTTGTATTAATTTAAAAATGGCCTCATAAAATGAAAAATGTTCTCTTCTGTTTTTTTTTTGGAAGAGTTTGTGAAGGAGTAGGGTTGGTTTCTCTTTAAATATTTGGGAAATTTCAACAGTGAGGCCATTTGGTCCTGAGCCTTTCTTTGTGAATACTTTTCTGTTCCTGATTCAGTTTAAGATGGAGGTTGGATAAAGATTGGCCAGATGGCATGAAGCATGAACTTATTTTTTTAAAAAATATTATTATGGTTATTATTTTTCAGACAGGTTCTCACTGTTGCCCAGGCTAGAATGTAATGGTGCAGTCACAGCTCATTGCAGCCTTTACCTTTTGGGCTCAAGTGATTCTTCCTCCTCAGCCTCCTGAATATCTGGGACTACAGGAGTGCACTCTCAAGCCTGGCTACATTTTTTTTTCTTTTACTTTTTGTAGAGACAGGGTCTCACCATGTTGCCCAGGCTAGTTTCAAACTCTTGGGCTCAAATGATCCTCCTGCCTCAGCCTCCCTAAGTGTGGGATTATAGGCTTAAGCCACTGAGACTGGACAATAAACTGATTTTAGGAGCAGTAAAACTTAGAGGAGAATTTTGAAGACAAATTTTTAGGAAATCCTCTCAAATAAGAAAAATTCTCCGTTGGTCTTTGAAATATTTATTTGCATGTTATTTAAACTTTCAGGAATAAAATTTCTATAAATCTCAAAGAATCATTGTTACTACTCTGTAGGGGACTTCTAGTATTCATTGCAGGAAGCATCTTTAATTTGGACTTCATTTTATTGAACCCTATTGCAAGGGGGAAATTATCCTTAGAGCCGTAGGGTTAGTTTACTTTTTACTGAAACCCTAGACTAAGACAACTGTGCTGTGTTCTTTGAATTTGGAATTTAGTATTTAGACTTCCCACTGGGCAAAGTAAAAATAGATGCAATTGGTGACAGAGTGGTGAACAATTACAAGACATTATGCAATTCTCTGTTAATACAGCAAAACTAAGTGAATGAGTCAGCAAAATACAATCTTTCTCTAGCAAGATCTTGAGAAGTTTCTGCAAGAAGCCAAAGGAACTTCATTAACGGTTTGTTCCAGGGGAAGAGGCAATAGTGATTATAAGCAGAGCAGAAAGTGCCATCTAGTGGTCCTTGAGGGAAATATATAAAATGTACTTCTAAAACGGAGTTGAAATCATTTTGTTATTTTCTAACCTTTTATGCCACATTTACTTAGTTTTCTTTTTTTTTCTTTTTTTCTTTTCTTTCTTTCTTTCTTTTTTTTTTTTTTGAGACGGAGACTTGCTCTGTTGCCCAGGCTGAAGTGCAATGGCGTGATCTTGGCTCATTGCAACCGCCACCTCTCAGGTTCAAGCGATTCTCCTGTCTCAGTTTCCGGAGTAGCCTGGATTACAGGCGTGCGCCACCACGCCCGGCTAATTTTTTATTTTTTAGTAGATACGGGGTTTCACTATGTTGGACACGCTGGTCTGAACTCCTGACCTCCACTGATCCGCCCACCTCGGCCTCCCAAAGTGCTGGGATTACAAGCGTGAGCCACCGTGCACGGCCATTTGCTTAGTTTTTTTGAGTTGCAAGTAATTCGTATCGTGCACATCATGATAAAGTGTTTGTAATTTCAAACTGTATCTGTCAGGTTCTTGCAGGTGGCAAGAACAGAGACACACTCAGGTGACCTCAGGTGATAAGAGTTTATGGAAAGGATGCCTAAGAAAGGAAATGTGGGAAATTGAATTAGTGGCCATATAACCAGGCCTTTTAGTGAATTGAAACAAGGGCTTCCTGTTCAAAACTATAGCAGTTCTAATGATCTAAAAGTCACTTTGTTTATCTTGTCTTCCTATCAGAGATATGGGTCATTGTGTCCCACTCTCAATGTTCCAACACAACACTAGCAGTTAGATACCTACCCTCTGGGCAAGAGACCCAAGATTTCTTCTCTGCAGAAATTAAACAGTCGCATAGAAAAGATCTTGCTGTGTGAATGTTCACTCCTCTCCAGGTAACTCCAAAGAAAAGCCTGCAAGTCATGGCTCAGTCTATGTGGTTCTCAAACTTTTGTGTGCATTAGGATCACCTGAAGCGTTTATTAAACCAGGTTTCTCCATCCTATCCTCAGAATTTCTGATTCACTAAGGCTGGTGAGCCAGAAAATTTGCATTTCTAACAAATTACCAGGTGATGCTGATGCTGATGCTTCTGGTGGGGGTAAGCATATTTTGAGAAACACAAACTTTTAAAACCTTCTTTCATAAGCAGAAAAGGCAAAGAATAATAACTATATATTTGGTGGGGCAGGATCAGGAGGGGACTTCAACAATAAAAGAGAAAAAATAAAATAAAAGTAAAGCCAGAGATATGGCAGGAAACTGAAGGGAATTAAAAAGAGGTTTGAAAACATATCAAATCCATTCATACATTAAACAAATATTTATGGAGTGCAAATATGTGTAAGGAATTGTTCTAGGAGATGCAAGGAAGATAGCAGCAATAGTCTTCAAAGTTTGAGGGAAAATGACTTTCAACTAAGCATTCTATATTCAATCAAACTGTAATTCAAGTGGAGTGGTAGATCAAATGCATTTTTAGGTATGTAAGAGTGTATCTGCCTTGAATGACTTATTTTTTCAATGAAGTTTCATGAAAATATACTCCAGAAAAATGAAGAAGTAAACAAACAGGGAAAAAGGATGGGATTCAGAAAGGCAGTCAGAGAAAGTCCTTAGGATGATAATCATGCAAGAAGCCTGACAAGAAGCCTGGCTTGCAACAGGAAGATAGATGCCTCCAGAAGGGAGGTCTCTGAAAAAATGAAGATTTTATAGACAATCAGATCCCATAAACCTTAGAAAAAGGAGGATTATTATTATTCAATGTATTATGAAAAATACATTGTACGAACAAAAGAACAACAAGGAGAAACTCCAGGAAATCTATACAGGAAAGGAAATATAATTGTAAACTTCTTAGCTTCACAAATTCCTAAAGCTGTAAACGGAGGTTAACAACTTTAAAAAAATTTTATTATAACTGTGTTGGGAGGAAGACGGAGAGTAGATGGAAGATAGTAGAAGAGATCTAACTTCTTCATATATTATAGTAAAAATAAATGGCAAGATTAAAAAAAAGCAGCCTGAAGTATTTTGAGAATTGATGTAAACAACCAAAATAAATAAAGGAATTAACAAGTGTCTCTCTTTAGAGAATGAGTTAGATGAGTGAGGAGAGATTTCATGGAAGAGTATTGCTTTTATGAGCCTTTGATCTTATTTCATTTTTAAACTATATTCATATATTACTTTGATAAAAATAAAAAATATTTTAGAAAGTAAAATAAAAAGGGATGGTCATGGTGGCTCAAGCCTGTAATCCCAGCACTTTGGGAGGCCAGGACAGGGGGATTACTTGAGGTCAGGAGTTCGAGACCAGCCTGGTCAACATGGCAAAACCCTGTATCTACTAAAAATACAAAAATTAGCCAGGTGTGTTAGTGCATGCTTGTAATCCCAGCTACTTGGGAGGCTGAGGCAGGAGAATCACTTGAAACCAGGAGGCGGAGGCTGCAGTGAGCTGAGATTATGCCACTGCACTCCAGCCTGGGTGACAGAGCCAGACTCTGTCTCAAAAAAAAAAAAAAAAAAAAGCAGCTATAGGTTGAATTAATAAATTTTACTGTAGGAATTTTCTTATATTAGGAAAATCTGTCTTAATTCTTTTCTTTATTAATTGAAAGTAGAAAGCTCTTTGTTCAGAAAGAAGAAGATCTGACATTTATAAATTTAGTGTAATTATTGTCTCTTCAATCAGATTGGACTTAGAAAAATAAGCTTACATGGCACATGTATACATATGTAACTAACCTGCACATTGTGCACATGTACCCTAAAACTTAAAGTATAATAATAATAAATAAAAAAAAAGAAAAAATACTGGGGACTAATAGAATCTTGCTATGATATGCCTTGCCATAGTCTGGAATTTGATACCACGTGGGCTCATCTAAGGTTTTGTCTAAATCTATTCAACAAATATTTATTGTGACTGTGTTGAATACCTGGCATTGTAAAGCTAATGAAATGTATTACTATTATTAAAATATTGTTCTACCTATGTCAGTGTGTTTTCAGTGAGGAAATTAGAAACCAAGGAGTGGCATCCTCTGGATGGGGGACATTTCAGGGTCTTCAAGTAAGAGAAAGTGGTTTTTTTAGATGGAAAGGCTGCTTTTGATGGCAAGGGAAACACAGTGGGCTTGGTAATTTAAGATTCTTCGATTCATTTACATTTACTCAAATTTTCCATTCCAATTCTAAGAGGCAGTGGTTTCAACTTCCACTGTGATCCTGCAACTCAAAGGACAAATGAGTGCAGGACTGAACACCGAAGATCAGTATCTGTTGGTAACGGGATCATTTGAATAGATTCTCAAGGAAAGCATCATAGCAAGCCTTGTATGTGAAAAATTTCGAAATAGTTTGGCAGAATTTGCTATTCCCTGTAGAACTGCTCTTTGAAAAATAGTTGGCAGCCAGTTTTCTGTGCCTGACAACTGTAAAGGCCACTTGTCCCTTCTTTGCTTAGACATGGCCCAAATTAAGTACCTCTTTTGAGATGTAATTCTTTATCATTTCTTCCTTGTTGCCCCCATTTCGTCTAGTACCTGCTTTTATTATTGCAGATAATAGCTGCAAATGCAAATTCAAATAAGCAAGTAAAATGAGGATATCTATTTTATATTTGATATATAGGGGATGGCCATAACACTATGGTTAAGCCTGTGAACTCTAAACAGTTTGCTTGGCTTTATTGACTGTCTCTTCCACTTGCTAGCTATGTGAACAGTGGGCAACTAATATCTCTCTGGGTCTGTTTCCTTCTTTGTAAATAGTGAAAATAATAGTAACTACCTCTAATGTTTGTTGTGAGGATTAAATGTGTTAATCAATGTAGCACTTAATAAAT
Source organism: Pongo pygmaeus (assembly GCF_028885625.2). Classification (NCBI taxonomy): domain Eukaryota; kingdom Metazoa; phylum Chordata; class Mammalia; order Primates; family Hominidae; genus Pongo; species Pongo pygmaeus. The sequence goes on along the minus strand of NC_072373.2, from coordinate 159,753,092 downwards.
GGTAGCCATTATAATTTACATAAGTTTACAATCAAATAAATCCTGTATACTTAAAAGGTCATTTAATCTAATTGTGAGACATTTCAGAGGAAACAATTTTATGGACAGTTTGCATTTGTAATACCTCCGTTGCAAACAGCAATGTTTCATTTACTGAATATCTAGTAAAACAATTTACAAGACATTTTTAAAGTTTTAAACATCTGGATAATATCTTTTTATTATAAATATCAAACCAGTTATAAGATATATAGTAAAATACCTTTTCTGGTATCAAAGTTAGTAACTATTTTTTTTCCTCTACTTACCAACAGTTACTAAGTTGAGAATTTTGATTTAATTATTGAGTCCATTCATTTAAATGATTTTACTTTGCCTTCCTCCATTTCACTAGTTGTTTGAACTGATTACGTTGTTTGTCTATCTGTTGCTAGTACTTTGTGTTTTAAATTTTATGTAGGCAAAGCATTATTATACAGGGCTGGGTTCAGTATACATGTTGTCAGTTTCTAGAGACACTAAGATGAACAAGTCCCTGCTATCACAATGCTCTTAGTAATTATACTCATATAAGAAACATTTTATATTTGAGCATGAACAATGGCTTAAGCCGTCTAGTTGGTGGGGGAGGGCGGGCGTGGAATTAAATACATTTGACGGTACTGAAGCTGCCTAAGCCTTTGTTTTTCCCTTTGTAAAATAAGAGTAATAATAGTATCTACTGCATACGGTTGCTTCAAGGCAGTGCTTACCAAACTTGGCTGAACTATAAGAACCGCATGAGGCACTTACAAAAAAAAAATACAGGCCGGGTGCAATGGTGGCTCACGCCTGTAATCCCAGCACTTTGGGAAGCCAATGTGGGCAGATCACAAGGTCAGGAGATAGAGACCAGCCTGGCTAACATGGTGAAACCCCGTCTCTACTAAAAATACAAAAAATTAGTCGGGTATGGTGGCATGCACCTATAGTCCCAGCTACTCGGGAGGCAGAGGCAGGAGAATCAATTGAACCTGGGAGGCGGAGTCTGCAGTGAGCCGAGACTGCGCCACTGCACTCCAGCCTGGGTGACAGAGCAAGACTCTTGTCTCAAAAAAAAAAAAAAAAAAAAAACAAACTTCTAAGAACCTCCTTTGAACAGCAGATCAGAGGTGGGGCCTGGGATTCTATGTTTTTAATAATCACTATAGTGGTTTTTATAATCATTCAATGTTTTGGAAACATTGTTCTAAGGCAGTAGTCCTCAGAGTGATTTCTTGGGCCCCATTCTAACCAACTAAATAAAAGCCTCTGGGTCTACCAATCAATAACTTACAAAAAACCTCCAGGTGATTTTGATATGCACTAAAGTTTAAGAACCACTGCTAAAATCTTAAATTAGGTAATTTAAGTTTCGGTTAAATTAGATAAGATTAGTTAGTACTTATCTAAAGTAATTCTAATGATTATTAATAACATAAAAAATCGGGTCAGCATTATTAGCTTCTAAAACTACGAGTGAATTTGTATTCTAGTTTTCAGGCATTTGTGCAGTTTTTGTTAGTGTTGCTTTATATGTGCACCTGGAAAAAATGGTTAAAATTGCCTGACAACTTAGGTTCTAGATTTCCATAAAATATTTTTTTGTAGACAGGCTTATCAAATCACACGGCAGATTTATGTGATTAATTGTGCATCTGTTTACTGTGCACCAAAGTGTACATGAAAACATTTGGGATAGTTTCTGCCATTAAGAATATATAAACAAGTTGATGAGGCAAGAAACATACATATAATGTTTGACCTTGAGTGACTTATTTAAACTGTTCTCATTTTCCTTATCCCACAACATATTAAAGTAACCATCAAATTCTATTGATTCTACCTCTGAAACATTTTCCTTCCATTTCTCTCCACCTGTACAATTACTTTCCTATGTCAAGCCTTTTTATCTCAGCCTCTTTAGGGCTTCCTGCCCTAAGGTTTTTCCTTCCTTTCATAAGTGGTTTGATGTTTATAATAAAAAGATACTATCCAGATGTCTTCACACTGCACTCAGTCTTCTAAAAGGCAAACCTGATCCTGTCCCTTCCTTTTTATAGCTCCCAGGGGCTTCTCATTATGATAAAGTATAAACCTTGTTATTTGTCCTCAAGGACCTGTATAATCTCAATCCTCCATCACAGCCTCTTGTCAGACTGTGGGCCTGGCCTTATGTGAGCTTGTGGACAAGTTACATGTGTAGTGCCCAAAGGTCATGAGGATGACATTACAAGTTACCTGATTAAGGAAGAACCAATTGGGAGGATGGGGTGTGACAAAAAGAATTTAGAAACCAAGAAAAGCTTAAATAGGCTTTGCTAGGATATATATTTAATCTTAGGTGATCAGTACATTTTTAACATAATCCTTACTTGTGACTGGGGGTCTGGTGGGGTCAGGAAGGAGAAATAACTTCATCCTTTTTTTGGGGAGAAGATTGGCAGGAGATAGTGGACAGATCCAAGCTAAGGAAGAGGCTGGGTTCAAGGCAGGATACTAGACTTTGGATATCTGGGTGTATATGCAAGGAAACTGGGGCTTGACACACACACAAAATTGCACAATGGATAAGCAAGTTGGATGGGTCTCACCCATGTATACAAAGTAAGGAATGTAAGACTTATTCCAGACCACAGAGACTATTGGATTTCACTATATTCTTCTCCTGATTTGGTCAGAATTAGGGCAGGACATTAGACCCTGTAGGAACAAAGTCCCGTCCTGGAAGACTGAGAAAGCCAGAGTGTGACTTATAAGACAAGATGTAATTAAATGTTCAAGTAATACAGATAATGTGTCTTATTTTTCATTTTTTAAAATTTATTTTTCTGAGACGGAGTCTCACTCTGTCACCCAGGCTGGAGTGCAGTGGCGTGATCTCAGCTCACTGCAACATCTGCCTCCTGGGTTCAAGTGATTCTTCTCCCTCAGTCTCCCAAGTAGCTGGGATTATAGATGCGCGCCACCATGCCCAGCTAATTTTTTGTATCTTTAGTAGAAACAGAGTTTCACCATGTTGGTCAGGCTGGTCTCGAACTCCTGACCTTGTGATCCGCCCACGTTGGCCTCTCAAAGCGTTGGGATTACAGGCGTGAGCCACCGTGCTTAGCCAAAGTGTCTTATTATATAAGAAGGAATCAGCAAGAATAGATTGCTGGGACTACCTTATGTGTATGATGGCCTTATTGAGAATCCGGATGAGAATGTAGGAGTCTTGAAAGTGGATAGGATTGAGAAAGAAAAGTGGCTCAGAGCAGTCTAAGGAATGTGAGGTGTGCAAAATTTATCAGGCCCAGAGAAACATGAGCATGAGACTTCAGTCACCATCCCCTCCAGGCCTTGCTATGTCCTAATATTTGTATTAGAGTAATTAATAACACTACACTGGCCTCTAAGTGTTCAAGTGAAAGGAAGAGTCACAGGTTGCTCACTTTAAAAGCCAGAAATGATTAATCTTAGTGAGGAAGGTATGTAAAAAACCAAGATAGGCTGAAAGTTAGACCTTTTATGCCAGTTAGCCAAGTTGTGACTGCAAAGGAAAAGTTCTTGAAGGAAATGAGAAGTGCTATTCTGGTGAACATGTGAATAGTAAGAAAGTGAAACAGCCTTATTGCTGACATGGAGAAAGGTTTAGTGGTCTGGATAGACGATCAAACCAGTGACAACAGTCCCTTAAACCAAAGCCTAATCCAGAGCAAGGTCCCAACTCTTTTTAGTTCTATGAAGAATAAGATAAAGAAAAGCTTGAAGCCAGCAGAGTTTGGTTCATGAAGTTTAAAGAAACAGACCATCACTGTAACATAAAAGCGCAAGGTGAGGCAGCAAGTGCTGATGGAGAAGTTGCAGCAAGTTATTCAGAAGATCTGTCTAAGATTATTGATGAAGGTGGCTACACTAAACAACAGTTTTAATGTTGACAAAACAGCCTTCTATTGGAAGAAGATGCTATCTAGGACTTTCATAGCTAGAGAGAAGTCAGTGCCTGGCTTCAAAGCTTCAAAGGACAGGCTGACTCTCTTGTTAAGGGCTAATGAAGCTAGTGACTTAAAGTTGAAGGCAATGCTCATTTATTATTCCTAAAATCCTAGGGTCTTTAAGAATTATGTTGAATCTACTCTGCCTGTGCTTTAGAAATGGAAACCCAAAACCTGGATGATAGCACATCTGTTTGCAACATGGTTTACTGAATATTTTAAGTCCACTGTTAAGAACTACTGCTCAGAAAAAAAGACTCATCTCAAAATATTACTGCTCATTGACAATGTGCATAGTCATCCAAGAGCTCTGCTGGAGATGTGCTCAAAAGCATAGACAGCAAAAGCAAAAATAGACAAATGGGATCATATCAAACTAAAAACCTTCTGTACAGCAAAGGAAACAACAGAGTGAAGAGACAACATACAGAATAGGAGAAAATATTTGCAAACTATGCATCTGACAAGGGATTAATATCCACAATTAAAAGGAACTCAAACTACTCAATAACAACAAAAACCCCCACAAATAATCCAATTAAAAAATGGGCAAAATACCTAAATAGACGTTTCTCAAAAGAAAATATACAGCCAGCAGATATATGAAAAAATGCTCAATATTATTAATTATTAGAGGAATGCAAATCAAAACTTTCTTAAAAATTGATGTAATTAATGACACAGAAAAATGATGTGTTATAAAACAAGCTGGTTACAAGTAGTGGGTAGAGGATGACTTAATTTTTGATAAAAAATTTAAAAATATGAACATGCATACAAAAATTTGAAGTTTACCTACCAAAATATCAATAGTATTTACTTCTGCTCAGTGCTTAATATTGTTCCCTTTGTTTTTGTGTCTTCTAAAAAACATGATTATTTATGAAAAAAGAAGAAAAATGATATCCTGGAGAAAGTTATTAAACAGTAATTACTGTTTAATAACTGTTATTTAATAGTTATTAAGTTAAGAGTTATTTAACAGTTATTGTATGCCAGGAGTTAGGAATCTGAGAAGCCAAGCCAAGAGCCTAGCAGTCAAATACTGAAACCCAGGACTGGTCCAGCCAGGGTAGCAGTGCTCAAGCTCAGAGGTAGAGCATTGTTCTTTTCTTTTCCTGCTGGAATGTTATTTACCAGACTGTTTCTTCTATATTTGATGTTTTCAGTGTACTCACATTTAATGGGATTCTATGATTAACTGGCATAACAGTGAAATGATGCTAGCAAAATTGGTTTTGAATTGCTACAAAATATACTATTTTGTAGTTACATATTACACAAAACACAGTGGAAATTAAGTTCCCCCAGAACAAAAAGCCCATCTGACTAAATCACTGACTTTGCTGCTTTTTTTTCCCTGAACTTTGGTCATTTTCAATCTTCACCACAAATCTATTTTTTGTTTCATGGTCTTGGAAGAGGTCATTTTTCTTACAAAGAAACTAACATTAATGTAAACTGGACATTGTCTGATGGCGCTGCTTTAAGTCTATTCAAGTCAAAATCTAGGTAATGAGATATCACCTCACTCCAGTTAGAATGGCTATTATAAAAAGAAAAAATAACGTGCTGATGTGGATGTGGAGAAAAGAGAACACTTACACACTGTGGGTGGAAATGTAAGTTAGTATAACCATTATGGAAAACAGTATGGAAGTTACTTAAAACATTAAAACCAGAACTATCATATGACCCAGAAATCCCGCTGTTGGTTATATACCCCAAAGAAATGCAATCAGTATGTAAAAGAGATATCCACACTTTCATATTTATTACAGCATTATTCACAATAGCCAAAATATGGAAGCAACCTAAGTTTCCATCAATGGATGAAAGAATACAGAAATGTAGTGTATATATATATATACACACACACATATATATATGATTTCATAGTTTTTATAGCTGTATATATATATACATACATATATACATACATATATAGCTGTATATATATATATACAGCTATTATACTTATTACTGTATATATATATTTATATATATACACACAGCTATAAAAGTATGAAATCTTGACATTTGAGGCGGCATGGATGAACCTGCAGGACATGATGTTAAGTGAAATAAGCCAGACACAGAAAGACAAATATCACATGGTCTCATTCATATGTGGAATCTACAGAAGTTGATCTCATAGAAGTAGTGTAGAATAGTGGTTACCAGAGGCCAGGAGCATAGTGAGGAATAGGGGGAGATTGGGCAATGGTTTCAAAATTACAGTTAGATTGGAGAAAAAGTTCTGGTGTTCTATTATATAGTAGGGTGGCTATGATTAACAATAATGTATTGTATATTTCAAAACACTTAGAAGATTTTGAATGTCATCACGACAAAGAAATGATAAATGTATGAGGTGATGGATATGCTAAATACCTAGACTTATTACACGATGTAAACATGTATCGAAGCATCACAATGTACCCCATAAATATGTACAATTATGTGTCAATTAAAAACAAAATAAAAATTGATTATAAAAGAAAAATGGACAGAATTAATATAATTAATGTAGTATATAAGATATATTACAGCTAAAATATATTGAGTACTTCTTATGTGCAAGGTGCTAATGAAGCATAATCTTTCTTAATTTTTATAATGACATCTATTTTACTGATGAGGAAACTGTGGGTCAAAGAGATTAAATGACTTGTTAAAGCTCAAACACCTCCTGAGTAGAGAGATAGGATTCAAACTAATGTAGAATGGTAACAGAACTAGCTTCTGATAATGTAGTAAATTGCTCTTTTATGAATGAGTCCAATCCTACAGGTGGAGAAGAGAGTAAGAGAGAAAAGAAATGGCAGTTCTCACCCTCGTTCTATTTTTAAGGAGTGATTTTTGAATGACACATTAGGGGCTGGAGTGCACCCTGGTTGGGTGACCATTCAGTGATTTCTTCCTAGGAATCTGGAGGATGTTGAGAGGAGTTTATTAAAGGGTTGCATATTAACTCATTAACAAATGGCATGTGGAAATGAGCTTTCCCTAATACTTTGAAGACCAGAAATGAAGAAAAATCTGTTACCCAAAATTAATTGCTTTTGCATCCACAATGTAAATATGATTAGTCTAAACACTGAAAGGTAATTAACCTGATAAAACTCTTGGTATATCATATAAGTTAACAAGAGAAATTATTTAGTTTAGGGAACAGTAAAGATTTATTTCTAATTCAAGCACAGACATTATCTTTTTGATACCAAAATTCAGAAATATTTTGAGACTCTAGTATTGGATTCTTGAAGATTATGTTTGCATGGCAAAAATGGAAAGATTTTGGGAGTAGAACAGAACATTTTAGCAATATCTGAAAATAGAGATAAGTATTAAAAAGTCCCTTGTTGGCTGATTTTTCTCTTCTCACCCCTATATCTTCTCTTTCTGGGAAGATCATGCTGAATGATTTTTAACAGTTTCAATTAGATTCTTGAAAATACACAGCTTACCTAAATGCATTAAAGTTCTTATTGACTCAGCACTATTGCTGAGACAATGTATAGTTTTGTGTCCCAGGGGTTCTGGAAATAAAAGTAAGTTTTCTGTACAGATTTTCTGTTAATACAAGAAGAAATCTAGTAAGTGGTCTGTCTAAAAATAAAATTTAAGATGATTCACAATACTGGAAATCACAGAGCAATAGAGGCCTACTGATTTACGAGGGAATTTATGATTTCCTTGATCAATTAATCTTTCTGCACAAAGAAAATAGGTTCACAATTTACTTCTGACTTAAAATTCAATGCACAATCATTGTAAAAATTTTAAATGACACAAAAAACTAAAACTAAAAATGATCCAGTCACCAGATACCACCACTGTTAAAACTTTGGTGTATGTGTGATTGGAATGTCCATTTTGCCCCTTTCCTTTCCCTTTTCTTCTTGCCTAGGACACAGGTTTGATGTCACGAGGTCACGCTATCAGCAGGCATCTAGATCCTGAGGTGACAGGCATGAGGACAAATGCCAGCACGGTACTGACAGTGGAGTGGAAAGACAATCAATCTGGGTCTTGGAGCATGTCATTAAGCCATTGTCAGTCCTGAACTGCCTATCTCCAGACTTCTTGTTGAGGAGCCATATAAACCCTTATTTATTTAAGCAACTGCTAGCTGAAGTTTCTCCTACTAGCAAATGAAGGCATTCTTAACTCTCTTGGTCAGTTTGCACTGCTATAACAAATGACCATAAAATGAGTGACTTAAGCAAGGAACATTTATTCTACACAGTTCAACATCAAGATGCTGGCAGATATGGTGTCTGGTGAGGGTCCTCTTCCTGTTGCATCCTCATGTGGCAGAGGGCAGAGAGAGAGGATGCTTTCTTGTTTCTCTTCTTATAAGGGCACTGATATCAAATCTCATGTTAATATTTCCCAGAGATTAGTTAATTGTTCCCGATTTATTGAGTAATCCATTCTCTCCCCCAATCCCATCATAAGGTCTCCACCCTCCTGACCTTATTACTTTCCAAAGACCCCATCTCCAAATACCTTCACTTTGAGGATTAGGGTTTCAACATATAAAATTTGGGAGGGGACAAACATTCAGTCAATAGCGCTAACAGGTATCAAATCTCATGTTAATATTTTCCAAAAGATGAGTTATTGTTCCCAATTTACTGAGTAATCCATTCTCTCCCCCTATTTTTTTTTTTTTTTTGGAGACAGAGTTTCCTCTGTCACCCAGGCTGGAGTGCAGTTGTGTGAACTCAGATCACTGCAACCTCTACCTCCCGGGTTCAAGCGATTCTCCTGCCTCAGCCTCCTGAGTAGCTGGGATTATAAGCGTGTGCCACCACACCTGGCTAATTTTTGTATTTTTGGTAGAGACAGGGTTTTGCCTTGTTGGCCAGGCAGGCCTTGAACTCCTGACCTCAGGTGATCTGCCCACCTAGGCCTCCCAAAGCACTGGGATTACAGGCGAGAGCAGCTGCCCCCAGCCTCTACCCCTAATCTTAAAGGCATCTTTATTATAAACTAATTTCTGTATGCTCACATACCTGTTCAGGATGTTTTCTCTTCATCTGTCTGTTTAGTTCTATAGCACGGCTGAGCTGTTTTATTTGTGGACACTGACACTTCTTCGCTTCTCCCTCTCTGACCTCTTGGTTTGGTTAGTATGTACTTTGATTTCTACTTCTGTAGCAAAATTACTTTTTTTTCGCTTTATGCAGCATTTCTTTCAAGAATCACAACTGTGCAGACTGTTTTGTAGCTACAATTACTACAGTCATTTGGTTTTCACTCTGTGTTAGAACGGGTTTGATACTTATCACTTGTCCCCCTCTATGACTGACCTTTTTGCATTACATTTTGGATGACATTTTTGCATTTTAGAGACATTCATCTGTAAAAAAGTTGCCCAGGCTGATCTCAAACTCCTGTCCTCAACCCATGCTTCTGCCTTAGCCTGCAGAGTCTCTGGGATTACAGGCATGAGTGACCAAGTTTGGCTCTGTTTATGATTTTAATCATGGCCTTATTCTTCCAGAAATCAGATTCAAAATTTTGGGCTTTAATATTCTTTTTCCTCCTACATCTAATCCTTTAGAAATCCCTGAATTTATCTCTGTAATGTTTCTCATAGATAGATGATCACTTCACTTTCCTCTGCCGTTATCCTATTTCTGACCTTCACCAGACATCTTCATTACATTCTTTTTTTTTCAGACGGAGTCTCGCTCTGTCGCCCAGGCTGGAGTGCAGTGGCGCGATCTAGGCTCACTGCAAGCTCCGCCTCCCGGGTTCACGCCATTCTCCTGCCTCAGCCTCCCGAGTAACTGGGACTACAGACGCCCGCCACCATGCCTGGCTAATTTTTTTGTATTTTTAGTAGAGATGGGGTTTCACTGTGTTAGCCAGGATGGTCTCGATCTCCTGACCTCGTGATCCGCCCGCCTCGGCCTCCCAAAGTGCTGGGATTACAGGCGTGAGCCACCGCGCCCAGCACATTATATTCTTAATTGGGTTTATCATCTACCCTTCTCTTGATTCTCTCCATTATTGTTGGACACAATTTTCTAAGGAGAGGCACGTCTCGTTTGCTTACAACCCTTGAGCTGAATATTTATTCTTTTTCCCCCTTCAGGTCTACTCCCTACCTTTCTCTGCCCTGATCTGTCCCCTGGGAGGAGAACCTAGATAAACTGCATCCTTCCTTGGCTTCATTGCCTTCTGGCTTCCAGTTGCGTTCAGCCAATAGTGAGCTCTAGCAGGGCACTGGTGGGAGCAAGCCAGGAATTAAGCTGAGTATTTATTCCTCTGGCTGTCTGCTTGCTTGGCCATAGGTTAGCTGTGCTCCTCCACAGAAGGCCTTCCTTCATGTGCGGGGCCACTTTCTTACAGTTCTAGATTTTCTCTGCGGCTTCCAGTAATGTTTCCTTCCTCTTTCCTGCTTCTCCTTCCTGCTTCAGTGATGGTAACTCTTCCTGCTGTTGCTGGCAGAATGTTTTCGTTGTCTCTTGTTGGTGTCACTTACTCTGTCCACACCTTTGTGGACATATTAAATGCCACTCATCGATCCCATCTGAATGTACTACTTTCGTCAAACCCCGACTGGAAGAAACCTTAAATGTCTTTTAATTACCCAATAAGTATAGACTCCCAAGCTCAAGTTGAACACCAAGTTTCAAGCTACTCATTTATTTCATCCTTACATTGACTGTTTGCTCCAGTGAGATTGGGTTAATTGCAATCCCCCGAATAGACATAAAAGAGTATGTTGTGTTCTCTTTGCTTGGAATTCCCTATTTCTCTAATGTCATTTGTCAAAGTCTTGTTATTGTTTTTTATGTTTATCTCAAGTGTCTCCTCTTTTATGACACTTTTGTTAAGCTCCCAGTTGAATATGATGTCTCTCGTTATTTTTACTTTTATTCTTTTTTGAGACAGGGTCTTGCTCTGTTGCCCAGGCTGGAGTGCAGTGGCGTAATCTTGGCTCAAGGCAACCTCCACCTCCTGAGTTCAAGCAATTCTCTTGCCGCAGCCTCCCAAGTAGCTGGGACTACAGGTGCCTGCCACCACACCTGGATGATTTTTGTGTTTTTAGTAGGGACAGAGTTTCACCATGTTGGCCAGGTTGGTCTCAAACTCCTGACCTCAAGTGATCTGCCCACCTTGGCCTACCAAAGTGCTGAAATTACAGGCATGAGCCACCATGCCCAGCAGATGTCTGTCTTTAAAATTTGTCTTTCAGTTAACAATTGTATATTTCCTTGTCTTCTGATGTTTATACCTTTCCTTATAGCTATTAATGTACTTGTCTTTTCTATTTTGTAAGCTCTTTGGGGGCAGGGGCTATTACATCCCTGTATTGTTTTCTGCATGATCAATGTTCAATAAATATGTGACAGATCTGGACAAATCACAGTGGCTATATTTAAAGATTCAGATTATTTGTGGGTAGGGCCAATGGTTCAAATCAGGCAGAATATTTTAAAATTTCAAGTATTCTATTATACCTGAACAGGGCAAAATGAAATTTTGATTGACATAAAAGTAGATGACAAAGAAAAGTCAGGAATATCTTTTTCATTTTTCATTTACTTAGAAATATTTATTGGTCAATCACAGTGGCTCATGCCTGTAATCTCAGCGATTTAGGAGGCCAAAGCAAGAGGACTGCTTGAGGTCAGGAGTTTGTCACCAGCCTGGGCAATAAAGCCAGATCTCTATCTCTACAAAAAATTTAAAAATTTTGCTGAGTAAAGTGACACACACCTGTAGTTCCAGCTACTAGGGAGGCTGAGGTGGGAAGATTGCTTGAGCCCAGGACTTCTGGGCTATGGCGAGCTGTGACTGTGCCACTGCTCTCCAGACAGGGTGAGAGAGTGAGACTTGGTCTATATGAAAAATAATAATAATACTAAAAATAGTTTACTGAATGTCTACTGTCTATCAGGTGCTTTCCTAAGCACTACAAAGTGCTTCCATTGATGCCCAGAAATATGGTGTTAATTCTTTAAAAAAATTAGCAGAATATTATAGAAAATTAGAATTTATGGTTAGTTATTCAATTGGTAATTTAATAATTTGATATCTTTGGGTGATTTCTAAATAAGCCTGACTTAATTCCAACAGTTACCAGGAAGTTAACAAAAATATAATAATTTACTTACTATACATACTGTGACACCAATTGCAGCATAGCTAAGAATTTTCCTATGTTCCCAGAAATACATTATAATTTATAAGAGGACTATCTAGATTAAGTTCTGTTTTTGAGACTTAGCAGAGACAGAGGAGCCAACTGCTAGATAAAAATAATGCCACAGGGAACACACACGATGGCATTTTAATTTATTGCTATCATTCTTACATAATAAATTTTGGATTCTTTTGTTTATCTGCTTGATACGCAAAAACTTATTCTTGGGAGATTGAGGATATTTTCTACTAAATAAGAGGACAAAAATGGCAAATTGAAACTATCTACTTAGATATTTTTTCTTCCATTATACCATCCTCCCAAAGTATTTCTTTGTTAGTGTTTTCACTCTGTGATGATCCTCTTCCCCCACCACTTTTTTTTTTTTTAAAGTAAACTATACTCTTGTGCTCTTGAAGAAAGAAAAGAGTAGACCAAACAGAACTGTTGCAAGATAAAGATCCTTATTTGGTCATAAAAATACCAAAATGATGAAATATGTATTAATTAAATATTAAAAAAAAACACAATTATGCTTCTCAGGTTCTTATGCTCAGGAACTTTAATGAGTTAAATTTCAAGTGTGGGGACTTAGGTGACTAAAATAGCATGGAGACTCAGGAACAGCATGAAAGTGAAATTTATTGTTCATTTTTGCTCATTTAGAGTTACAACCTTCTTCTGAGTTCCTGGTCCTTGAAGAGCTGTTTTAGGCTGATCTGAGTCTCATGTGTCATATGTATTTCAGCACTGCTTTTTAACCAATAAAAATTAAAGACTCACTTCAGAGGAAGTTAATTTTATGATATTCTGTGGTTGATTGTCTTTAGTGTTAGTTTCATAGAATGATACATTTTATTACTTTTTAAAAATAAAGTAGAAATAACCAAGGAATACAAAAATCTAAGAGGATGCAAAGCAGTGAATATTTCATATGAATCTCCCTAATTCTTAATGTTTCTACTAGGACTTCAAAAATCAGAACACAAAATACATTGCTCTGCACTTGAGGAAACCTAGATCCCAAAGGTGAGATTGCATTTTCCATCTCCTAAAACAAGATGTAACAACAAAAAATGAAAGAACTAGGTGGAGAATCTTCCTAAATGCTTTTTCTCTGAAAATAATAAAGTTTAGTATTTGGTTTTGTTTCCTTTGATCTCCCCCTGAAGGATGTTGCTGAGGCATGTATGTTGAGTTTGACTGACCTGAAGAGTCTTTGGGAGTGAAGGGAATAGTTGACTCTGGTAGACAAAGAAGAAAGTTGATATTAGGTTTAAACATCGGATGCCTCAAACATTATTTAGCTCTAAACCTGGCAGCTTGTCGTTTCTTCTAGTTAGGTAACAGTACCAATGTCTGCTTGTTTCTGCTGAAATCTTTTTTCATGGGGATTTCTTCTGTGTTTGTGTTAGAAATTTGCATTGTGTTTAACCTGAGAAGTAATTCCTATAGGAGGTTTAAGATATATTTGATGAATAAACTTTAAGGCAGTAGAGTTTTCTATGCTAGTTAAATTGAAATGTTTCAGTTGTGTTTTTAGCTTATTTCTTTCTCTAACAAAATTTGACCATCTAATTTTTCCCATTGTTTGGACATCAAATACCCATAATGAGATATGGCAGGTGTATAAGAAGAGGGAGCTTAGTTTATTATAAAGTGAGACTTTTTTCTTTTCACACATTTCTAGCAAGAAGCAACTTGGTCTGCTAAACGCATACAGCAGGAGAAACAAGGACTTCTTTGCTGGCCTTGAGAACATTACAATGGATATGTCAGGACTGTAGGCCTGGTGATTCAGTCCTTACTGCAGCAAATTTTATTGACAGTGTGATCCTCATGCCTTGGCTTCCCAAAGTGCTGGGATTACAGGTGTCAGCCATTGGGCCCTGCCAAGATTTGTTAATTTTTTGATTTCTCAACTAGTGTTGGCAAGCTTGGAGTGGAAAGTATAAACTTTCAATTTTGTATTATAAAGTCTTGTTTTCATCAGTAGCACTCTCATGTCTTGGTTTCACTATTTACTTTATCTCAGAAGCCCTAGATTGGGGCAGCTTGTTTCTTGACTGATATGCATGATGTCAAAGGATATGTCACCAGTCTGTCAGCAGAGCTCTAGCAGCTACCTTGACACCGTGACCATGTTTGTAAAGAATGCTCCAGCCTTGCCTGCTCATACACGTTAGTAACATGATACAGTCTTTTCCATCTGTACAGAAGAGCTAGAATATCCCACCAAAGTTGTGAAACATGAATCCAGCAAAAACAAACAAAAAATAAGACAAAACACAAACCATAAACCTTGTGTGGGTCTGGAAAAGGGAGAGGGGTTGGTGAGGTAGAGATAGAGCTGAACATGTGTGAAAGTCTCTGAGGAGGAGCTCTGTGTGCTCTCTGAATGAGGGGGATAGAATCCCAGGAAGTATGAGCATCTGTCCTGTAATCAATTTCTGCCTGAAACCACACAAGGAGGTGTTTCATAATAACATGAGGATCCTATGCCGCTAAGAAAGAAGGACCATAAAATACAGCGTCAAAGGGAAAATGGTCTGTTGGAATTTTGATTGCCCTGAGGGGTGGCATGGAAGAGCTGCCAGTTTTTCCTATGTCCTTGAGAAGGGCACAGCTTTTAGGAGAGAGAGAGACAGAGAGTCCTAGTGGACCTGCGAAAGTCTCATATTCTTGATGAGAGACACATAGAGGAAAAAGGTGTGGACCGTTAAGACCAGAGACGTGTGGAAAGGGAAGGAACTCAGTGAATGCTTGTGTGGACCGTCTTCTGAGCACTGAGTGTGATCATAATCTCACTAGATGGCAGCAGAGTGTAGGGCCCAGGATATGAAGGGACGATCAGCTATCTCCCCTTTACCCCCAAACCCACATTTCCCACCACTGCTCCTTGCCGTGACCCTTCTTCAGGAACTTCTATGCCATCTCTGGGAGAAAGGCAGAACGTGACAAACTAAATTGTTGTGTTTAACCTGGAATGAATGAGTTTACTCTTAAAGCAGTACAATTTTGTTTTCTGCTTTTGAATGTATCCTGTGGCACCACCAACTCTTAGAATTGTGTAACGTCTAATTCCTTAATAAATTCCCCGTTTTATATCACTCATGGAGGTTCTGATTCTCTAATTGAACCCTGATGGTTCTAGGAGTTGAGGTTTGTAATGGTTCCACGAGAACAAAATCTTAAGGATGGTTATTGTGAATTGATTCTGGATTATCTGGAATTGGTTCTTGGATGAGATTAAATTTATAGGCAGTAATAACTGTGTTTGCATTGGTAAGGAGGACACTTGCTTATAGCATGCAACGGCAAAGCAGTTACTTATCATCTGCAGACACTTGTAATCCAATGCCAATATAAGGCAAAACTTTCATTTTGAGCAGTCATAGACAGCTTCAGGTCCTTTCTCTTTAGGTGGGGAATTTAAAATCCTGAGCTTATAATTTTTTCCCCGAAGTTCTCCAGCTCATCTGGAAGCAGCTAAGTCACTCCTTTATACTCTGTATATTAGGGTGAGCAATGACCCTCGTTTGTCTACAACTGAGGGGGTTCTTCAGATGCTAAAACTGAGTAAGTCCCAGGTAAACGGGGATGAGTTGGTCACCTAACTTACATTCACTAAATTGTTTTATGAGAGCATTGACTTGATTAGAGAAATCAGAGCCTTTGAGGACTTGGCAGATGCAAGGACTATGATTCATACCATGTCCCCTCTTAATTTGTATCTTCGGCCTGTTCAGAAGACAGCCAGAGCTTGGAGAATAAAATTGGATCACTGTAAACTTAACCTGTTGGTGACTGCAATTACAGCTACTTTTCCGGAGGAGATTTTGTTATTGGAGAAAACACTTTCTATGGCACTTGGTATGCAATTATTGACCTAGTGAATATTTTTTCTTTATACTTGTTAATAAAGACCATCAAAACCAATTTTCTTTGAGTTAGCACCTTCACTATGCTACGCCAACTACCTATATCCGCTCTCTAGCCTCTTATCATCATTAGGTCAATAAACTGTTTCCGTAAAGGATGAGATAATAGAATTTTAGACTCTGCAGTCCTCATAAACTTTACCTCATTTTCCTCCTCCTCCTTTATGTCCTCCTTCTTTTCCTTCTTCTGAATACTTTAAAAGTGTAAAAATCGGCTGGGCATGGTGGCTCAAGCCTGTAATCCCAGCACTTTGGGAGGCTGAGGCGGGCAGAACACCTGAGGTCAGGAGTTCAAGACCAGCCTGGCCAACATGGTAAAACCTCGTCTCTATTAAAAAAAAAAAAGTGTAGTCCGGAAGCTGGCAGCCTCCTCAGCTGTCAGACTGGTGCTAGTGACACGGGAGTGGCTAATGCATCCTCTTGCCGTTCCTGGTGTTTGGGCCTTGCCTGTGATGGTGGGAAAAGAAATGGCCTTGCTGTGCTACAAGTGGGGCTGTGGTCAGCGCTTCGATCCTGAGACCGATTTCGATGATGCTTGCACATACCACCCATGTGTTCCAGTCTTTCACAATGCATTAAAGGGTTGGTCTTGCTGTAAGAGAAGAACAACGGATTTTTCTGATTTCTTAAGCATTGTAGGCTGTACCAAAGGTAGACATAATAGTGAGAAGCCACCTGAGCCAGTCAAACCTGAAGTCAAGACTACTGAGAAGAAGGAACTATCTGAATTGAAACCCAAATTTCAGGAACACATAATTCAAGCCCCTAAGCCAGTAGAAGCAATAAAAAGGCCAAGCCCAGATGAACCAATGACAAATTTGGAATTAAAAATATCTGCCTCTCTAAAACAAGCTCTTGATAAACTGTCATCAGGGAATGAAGAAGAAAGAAGAAGACAATGATGAAATTAAGATTGGGACCTCATGTAAGAATGGAGGGTGTTCAAAGACATATCGGGGTCTAGAAAGTCTAGAAGAAGTCTGTGTTTATCATTCTGGAGTACCTATTTTCCATGAGGGAATGAAATACCTAAGCTGTTATAGAAGAAAAACTTCTGATTTTAATACATGCTTAGCCCAAGAGGGCTGTACAACAGGGAAATACATGCGGACTAAAAAGGATGCTGGGAAAAAAGTTATTCCATGTAGAAATAACTGGCATCAGACTGGAGGTGAAGTTACCATTTCAACATATGCTAAAGATTCACTTCCAGAACTTAGTCGAGTAGAAGCAAATAGCACATTGTTAAAATGTGCACATCGTATTTGAAGGAGAGAAGGAATTTGATCAAAATGTGAAAATATGGGGTGTGATTAATGTAAAGTGAAGTTATGTAACTACAACTGCAACAAAGATTGAAATCACTATGAGAAAAGCTGAGCCTATGCAGTGGGCAAGCCTTGAACTGCCTGCAGCGAAAAAACAGGAAAAGCAAAAAGATGACCCAACAGATTGAGTGGGAGGTGGGAGGAAGGCTATTATGTATTTCAGAATTCTTAATACTGTGTGAAGTGGTGGCTTGCTGCTGTAATCTTTTGTTTTGTTGTTGTGTTACTGAATCTGGCATTTCAGGGTTAACATTAGGTTCTTAAAAGCCAGAGTCAGTTTGTCTTTTTCTGCCTCTCATCTTTCTTTTGTGTTATGTAAGGTTGATTATTCATTTCTCCTTACTGGTAGGAACCATAGTTGTGTCTTGTAGTTGAAGAGGCTGGAAAATAGCCCATAACCATAATTGCAGTGTTTCTTCGTATTTCTCTGTTAAGTAGATACATATTAAGGAACATGTTTTTTACATCTTTCTATTATTACATAATTAGTAAAGCAAGATGAAATGTCAAATTTTAATCAGTTTTTTTATGGATTTATGTTCTTACAGTACTTGAAAATATTTACGGAAGAGATGAAGCTCTGCAGTTTTTTTCTATGTGGGATGATTACTTTTTTAAGGAGAATTAATCCTGAGATAGTGAGGTAAGTAAAGGGGAATATATGAATTGTTTAACAAATTGGAATTTGTTTACACCTACTTTAATTTTTAAACTATGTCAAAACTTACATTGCTTGCCAAGCAGTATGATATAAGAGTACAGGAAACATAAATAAGAATACAGAGGCATCAATTTGGTTAAAATTCACCATTTCATAAGACTAAGCAATAATCTTAAAAATCTCTTTCCTGAATATTTAAATGTGTTTGTATGGTGTTATATGACTAAATTGTTCCTGATTTAGAGACTAAACCCTCTTAAAACCTTTAACTAGTTAAATATAAAAAAATTATATGTATCTTGCTTCCCTGATGGAAAACTATATAAAATTGTAGACTTAAAAGGTTTGTGGAAATACATTAGGATATCAGAAAACTAAATATATGGACCTGCTTTATGACTATCTATTACATGTCAAATAAAATAGCTTAATTCTTTTGAAAAAAAAAGTGTAAAAACCATTCTTAGCTCCCAGATTGTACAGGAACAGGTTCTAGGCCAGACTGATTTGACCCATGGGTCATAGTCTGTCAATCCTTCTAGCCCACAAGTCAGTGAAGTAGCTAATATAATGTCCAGTTTACTGACAACTGGGATCTCAGAAGGATCAGCTTGCCTGAGGTTACACAGAGAGCCTGAGGTTACACAAATGTATTATCTTGGATTTAAAATGTTCCTGTAAGGTTCCAAACCATTTACTCTTTCCATTGTGCTAATTCCTACCCAGACTTTCTCTTTCATGCTGACGGCTTTTATTTTCACGGAGTGATCCTAGGAAACAATACAACTTGTTGACTGATTACTATTAGAGAGAGAATATCTCACCATCGATTTCACTAGAACTGAAATTATTGTATTTGACTGATGTTTTCCACTATTTTGTTAATTAATTGAACAACTATTTATTGAAGATCTATCATCTTAGCACTGTGGTAGGATTTGGAGCTATGACTGTGTATAAGACAGACTTGTTTCCTCCGCTTATAGAGATTACTATCCAGCAGGGAAAATAGATTTTAAGCAAATAATTGAACAATGAAAGGCATTATAGTTGTGATAAATGCTCCAAAGAAGAAGTCAGGTTGCTGTGCATTACTAGTAATATTTCTATCTAATCAGTCAACTTATACATTAAGGGGAGGGTGGATGGGAGAATGCAGTACATGAACTTGAGAAGAGGGGTTGAATTCAGGGAGAAAAAGTTTTAGCATTTGATTTATTGAATTACCTTACCACTATCTATTCCATCCAGAAGCACTCAGCTGTTTTAATTAGAGTCAAGATGCCCAGTGTTGAAAAGGGTAATTTAATATGATGATTGGACATTTTGCTGAGTGATTCTCCAACATTGGTGTAAGAGTTTATTAAAGGGCATACTTGTTAAATATGCTAGTTTCCATACCTCTTCCCAGAGATTCTGATTAAGGATACGGCCCAGGAAAAAATATGCTTCTGAAGTAGGCAGTCCTTGATCTACACTTTTGATGAATAACTCCTCAAAATAGAAGGCAAAGGTATAATATTGGTCTTTGTTCCTTAGTTCCTCAAGTAGGAATGCAATAGCTATCTCTTAGGACTATATATATTTTTTTAATTTTTGGGACAGGGTCTTGCTTTGTTGCCCACGCTGGAGTGCAGTAGAGTGATCACAGCTCACTGCAATCTTGGTCTCCCACCTCAAGTGATCCTCCCACCTCAGCCTTCTGGGTAGCTGGGACTACAGGTGTGCGCCACAATGCCTGGCAAATTTGTTTACTTTTCATAGAGATGGGGGTCTCACTATATTGCCCAGGCTGGTGTTGAACTCCTGGGCTTACGTAATCCTCCTGCCTTGGCCTCTCAAAATGCTGGGATTACAGGTGTGAGCCACCGATCTGGCAGGACTATATTCTTAAGGGAGCCAGGTCCGTCTCAGACCTTGACCAGACCAGAAACTTGGTCTTCATAGTCTTTTTTGTGGGGGCGGGGGATGGAGTCTTGCTCTGTCACCCAGGCTGGAGTGCAGTGGGTGATCTCGGCTCATTGCAACCTCTGCCTCCTGGGTTCAAGTGATTCTCCTGCCTCAGCCTCCCGAGTAGCTGGGACTACACTGGCTAATTTTTTGTATTTTTAGTACAGATGGGGTTTCACCGTGTTAGCCAGGATGGTCTTGATCTCCTGACCTTGTGATCCACCCGCCTCGGCCTCCCAAAGTGCTGAGATTACAGGCGTGAGTCACTGTGCCCAGCTGGTCTTCATAGTCTTATTTGCCTCTGGCTGTTATACACCATACTCCTCCTCCCCTATTCTGACCTTTTGAGGTATGCTTGGGTTTTCATGTATTTTCTTGTCTTGATTTATGTTGTTTTTCTTCTTTCCAGTTTTGACTTTTGTTGAATGCTAGCTCCACTAGAAATGTTACCAAAGCAACGATAAGACAAAGCTGAATTTATTCTTACCATGGTAAGAAGAGCACTGTATTGATGGTGTCTTAGCATCACAAAGGAAGTGGGCCAAAGTCAGGTTATAGTTATGAGCGATTTAAAGTCTAGGTTAAGCCTGGGCTTTCAACATGGGGACTTGCTTAGAATTCGGTAAGGACATGGTATAACAGTTTAACACTGGTAGATTTTGAGATGAGGGGTTTAGAGAGTCTGGAGATGTAAACTCTTGTTTATGCTTTTTATTGAAGAGTTGCTGTGTCTTTCACGAAATTCCTGGAATTAACAAAAAAGTTATTTTCAACTTTTAACTTTCTGAGCAAGAGTTTCCTGGAAGAGTAGAATTATATCAATGACAACAGTGGAACAATGAAGTCATGTAAATAAATGTAGAGAGTAAGTTGTGTGAGTGAACATGATTTTAGCTCTTTTTTGAACAAAAATGATTTGAATCATTCATATTTTCCATTACTTTCTTTATTGGTTTCATTTTACTGGCATAAATTAAAGCATATTTTCCCCCCAGCAAAGTCTTGGGTTTGTACTATTTCTTAGATTCTTTCATGCTTGAGAATGTTCGTTGCTCTTTCTCTCTCCTTCCTGCCTTCCTTCTCTTTCTTCTTTTTCTTTCTCTTTCTCTTTTTCTCTTTTTCTTTCTCTCTCTTTCTCTTTTTCTTTTTTCTTTCTCTCTCTTTCTTTTCTCTTTCTTTCTCTTTTTCTTTCTCTTTCTTTCTCTTTCTCTCTCTTTCTTTTCTCTCTCTCTCTTTCTTTCTTTCTTATCTATCTTTCTCTTTCTTTCTTTCACTCTGTACCTCAGGCTGGAGTGCAGTGGCACGATCTCGGCTCACTGCAACCTCTGTCTCCCGGGTTCCGGTTCAAGCAATTCTCCTGCCTCATCCTCCCGAGTAGATGGGATTACAGGCATGCACCACCATGCCCAGCTAATTTTTGTATTTTTAGTAGAGACGGAGTTTCACCATTTTGGCCAGGATGGTCTCAATCTCTTGACCTCATGATCCGCTCGCCTCGGCCTCCCAAAGTGCTGGGATTACAGTCTTGAGCCACTGCATCTGGCCATTCATTGCTTTTTCTTAATGAGGAAATCATTTTGGTGGAATATGATGTTTTTAGGGGAAATGAAGTCATGTAAATGTAGACAGTAAGTTGTGTGAGTGAAGATGATTTTGGCTCTCACTTTTTTGAATAAAAATGATTTGAATCATACATATTTTCCAGTAATTTCTTTATTGGTTTAATTTTACTGGCATAAATGAAAGCATATTTTTCCCCCAGCAAAATCTTGGGTCTGTTAAATTTCTTGGATGCTTTCATGGTTGAGAATGTTCATTGCTTTTTTTTGAGTTGGAAAACATTTCGGTGGAATATGATGTTTTTAGAGGACACTTTCCTTCCCTCAGAAACAACAAATTACTCCCCATATTTTTTATGCACACTTAGATATAGGAGATAGAAAGAGTTTTTATAATAAGATTACATCCACTACTTCTTAAATTGAAAGTTTTACATTTAAGTTCACATAATTTTAAAGAAAGAAAAAGAAATAGGTAAAACCAAAGTAATTGCTAAATTTAAACGAGTGGTTCTCCACCAAAAGAGATACAAAATTATATCTACAAGATACAAAATCCTTCTAGGGCTAACAATAAAAGACTATGAAAAAAGATTTTGGAGTCATATTTCTGTGATGTGTGTCATTTAAAAACACTATTATTTAGCTATTAAGAAAATGAGAATATTTGTACTATTACATTTATCACCTCTGCCTTTTTTCTCCGGCCAGTCTTTTTTAGGTGAGTTACTGCTTTCATGTTTTTAAGCAAGTGACGTTTTGATTCTGTTCTGGAACCACGAGTCTTGTCATTAGTTGTTTCTCCACAGTTTTTCTAAGAATATTTTCATTTCGATTGGTCTATTGGTTAGGTTTCAATGTCAAGTAGTTTTTTTTTCTGTCCAGAAAAATTCACAGACACTGTGTTCCTGAGGTCTTGCACATGTGAAGATATCTGTTACTTTTATATTTTAAGAACAACTTAGCAGCATATGAACTTGGGTTACATTTTCTCTAGACCTGTAGACATTGAATTTCTTTCTTTCAGACACTTGCTCTGTTGCCTTCTAGACTTGAATACCATGCAGATGTCTGAGGTCAGCTTGATATGGTTTTTTCTTTGTAGTGGTTTGTTTTCTTCCCTTGGGTTACTGAAGTATTATTTCTTCGTCCTTGAAATTTAATAATTTAATTAGGCTATATTAGTTATTCTATGTTTATTTTCACTTCATGCACTTAATCAGTAGTGTCTGGAAGCTTTTACTACTTTTGTCATCCCCACCCCATTATAGTCATGGAAAAGAAAAAGTATATAGGAAACTCTTCTCAATTTACAAAGCATATTAATATATACTGGAATGATGGATATGTAAAATGTGGCCAGCATTCCATAATTGAGTCATTCATTTAATTTCTGCTATGCATTTGCCAGATTCTATTCTAGGCAAACTAGGAAGATAAAATTCCTGTTCTCAAGTAGCATCTAAATTTATTGCACTGTCCACTGTTCATCACGCACATTTTCCATATCATGGCTTTTTGGTAGGTGTAGTGCTCATCTGTCTTATTCTCGGGGTGGGGAGGGGCATTATCCTTGCACATATTGGAGACAATTCCATGCTATGTCTGACTCTCTAATGGAGGAGGCAGGATGTAGATTCCCGGACACCCTTGCAGCTACCGCAGAGGCATGTGACTTAGGCTTCGCTACTTATATGTATGAGAGTGAGAATTTGATGTGGAAGTGAGAGAGGAGGAGGAGGTTTTACTTGACATTTCTGTCATTTTTCTGGCAGTGCTAGTGTTTGGCTCTTTGGTGACCAAAGCAGAAACAGCAGCAATTTTTCATTAGTTCCAAGAGTGACTTTCTTTGGTACTTGGATTAGCAGCGGTAGTGGGGATTTAATCATCGATAAAATTTACCAATTTTGTTGTGTTGTTTTGGACATTCTTCCTGGAAGATTAACCTCATTCTGATTTTCCAGGCCTTCCAAAATTCAGTCTTTTAATAAAATAATTTTCTGCATAATTGGGGGGATTCAGTTAAAAACATGGATTAATACAGGATGCTTATGCAGTGTATTATTTTTGTGTCTAATATTTTTTTCTCAGAATTTTGAATATGATCTATTCCTAATTTGGGCATACATATTTATTTATATTAATTTTAGATTTGTGGGGTGTAAGTGTAGGTTTGTTACATGGATATATTGTGTGATGCTGAGGTTTGGGCTTCAAATGAAACTGTCACCCAAATAGTGAATATATGCCCAATAATAGTTTTTCAATCCATTCTCCCTCCTTATTTCCCCCTTTTGTGTTCCCAGTGTCTATTGTTCCCATCTTTATGTCCATGTATACCTAATGTTTATCACTCACTTATGAGTGAGAATATGCAATATTTGGTTTTCTGTTCCTGTGTTAATTTGCTTAAGAAAATGGCCTCCAACTACATTTATATTGCTAAAATGGACATGATTTTCTTCTTTACGGCTGCATAATATTCCATGAGAGTTATATACATTGTCCCAATCAAATCCACCATTGACAGGTACCTAGGTTGATTCTACGTCTTTGCTATTGTGAATAGTGCTGCAATAAACATGAGAGTGCAGGTGTCTTTTTGGCAGAATGATTTATTTTCTTTTCAATATACACTCAGTAATGGGATTGCTGGGTTGAATGGTACTTCTATTTTTGGTTCTTTAAGAAGTCTCCAAACTGCTTCCCACAGGGTCTGAACTAATTTACATTCCCACCTGCAGTGTATAAGCATTCCCTTTTCTCCACAGCCTCACCAGTATGTGTTATTTTTTTGACTTCTTAATAATAGCCATTCTGTGTCTAATATTTTTATTGGATTAGTCTGCCTTGTTTTACCCTCTTCTATCTAATCATTCTTGTTTTCTTCAATGCTCTATTTTCATCTGGTAAAGTTTTATTTCATGTTAAAATTTATATTTTTTCTCTAATATATTGCTTGCATTTCTTCTATTGAGTCTCAGATTTCTTCCACAAGATTTTTTTAAAACTTCTTAAAACATTTAATGTTTTGACCAAGTAAATGGACACTCAAGAAATAAAAAATTCTTTGAGGAAATAAATGTTGAGAAACCCATAAAAATTTTATAAACGTTTTTGTGCCTAGTAATAGGTTTAGAATTGATGGTATACATATTATTATACATTGCAGAAAGCCGAAACTACATTTTTTAAAAGATTAAGAGATAAACATTTATAAATCCTTATAATTCTTGTAAGCTACTTTCTATCTGTATCCTGTGATTATCTACAGATATAAAACAGCGTGATATGGTTATTATACAGATACTTATATTTCTGTAATTGAATTATCAATGAATGGTACTCAGTAGTGTACAATCTGAAAGAAATGTTATTCCTTTCTTATCCCTGTCTTTAGGACATGAAATTGACAATCCTTTCTCCTCCCCTTGATGACATTTTAGGTTGGGTTCGAAACTTTTCTAGTTACTTTGATCTAAAAGGAAATATTCATCTTCAGATATTAAAGGTCTTAATCAGATCTAAATCAAACTTTTAATCTCTCATCCAATTCCAAGTATTCCTCCTATTTTGGTTATCTATTGCTACATATCAAACCACCTAAAAACTTAGTGGCTTAAAGGAAAATAGTCAAATATTTTTCATGACTCTGTAAAGCGTTTCAAGAGGATGGAGTGGGGGTGATTTATCTCAGCTCCATGATGTCTGGGGCCTTAGCTGGGATGCCTACAGTGACTAGGGGCTGGAATATTCAGGATGGCTTCTTCACTCACATCTCTGGCACCTGGTGCTGCTTCTTCATCTGACCTTTGCTCCATGCTGCATCCCATCCTTCATGGCCACTCCATATGGCCTCTCTAACAGGATTAGTAAGTTGGCTTTCTTACATGCCAGCTTAGGGTCCAAAGAGCAGGAAAGCAGAAGAAAGTCTTAGAACGTTATTTGTGTTGATTTTTTCCTCAAGTAATTTCTTTTCAGTTTTAGGCAATAAATAGAAAAATAATAATATAGCAGGTTTTCAGAAAGTTTTTGCTTATTTTCCATTGTGGATGTCAGATTCTAAAATTTTGGAAACACTTATGGATGTAAGTATAAATTTTTTCGAAAACAAAAAGTCATTTAAAATCATTATAGAAGGTACTTTAAGAAGAGTGCAATATGTTGGTTAAGAGCATAATTTCTAGAAATTTGCTGCCAATTTCAATTCTATCTCTACCTCTTACTGGCCATAAAACTGGATCAAGTTACTTAGGCTCTTAGTGCCTCAGATTCCTCAAATATACAGTGGAGACATTAATAGTTTCTTCCTTTACAGAGTTGTTGTGAAGGTTAAATAAAATCATATGTGTAAAGCCAATAAAATATCTAGCCCTACTCAATGCTCAATCAGTGTTAATTATTAATATCTAAAACTATCAATCCTACAGAATTCAGCCAAGGAGGAAAATGAAAACAAAAACAAAAATGGTGGAAATATGGTCATTTTGTTACACTTGAATATTCAATAAATGTGTATAGATTATCACTATTAAAAGATAACTCGGTTGGGCAAATATTACAAAATTCAGCTGTATGATATATCCAAGAGCCAAATATGAAATTAAACCCCAAAGAAAGATAATAAATAAAAGAATAACTAAAATATATATCAAGAAAATTATAACCAAATGAGAACTGGCAAAGTAAAACAAGATAAAGTAGAAAATATGGCAAAAAACATTAGTAGACATAAAGGCCACTATATAATAATAATACTTTTTGATATAAAAATTATAAATTTCTATGTACCCAATATTGTCTCAACATAAATAAAACTTATTGGGCACAGTGGCTCACGCCTGTAATCTCAGCATTTTGGGAGGCCGAGGTGGGTGAATCACTTGAGGTCAGGAGTTCGAGACCAGCCTGGCCAACATGGTGAAACCTCATCTTTACTAAAAATACAAAAATTTGCCGGGCTTGGTGGCAGGTGCCTTTAATTCCAGCTACTCGGGAGGCTGAGGCAGGAGAATCACTTGAACCCAGGAGGCAGAGGTTGTAGTGAGCTGAGCTCGTGCCACTGCACTCCAGCCTAGACAATAGAGCAAGACTCAGTCTCAAAAAAAACTTTATATATTTATATAAATTTAAATGTAAGTATTTATATATTTATATAACATAAATATAAGTACATATTTATGTAACATAAATATAAGTACATATTTATGTTACATAAATATAAGTACATATTTATGTAACATAAATATAAGTACATATTTATGTAACATAAATATAAGTACATATTTAGGTAACATAAATATAAGTACATATTTATGTTACCTAAATATAAGTACATATTTATGTTACCTAAATATAAGTACATATTTATGTTACCTAAATATAAGTACATATTTATGTTACCTAAATATAAGTACATATTTATGTTACCTAAATATAAGTACATATTTATGTTA
The DNA here is from genome assembly GCF_028885625.2 of Pongo pygmaeus. Lineage (NCBI taxonomy): Eukaryota > Metazoa > Chordata > Mammalia > Primates > Hominidae > Pongo > Pongo pygmaeus. The sequence continues at coordinate 159,726,032 of NC_072373.2, read as the reverse complement.
CCTAAATATAAGTACATATTTAGGTAACATAAATATAAGTACATATTTAGGTAACATAAATATAAGTACATATTTAGGTAACATAAATATAAGTACATATTTAGGTAATATAAATATAAGTACATATTTATATAAAGTATATATTTATATAAGTATATATTTATATTATATAAAGTATATATTTATATTGTGTAAATATAAGTATATATTTATATTATATAAAGTATATATTTATATTGTGTAAATATAAGTATATATTTATATTGTGTAAATATAAGTATATATTTATATTGTGTAAATATAAGTATATATTTATATATAACCAAACCATTGTGATTATGAATTTGTTAAATTTATCTTATAATTATCTTATTCCACATAATCATAAGAAAATTTGACAAATTCATAATCATAATAGGATACTTTTAATAAACCTTTATCAGAAGTTAGTAGACCAAGTAATAGTGTAACGATTTTGAACAAAACTAATGGCTTGACCTGGACCTCAAAATAGAAAATATGCATTGTTTTTTAAGGATACATGAAAAAGTTATAAACATTGGCCAGGTGTTGGTCTCAAAAGAAGTCCCTCTGAAGGTCAGAGTGTGCTCTCTGAACACAGTACATTAAATTCGAAATCAAGAATAGAAAGCCATTTAGAAAGACTCTCTGTATTGTAAACTAAAAAAGTACTGCTACATGAGAGTTAAAGAAGAATGACAATGGAAATAGCAACCTATTTAGAGTTGAATGATGATGAAAGTTTTACTCATCAAATTTGCCAAAAAAAGTTATGTAGAGGTTCATTTAAAGCTTAATTTGAAAATAATTGGGTTAAGCATTAACACAAAAAACTACAGAAAATTGACAAGAGGAAAGAAAAAAGGTAAGAAGATAAATGAATGAACTAGGAACCAGAGAGAATCAAAAAAAGCGAAAGCTAGTTCTTTATTAAGATTTAGACTGTATTTATGAAATTTTGTATACATAAAATATTGTCTTATGAATTCTCTGTCATAGCTGGAAAGAATGTAGAGAGGTGCATTCGAAGAGATGGGTTCCAGAATTTTTCCACATACCTTTAGTCTCTGTTATCATGTTGTCTAATCATATAGATGTATTCCTTTCTTTACTTTCCACTATTAGCTTGCATTCTGAGAAATAAGAAAATATTGTCCCATTTGAGATTCACATGGCTTATGTAGTAAATAAATTTCCTACTGCATTTTCTTAAGCATGCTCATCCTACTACAAAGTCAAAACAAAATAATGAAGGCTAAATTAAATATAAATGTACATATGTATATTTAATTCAAAATAATACATTGTTCATAGAGAAATAAAGTAGAAAGTATATGCCAGAAACCAAATTCCTACTTAGTGTGAGTTGAACCACACATGGTATGTTTCAGACATACATACAAGAATTGGTGGAATGTACCTAATAAAAAACATTTTTCTTAAATTTCAGGGTTCAGGTTTTGTTTAGTTGTACCTTATTGTTTTGAAGCGACACTGGCTTTTTTTTTTTTTAAAATAGCCAAGCCTTTGACATTATGAAGAATACTGCCATCTATTTTATAAATAGCAAGGTTACTAATGGGAACTGTCTTTGTGTGGATTTATTTCATCTAGGTGCTGATCTGCTGGTGAATTCTAGGGGAAAGATTGTATTTTATTGAGTTAGTTACATTTATATAACTGGAATTGCTGTCATTTTCTCCCCTATAGAACCTTAATTGCCTTGTTCAAATGGCTCAAAATAGGTTGCCATTGAAGGCTGTAAAATAGGTAACAGAATGAGTTTTGCTGTCATAGAATATTCTGGTACCCTTATGTAATGCAGTCACTTTGGACATTAAACTAAATGGGCTCATTATCTTTTCTTTTCAATCTGCTTCACAGTTAAGGAAAATGAGTATTAATCTAGAAGAATGTTTTATTCTTTCTCAACTCAAAACTTGTACTCTGCCTCTTTTATTAGAATTAGCTCTGCTGTCATGGCCTGAAGATTTCCAGTCTCATGAATTCATTACGTTGCCACTTTATTTTCAAGAACAAGCTATGTACCCTTTAGATTATATTTGAATAAAATTGGCTTTGCTAATTATTACCAAAAGAAAATGGAAAGGATTAGAAATTAAGTTTGGTTTAGTCAGTATTTATTGAATATGTAATATGTGCTCATTGTTGTGAGGGAAAAAGAACCATAAGAAATGCTTTTGCATATTTTACTCAAAACTGACAAGCAATTAATTGTTCAAATTGATGGTGCTAACTCTAAGTGCTATTTTGGACATTTTGACTTTTCTCTGGTCTACCAGGAGAATTATCAACATGGAAAGATTGGACTTTGGTTAAGTCACGCAACAAGTGCTTGGTGAGAACTCATCAATGATGGGATATAGTTGTGAACAGCACAGAGATAGTCCCTGCCTATATAATGCTGCAAAAAACATAGAAAAAGAGTTTTAGAGGGAATAGTGTCTTCTACTGGAAGCAATTTCTGAGATGTCAAAAAAGTGACGACGACCAATGTACTCTTCTATGCTCAGGAGACTCTGAAGGGGAGACCTGCGATTATAGGCATGTTTTGCCTTGTCTGTGTTTGCTCAGTGAGAGAAACATGAGTGATTGATTTCCAGCCCTGAAGGGGCATTTGACTCAACATTTGTCAAATGCTCCCATTCAGGTTCTCATCCTACACTTGAATAAAACACAATTGGTTTATTAAATCAACGCAAAAATGAGATTGTGGTTAAAACACAGTAAACCTATGCCATTCTCCAGGGCACAAATTTTTCTTCTAAAGTGAAAAAAATTCTGGTGTAACTAGGGAAAACTTATATTAAATCAATACACTGCTGTTAAAACTAAGTTCTACAGAATGAATATACTACAAATATTTCACCAAGAAAAAATAATTTGAGTTGAGCTCATACATTATTATAACACTATTTTTTTTAGGTGTGAGTAAAATAAAACTGGTGGCATTTCCTTGCACATGGTAGCTTTCCTGTATATTGTATATAAAAATATATATACAAAAGGTACACATGTCTTCACAGAATTCTTTCTATATATCAGGTGTTGAAGATCTTATTTTGTACCAGCGACTTTGCTCAGTGCTTTACATGTATGGTGCTGTTTAATCTACGCATTTATTTAAACATTACAGCAACTCATGAAATAGGGACTATCATCAGTGAGATTTTGCAGATGAAAAAATTGATGCTTAAAGAAATAAAACAATGCATTCAATTTCATATAACTACTAAGTGGCTTGTATTGGCTTTTAAATCAGATCTGCCTAATTACAAAACTTATCTTCTTCTTTTACTTCTTTTTAGAAATAGGGCCTCATTCTGTTGCCTAGGAGCATAGTGTTGAGATATCGGCTCATTGCAGCCCTGAGTTCCTGGGCTCAAGTGATCCTCCCACCTAAGCTTCCCCAGTAACTGGGACTACAGGCACCCTTCACATGCCTGGCTATACATACATTTCAATTTTTTTGTAGAGACGGGGATCTAGCTGTGTTGCTCACACTGGTTTCAGACTCTTGGCCTCAAGCAACCCTCCCACTTTGGCCTCCCAAATTGTTGGGATTACAGGCATGAGCCTCTGTGCCTGGCCTCAAAGCCTATCTTCTTAGCCATCCTGCTATAAGTCTTAAAATTATATTAGTCTAACTGTAGTTCACCCTTCCTTCTGCTCCCACAATGTTTTTCCTTCTAATTAATTCATAACCTTGGAGATTTTGCAGATCAAAAGTTAAGACTTGGCATTTTGACCTGCAAAACATTTATTGACCCTCATTAGTATTTATTGGTGCCAACTACTGTAGATGGCCCTATTTTTACTGATGTGTATTGATAGCTACTATTACTTGAAAAGTATTTAAAATGAGTCTGAAGTCTATACAAAGAATCCTTGCACAATATAATTAAAACACCTAATACACCTTCATGACATCAGGGCATATCATATATAATCTCTGTTTTTCTTCTCCCCCAAATCTGGTTTACCAGTTTTATTTTCTCTCTGTCCCATGTCCACACATCTTATGCTCTTGTACTGCTTTCAATGACTTGACATTATGGAAACTTGCTGGGTTTTTTCCTAGAGCAAAAGTATCTATCTGATGGTCCATTATCCAAATCTATAATAAATTACAGACCTGATATGTTTACTTTGTATATTGTTTGTAAGTTTTTTTTTTTGAGCCAACAGTTCAAACCCAGGAAATTTCATATAAAATATATGGATCCTAATCATAATCTGGCAGCACTGGGTCTAAACTTTTGCATGCTATTATAATAATGGCCTAGCTCTGCTTAGTAGTTGCCCCTTTAGATAGGGTGAGTCCATTTTCGTTTGCTGTGGACATATCACTCGTAATTGACTTTCCAATTCTAGGTCAAATGCTAGTTATCATTCCTATTGTGTGTACACTGTTAGTTTCTCATTGTAGAGAAGTCTTTCTCTATATTGTTTCAAGAGAAGGAAAATGAAATATAGACCCAAAGGTGAATGTCCTTCAAAAAAAATGGAAGAAAGCATATTTGTCTTTAGATATACAGAATATTCAGCAACCTTTAAAATGCAATCAAAATGTGTGCCTTTGGGCAAAGTGGCTTACGTCTGCAATTCCAGCACTTTGGGAGGCTGAGGTGGGTGGATCCCTTGAGACCATGAGTTCGAGATCAGCCTGGGCAACATGGCGAAACCCTGCCTTGAAAAAAAATACAAAAAATTAGCCAGATGTGGTGGTGCACACCTGTAGTCTCAGTTACTCTGGGGGCTGAGATGAGAGGATTGCTTTAGCCCAGGAGGTCAAGGCTGCAGTGAACCGAGATGGCACCTCTGCATTCCAGCCTGGGTAACAAAGCGAGACCGTGTCTCACCAAAAAAAAAAAAAGTATTCCTTATACCAATATTTTTCACTGATTTATGTTACCTCCCTGGTGATGGAGTTCATGATTTTGGCTTTAGAGCAAGCCTAAAAAAATTCACAGACTCTCAAGAACTAACAAAAAGGAACAAAGGCTGGAGTTACCCATGTTCTCTTTGGCTCAGTCTAATTTCCATTAGGGTCATCTATATTCTTTGAAGTTTTTTTTTTGGTTGTTTGTTTTTTTTGTTTTTTTGAGATGGAGTTTCCCTCTTGTTGCCCAGGCTAGAGTGCAGTGGTGTGATCTCGGCTCACTGCAACATCTGCTCCCGGGTTCAAGTGATTCTCCTTCCTCAGCCTTCTGAGTAGCTGGGGTTATAGGCACCTGCCACCACGCCCAGCTAATTTTTGTATTTTTGGTAGAGACGGGGTCTCACATGTTGGCCAGACTGGTCTTGAACTCCTGACCTCAGGTGATTTGCCCACCTTGGCCTCCCAGTGTTGGGATTACAGGTGTGAGCCACTGTGCCCGGCTTTGAAGTTTTAATGTGTAAGCCATGAACTTGATTGAATCACCAAGCAAAATTTATTTGTGAAGAATTATGTGTAAAGTAGGCCCTTCTATTATTACCTTATCTTCAAGAAGTTTATATATTTTCTCTCAAATTCAATAAAATAGATATTTTATCTATATTATTCAGCATTCACCAATTTACCTTTCTCTTTTCTTCTTTACTAACAACAGCCTTATTCTTTTGAGGCATCAATAAATCAATGAAAAATACTCATCTCTCAGAGTCCCTTGAAGTTAGGAGTAGCCACACAACCAAAATAATGAGATGTATGTGGAATTCTACTGAATGGAAGGCTTCTGAGAAAGCCATTTTTTTTTTGGTTGATATTAAACTCAGCCTCAGTTAGTGTGCTTCTTTTCTGGTACATTACCCTTAATCTTGCCTAAAATGAATATGCAGCTTCTGAAGATAGAGGAATCATTTTTTGATTATAAGGACAAAAGTCTCATGCTAAAGTTGAGTAAGAAGAAAGCTAGATGGAACTCAAGTTCTTTACACTTTATGGAGTTACTATGCCAGACAGTTCACCCACTTTCATTCTTCCATTGCTTGAGAAAAATATTTCTCTATTTGATTAAGCTTCTAGTTAGGTTTCTGATGTACGCAGCCAAATGCAATCCATAACTAATAAAGAAGCTGAAATCTGGAAATGGATTGCTGCAAATAACAGATCCTAAAATGTAGAGAAAATGGAGCTGTGGAAAGCAAAATTCTGAGAGAGAGAGACCAAGTCTGGATTTGGCCTATCTGTAAGCTAGAGTGGCAAAAGCATCCATTTTCCTGGAACTATTTTTTCAGTCTTAAAATTGAAAGCTCTACATCCTGGGAACCATCTTAGTCTTGGGCAAATGAGATCCTTTGTCAGTTTACTGCTAGTAGGGGTAGAAGGAATTAGAATTTCAATAAAGGAGACACACTTTGTCCAGGCCTGAAATCTGCATTTTTTCAGGCCTGCAATCTATGTTGACTGAGAGCTTTTCAAAGATAAAAATGCCACTGTTTCGTATCCATCACCAAAGTCAATGCAAGCAAAGCTGCACTCTTTGCAAGAGATTATACTGGTGCCCCAAGCCTCTCTGGAGACATTTTAAGGTGACGTCTACACATAATCTTTGGTTGTGATTACAAGTCATTGAACAGAAGTAATGCTTGATTCTTGAGGGAATTCCACTGCCAACAATATACAAACTTGGCAAGTTACAGTCTGATTATTCAACCCCTAGGGCTATCTGTGGGCCTGCCAAACATATACCATGTGCAGGTGTGCTGTGAAAATCGTGCAGCTCCAGTTAAGGCATTTTCCATAATGTATACTTCATGTACAGCCTGGAAAGGTAAGAGATGAAGAGAATCCCCTTGGGAGTAGAATTAAGATTCATGGAGGGCAGTGGACAGAGAGAGGATTTAGAGATGCATTGTCTATATAGTTGTTGTAGTCACTAGCTATATGCGGCTATTGAGCACTTGAAATGTGACTATTCCAAATTGAGATATGCTATAAATGTAAAAAATACACTAGCTTTCAAAGACTTGGTATTAAAAAGGATATAATATATATAATTAGTACTTTGTTCATGTTGATTATAAATTAAGATTTTTGATATCCTAGGTTAGATGAATATATTGTTAATGTTAATATACCAACTTATTTTTTAAGTGAGAACTCTAGGAAATTTGAAATTACACAAAGGCTGGCCTTTGTGGCGCATGCTATATTTCTCTTGGACGGTGTTGACTCACAGCATAACTAGATGTAGAACTGGCAGATTGAATATTCAAAATTTTACTCTATCGCAGAACAGGGAGTTCTTGCTATTCTTACTCCAAATAATTTAATATTTCCTACAGATAAGTGACTGCTGTATGTTTCCTGTTTTCCCTTCTTTAGAGTGTTTTGACTTTGGTTATTCCTTTTTTGACTCATCTGTTAGTTTATTAGAGGCACTTAGTTCATTAGTCATTATATTTGACAGAGATCATTTAATATCTCCAAGCAATCCCCTCACTTCAGCTGGTTGCAAGAAGATGATGAGACTTTGAAGTTGTTCCATAGGAGAGAGGATAAGCATTTGCTCTGACAGGACATGTATGCATGGATATTGGACAGCCAAAATATTAAACTGAGGAAAACACTGTAGTCTGCTATGTATCCATTCCCTTCACTTTTCTTACTACCAGTCCCCTAGTTTTTATGGAGCTATCACATGCTCAGTTAGAAAACACATATGTTTTAAGCCTCCTTTGCAACAAGGGTAGCGATGTGACCTAGTTCTGGCCTACAAGATGTAAGTGAAAGTCTATATAGTTTCTGGGAAAATTATTGTTTTACTGATTAAAAAGAAATATGTGCTTGGATGGCACACAGTTCCTTTGTTCCTACTTCTTCCTGACTGGAATATAGAATATAGTTGTCTGGAGGGGAAATTTCAGTTTCCAGTTCAGCATGTAAGGGGCTTAGAAATATTGCTCCCAACTACACACACAAAAAAATGCTGAACAAGCTGGAAATCAAAAACTCTTCTTAGATCCATCAGAGAATGGAAGTTGCAGGGCATACTGCTGTTTCCAAAATTGGAGAGACAGACTAGCAGATTCAGAGAATCACAAATTACTGGAACTTTTAAAAGCTCATGAACAGAAACCCCCATGGGAAACAGTGAAAGTAGGAAAGCCAAAACTGTAATGGATGAACTGTTTTAGTATGGACAGCTAAAAATTTGTGGGAGCCCAGTCTTAAAGGGGCTTTCACATTTTTGTGAGTTTTGCTTCTAGGAGCTCTACCAAATTCTCACAGTGATTAGAGGGAAATCCTCTTGTGCTTCCTGCAAGGAGAGGGGAAAGGTAGCCATTTTGAAATATGCCCAGAATATTCTGTTCTTTTTAACAAGGACGGTCCTCAAAAGCAAATGTTTCATCAGAACCTAACTGACTGAGGTTTTACCAGAGCCTGACCAACCTAGGGGATTTAGAGCTGCATTGTCTAAATCCCCTAGGGAAAGGGAAATCTCCAACTGTAGCCTTCTCTAGCATTCCAAGTGGAATAAGGGAAATGCTCAACTCTAGCCCTATATTCATTTGTTAGGGTTGCTGCAACAAAGTACCACAGACTTAGTGGCTTAGCCAATGGAAATTTATTGTCTCATAGCGCTAGGGGCTAGATGTTCAAAATTAAGGCATCAGCAGGGTTGGTTCCTTCTAAGGGCTTTAAGGAAAGAATTGGTTTCAGGTCTCTCTCCTCAGCTTATAGATGACCATCTCCCACCATGTGTCTTCATCATTTTCCCTCAATGCATATCTCTCTGTTCAATTTCCTCATTTTTATTAGAACACTAATCATACTGGATTAGGGACCATCCTAATGACCTCATTTTAACGTGATTACCTCTGTAAAGATAAAATCTCTAAATAAGGTCACATTCCAAGGTACGGGGCTAGGATTTTAATATACAAATTTCAGTGGGATGCAATTTAAGCCATAACAAGCCCTTCATAGCCTTCCACATGGGGAAAGGAAACACTCAACTGTAGTCCCCTCTAGCCTTCCTGTCTCACTTAAGTTGGGGGTACTGAGAAGCACTTGTGAAGGTCACTACCTAGGGGCATAGGCTCACAAAAAGATTGAGATTTAGTGATAAAACTAGAGAATCCTTCCCCTCACCCCATACCTTACTGTCATATCAATAGGGCTCTGGTATAATAACATGGGAATACAACTGAAAGAACTGCACATCTCAGATCTTATTTAACAAGTCTCTGGAGGGCCCTACACATAACAGGGGAGACAAAAATAAGGACATCCAAGAAAATTTTAGCCTTTGACACCAATAGCCACAGCAAACAGTAAACAAAGCCTAACTTGCGGCCAGGTAAACATAAAACTTCACATTAAAGAACTATTTATGTCAATACCTTTTACCCAGTACATTATGGCCAGCTTTCAACAAAAAAAATCACACAACACACTAAAGAACAAATAATGTAGTTTGAAGAGATAGAGCAAGCATCAGAACCAGACTCATATATGGCTGTGATAAACATAGAAAGTCATTAAAACAATGATTAATATGCTAGGGACTCTAATTAAAAAAGTGGACAACATACATGAACAGATAAATTATCTAAGCAGAGAGATGGAAATGCTAAGAAAGAATCAAAAGGTAATGCTAGAAATTAAAAACATTATAAGAAAACTGAAGAACATCTTTGATGGGCTCATCAATAGACTGAACACAGGCAAAGAATCACTGAGCTTGAAAAAATTTCAGTAGCAACGGTCTTAGTTTGTTTTCTGTTGCTATAACAGAATATAGCACAGACTGCGTGATTTATAAAGAAAATAAATTTATTTTTTTACATTCTGGAGTTGAGAAGTCCAAGGTCACGGCAGCAGAATATGGTGAGAGTGTTCATACTGAATCATAACATGGTGGAAGACATCACATGGTGAGACGGTAAGAGAGTGCATGTCAGCTGAGATCTTTCCTCCTTTGCTTATGAAACCACCAGTCTCATCATGGAAATTCCACCTGATGACTGTCTAATCCTAATTACCCCCACAAAGGCCCCACTTCTAATCAACATGTGAATTTGGGGATTAAGTTTCCAACCCTTAATTTGGGAAACACATTGAAATCATCATAACAACTTCCAAAGCTAAAATACAAAGAAAAAGTATAATGAAAGATGAAAAAGAATATTCAAGAAGGTGGAACAATTACCAGATGTGTAACATACATATAATGGAAATAGAAAAAAAAGAAATAGAAAAAAATTTAAGTAATAATGACCAAGAATTTTTCAAAATTAATGATAGACACCTAATCACAAATCCAGAAAGCTCAGAGAACACCAAGCAGGATAAATACCAAAAACTTCTACACCAAGACATAAACTCAAACTCCACAAAGTCAAAGAAAAAGAAAAAAATCTTGAAAGGCATCAGAGGGAAAATAAAAACCCAGCTTACTTCTAGAGAAGCAAGAATAAGAATTACTTGAGACTACTCTTCAGAAAACATTCAAGCAAGAAGAGAGTTGAGGGAAACATTTCAAGTGTTGGAGAACAAAACACAACACCACCTACCAATCTAGGATTCTGTATCCAGTAAAATTATCCTTCAAAATTGAAGGAGAAATAAAAAGACTTTGTCAGAAAAATTGAGGGAATTTGTTACCAGAGACCCTTTCTTACAAGAAATGTTAAAAGAAATTCTTCAGAAAGAAGGAAAATGATATAGGTCAAAAACTTGGATCTAATAAAGAAAGGAAAAATATTAGAGAAAAAACAAACAAAATTAAAATAAAATATTTTATTTTTAAACGTTTTAATTGATCTAACAGATAAGTATCTCTAAACAGTAATAGTGACAATGTGTTCAGTGATTACAGCTTATGAATAAGTAAAATTAATAATAATAATGCTGTAAGGGACAGAAGGGAGGAACTGGGAATAGTATTATAAGTCACTTGCACTATTGGAAAAAGGACTTGGAGTCATGGTAAATGTATACTGCAAATTCAAGGATAACTATAATAAAAAGTTAAAAAATATAGTTGATTCACTAAAAAGGAGAAAAAATATAAAATACTCAATTAAAACCAGAGGAGGCATAAAACAAAAGACAAAAAACAAAGCAAAACAAATAACAACAAAAATATCCAAGGCTATGATAGAAAACAGTTACAAATAATATATATGGTAGATATTAATTCAACTACATTAATAATCACTTTAATTGGTATATTTAGACCATTAATGTTAATAGTCTAAATGTTAATAGTCTAAATATACCAATTAAAAGACAATGACTATTGAATGGAAGAAAAAAAAACAAGACCCAACTGTATGCTGTCTATGAGAAACTCACTTTAAATACAAAGACATAGATAGAATAAAAGTAAAGGGATGGAGAAAGATATACTATACTAACATGAATCAAAAGTGTTGTCTGGAGATGAGAGCAACCATCTTGTGGTCATAAAGATGAAAGCCACTCACTAAAGCTGGTAGATTAGAGAGCCACAAGGAGCCTGGGTCCTAGATGATGTCCTTAAGAGCTGCACTGGCTCTGGACTTTATGCCTCCAGCTTTCTTGTTATGTGACAAAAATAAACCTCTACTTAAGTAAACCATGATATTATATCAGAAGATCATAAGCAATCTCTAACTGATACTAAAGGAAACAAACTTTTATCAACAATTCTTTATTACAAGCTTCACATATTTTATCTGTTTCTCCTAATAACATTTTTAGTGTGAAAAAACTGATACTCAGACATTAAGTATCCAGAGTAGGTGTGCACAGCTATTATACAGAAGAGCTTGGTTATGAAACCTGGTCTTTGACACCTCATATAATCGTCACCATTATTAATGTTGTTACAGGGTTAGCATTATTTTTTTGTTTCATTACCATGTTTGCACTAGAAGTGTTTCACCAAGATAAGAATTCTTAACATAAATTTCAGTGAACATGAATAGTTGTTTTTACTTGTGATAGATATTTTTTAAAATATGAGAGAACATACACTTTTTTTTACCCAAAAGCTGGAGTCAGAATAAGCCTACGTGGATTGAATTGATCTTCATACATAGTTTTCTGTACAGAACTCCAGTTGAAATCAAATTACAAAGAAAAAAAAAAAAACTCTGGCTTTTAAATTTTTTAAGTTCATTTTCTCTGTAAAACTGGTTACCAAGATGTCAAGATGCTAAGCACAAGAAATGTACAATTGGGAAAGAGTTGGAGAGATTAGATTAGAAGGGAAGAATGTGCATTTGCTCAAGGAGAAACATATCTTGAAGGCTAATAAAGAAGAAAGATATTACAGGCTATATTTATGTATTTGTTTTTGTCAGGGATGGATGAGACCAAATGATTTTGTGCTATGAAGATATCTTGTACAAGTTTCTGGCAAGTAATATGCTCAGGATCCTGCTTTTTTGCCAACCACCTTTGTCTTAAACTTTAAAAATTATGTCTATTTTGAGGGATATATCATCCCTCTGTTTCTGATTTATTTCCACCTTACTCATCAACTTACTATTTTATTTGCAACTTAATCTCCAAAATAGAAGGCTTCATGAACAGCTAAAATCAGTTTTCCTTTACTTGTCATAATGAAAAACACAGAAAATCAGAGTTTCAAAGCCCTAAACAAACGAAAAAATGTTATTTTTATCTATGGGTGTTGCTTCAAGTAAACACTTATATAAAGTTCATACCCATAGTCAATAACTTAAACTGGAGTCATCCTTCTGGTAAATTCTTCTTGATGGATGACTGCAAGACACTTTCTTGGCAGAGTCAAGCAACTTAATTTTTATACTCTGGAAACTGTCAGATTGCTTCAATTCAACAAGTGCTTTACTGAGTACTGATAAGGGGATGAGCTCTTTTGGGAATAAGAAAATTATGTTAGTCACATTCCCAACCCTGAAAGAGAGTCAAGGTCCATTGGATAAGTCAGACACAGATGACAGATAGGAGAATAAAAAAGGTGTTACAGGCCTGGCAATGAACTGTAGAGGTCTTTTGGATTTATCAGTGAGGAGAAATCAATTAGGGTTGAAGTCTGTGTGACATGTATTTGGTTAGGTGTTAAGAGACTATTAAAATGTATATATGTATAATAAGATCAAAGGCAAATGCAAAGAGGATTTCATGGTTACAACATCAGTATGATGCAGGAATATCATAGATACTTAGGCAAGAGGTTCCTGTATAAGGCTGGTTGTGAATGATTTGTGCTGGACTAGTACAGTTTTATTCTCTTTCTATTTTTGTCTCTCAAAAATAACTTTATCTGGGATTGACAGCTGCTTTCTACCAAGTGCCCTGGTTAAATCCTATATATATCTCTCTTTTGATTTGGTCACCTTGAGTTCCTTTGTGGATGTAGCTAAATGAGCAACCTCTTTAGCGTGTCTTGACTTAGAATCTTGTTAGAAATCTGACCTTTGGAATTGCTGCTTGATTGTTACAAAAATGGATTAAATTTTTCTGAAATAGAAAAGTTTTACAGAAGATCACAAATTTATCTAGTTTTCCAATTTCATTTAACATTAACTGTTATGAGAATAATTGAGATATAAATTGATCCCTTCAGGTACTATTTTGGAAGGATGCAGAGATTTAGAAACTATATGTGATCTTAAAGTTCTCCAGGATCTGAGTAATACAATACAGGTATTAATTTTCATGCAAATTGAGACTTCCGAAGTCAAATTTCTTTTACCTTCTTCTTATACAGCATATCACCTGCAGTTCCCTGTGACTGCAAAGTAGTAATAGTTAGAGGAGGATAAGTTAGAATGAGGGGTAGTTTTCATTATTTATATGACTCCCAGTTGTTTAGCTAGAGGTAGCTAAAAAAATGCTTTAGCTGTAGAAATAATGTCAGGTGGACTGCATCATAGTTTCAAATCTCCCCGCAGTTCTGGGAACTCATAAACAATGAAAGCTGGACAATTCAGGAGACTGGCCAAGAACATAAAAGAAGACATGATTTTCCCATTTTAAAAATGATGGCACAGCATATGCATTCCTAAAATCCTATTGCTTTAGGAATGCAGGTCTAGCAAGTACATATTTCAGGCCACACACAATACCCCAAACCAAAAAAACTACATGCCTTATTTTTCATAACAATTTTTATTGTAAACCCTCATTCTGCCTGCTGGTGAAGATTAAATCTTAGTCAATTTAGTCATTTCAGATGTACCTGACCTCCTATACATTTTTCCTATATGTATGTAAGTTCCAGAGGGCTTAAGGGGGTGCTGAGAGGGGGACTTCTCATCCTCAGTTATTGTCATCTATCTACTGTGATATTAGCTGACATGTATTTTCCCTACTTGCAGCAATTGGTCCACATGTGTCACTGTTGTATTATCCTGTTAGTCACATAGCACTGTACCCCACTTGGTATATAAAAAAACCTTTGGCTCTGCTCCTGGACACCAATGGTGAAGGGGAAACTCTCTCCATCTACACAAGCCTCACAACCATTCTATCTACTATTCTCCTAACGTGTTGTGGAAGGAGGACATAGCTCTCCAGTTCCTCTCTGTTTCATGTGAAAGGAGAGAACACAGATACTTTCTCCTCTCAGACTCCAAACATCCATCCAGGGTTTCTCTACGTCCCACCTCTTTCTTTGGGAACCAGCATAGAGCCTTCTTATTTTCACTGTCTCTTCTCTTCTTCCTCCCTCTGCCCCACATCTCTACTGTCAAAGGGAGTCTTTATCTAGTCTGGAGGTGATGCAATTTGGTTTTTCCTTTATTCTTTCCAATCTATCATTTTAATAATCCATTTTATGTTTTTTGAGGGCTTAGATTTTGGAACTCAAGAAACTCGAATATTTAAAAGTCAAATGCCATGGGTTTCACACTTCAAAAGTCATGTTTCTGTCTTTCAGCTGATTTATCACCTTCCCTGAGACAAGGCATCATTATACTCATGCTGTCTTAGCAAGAGTCACAGGGTAATAGAGTTAATATATCAAAACATATCTAGTTATACTTGTATTTTTAGCAATACTTTATGAAAATGGACAAAGAATATTTATTTTTATTCTTGCCCATCTTGTTTTCAAGAACTGTGAAGAGTCTGAGGTTTTACCCTTTCTATAACTAACAAGTTAGCCTGCCACAGTCTCAAGGATGATAGCAGAAGACATGAAACTACTGGGCTAGAGAAAAAGAACAATTTATAACTCACAGCAATATCAGTAGTTAGAATATCAATCAACATTTCTTTGCTGGTTCCTGAAGCCCTAGTTTCCACACATTGATGACAAGACAAGAGTGCTGGATGACACTGGAATTTGCAGTGGGTTATGTTGCAGGAGAGGAAACATCAGGTTAGGAACTGCATCTTTTATACTGGGCAGAAAGCATACCTGCCCTTTGCTTCAGTGAGAGACACTATCTCTATCTTCCAAGGCTATAAGCCAACCCACCCTTTGTTCAGGAGGGAGCCACTATCTGTACAACTCCTATATAAACATAGTGTATAACAAAGGGCACTCAATGCCTTACTTGCAAGATATACAGAAATGCAAGAGATACGTGGATAATTATCTTCTAACACTTATTAGCTCTTAGAGAAATCTGCTTTGATAAAAAAACTCTTGGATCACCAAGCAAGAATTTGAAGTCTATGAGTTGTCCATTGCCCACTTAAAGTATGATCTGAGCATTTGAGTGCTGGGAACGCAGTGCAATCACAAAGGTAGTAATGCAACAACCCAGTACAGGGACATTTATGTGGCAAGGGTATAGTTTCAGCAGTAACTGATGCTGTTTAATAAGACATTCCTATCCAAGCCTTCTCATCCCCTCAGTTCCGCCCCTCAGCATTGTCACACAGTTGCTGCTTTCACATGGGTATTGCCAGTTGGGCACTCCTTATTTATTTATTAATTCATTTAAAATCAGTTTTAAGAGTTGTTATTAGGATTAATGTGATCTTCTTTGAAATACATTTTAAACACCCTATTAATAGAGACCAAGTAATAGGAAGACGTTAGAAGAAGGTTGCGTTAATCTTCCTTAAACTAAGATGAATTTCTTTGTTTAAATCCAGTTTTCAAGTATTCAGAGGACAGCTTCTGGAGAAAACATCTAAGTCAAATAAACGGATAACAGTGAAAAAACTGTAGTCAATTTTACATGAAAAATCAAGTGAATCTTTCTGTGGGCATGTTTAGTCTCACGTAAATAACTCAGAATAATAAGCCTGGGGAAAATTCCTCTTCCTGAAAGGGAATTCTTTTGATTCATTTTCGATTCTTGTTAAAAAATATTAGTTTCTGATATCTGTATTACTTAGTTACTGGTAAAGAGGGAGCAAATTAAAACATGC